>NC_083320.1:94292814-94612451 GCF_963455315.2 Globicephala melas
GCTGGGGATCGCCGACCTAGATGGAGAGGCTGCGTGAGTTACACAAAGGCTCATGTCAGGCAGTCAGGTTGTCTAGCATAGTTGTGGCGTGGATTTTAATTCAGCTCCTCCCTGATAGACTTTTGGTGTCAGTAGCTTTTCCTTAAAATAGTTTACAAATCTTAGGTAGTTTTATAAAATTCTGTTGTCATGCTAAATGTGTCCTGAAACATCCCTTCCCTTTTGTTTCTTTAAACAGAAGAAAAACATGCCTTCCTTCCTATTGGCTTCAGAAAAAGAGTGTTCATTGCAAAGAGTGGAAGGCACCGTGTTTTTTTGACCTACTGTAGGCAGAGCAGATCTTACTATGAAAGCTCTGTGCCCAGAATTGTGGCTGATACCCGAAGAGACCTGGCCCAACCTATCTCTCCAGCATACTCTCTGTAAGAACCCCCTCGCCTAGCCTGATGGGGCAATTTGTTTTTCCGTTTAAACGCCTGTTCCTACCTGCTTGTTCTCTCGAGAAGCCTGCCGTGTCCTCACTCCACTTATCCTCACCTTGCTGCCCTGAAAGACTCACCCTCCTCTGGAAAGCTTTTCTGGACTCCATTCACCCACCAGGTCTGGGAGGTTGATTAGGCGAAGAGGCCCCCTTGAAGTGTGACCAGGGGCCGGGCAGGTTCTGCCACGGTTTGCACGTGGTCCCACCTTGCTCTCAGGTGTGTTGGGCCCATGCAGAAGGCAGATTTCAGTGGATGCTTTCCTAAGTACAAAGTTGGAGGTCAAAGTTCATTTGCATGGCTCCAAACTGTCTATACATACACCTTTACCCCAGAAGTCAATCGCAAAAACACACTGTCCATCCCATTGGGCACACCTGCATACAGCACGTGCAGGACCACAACGAAGGAAACCAGGGCCTCCCAGGGCTGCTCAGTGAGTGATTTTGTAATATGTGGAAGAACACAGCGATATAATTCCAAACGATCAGAAACTGCTGGGTGGCCGTGGGCCTGTCGTTTACTGCAACGCTGGTCCTACTCAGGCACTCCAGTTGCCCCGAGAACTGGTGAGAGCTGACACTGCTGGGCCCACCCAGACCCTCTGATCAGGAGAGGGAATGAAGCTGGGAATCTGCATTTCTGACAAGTTCCCAGGTGGTGCTCTTGCTGCTGGTATGGGGACCACACTTTGAGTAGCCCTGATTTACCATATTTGAAGACGGTGGTTCTCACACCTGGCTGCATATCAGAATCACCTCGGGAGCTTCTAAAAGTCTGGCTGCTCAGACCAGTTACAGCTGGATGTCTGAGGGTGGGACCCAGGGAGCAGCCACCTTTGAGAACCGTTGTTCGAAGTGCGTGCGGCTCAGGTGTTAATATCCTTACTAATGGTCTGGGAGGTTAAAATGCAGATGCTGGTTCAGGAGGTCCGGAAAGGGTCCTGAGAGTCTGAAGAGCTCCCAGGTCAATGCTGCTGGTCCGCGAGCCACACTTTGGGTGGCAAGGCTTGAAAATATTGGAGTAGAACAGGGCATCTCAACCTCTGCTCTGTTGACATTTTGAGTCAGATTAATTCTGTGTTGTGGGGCAGTCCTGTGCACTGTAAGATATTTAGCCGCATCCCTGGCCTCTACTCACTAGATGCTACGAACAGCCACCCACCCGCCCAGGTAGGACAACCAAAAACGTCTCTAGACCATGCCAGCTGTCGCCCCGGCATGGGGTGGGGTGTGGGTGAACTCTCTGGAGTGAGAGGACTTACTGAGCTGGACTTAAGGGCCCGTCTCCCTTCTTCACATTTCTTTCTTTCATGGAAGTTTTCCTCCTCTGAACAGGAGAAAGACCATTTACCTGCATCTAGACGATTCTAAGTGCCTGGCAGAGGCCACAGATTCACAGCAAGATGAATGAAATACCAGCCCTTTTGCAGAAGACACAGGGAGATGGCAAAATGGTGATGAAGCAGTAGGTGCCGGAGAAGTTGGGGGACCTGGGGTGGGGCCCACAAATGCCTGAATGATCTTTTAAATAACAGATTTTGAAAGATGTCAGTAATAGCTTTATATATATTTCCACGTGAGATTTTTCTTGTTCCTGGTTCCGATCATCTCTGAGTTAAAAAAATGTTTTTTTGAATGTCACATCTCAGCTCCTTTCTGTTAAAGGAAGTTTTTGGCATGTGACCTTTTAACAAGCCGATGAATAATTCCCTTAAGTGACTGGCTGGTGATGTTTTTATTCCGCGGTGTCTGAGCAGTCCAGCCACAGCACACACACTCCCACCCCGACCTACACACCCAGTGACAAGCTATTAATTCAGCCAGGGGTGCAAATTACATATCTCTTTCATGGTTTTGAATTGCAAGCCTTTTTTACACCAAGCATGTTAATGGTTAATAAAATTACTGTGTACACATGCATCCGTCTTTATCTACAAGACCCTCATTTTCTAATTCGGTTGAACCACCTCTGGCATTAATGGTGCAGATTGAATGGATGTTGTGATTACCCAGGGCCTCATTATATAGGCTCCATTAGGGGCGGTGTCATTCTTTTCCATCTGTCAGGAAACCAATGGGCTGGTAATTAGGAAGGGAACGAGCATTGCAGGGGCTGCTCAGAGCCACGTCGTATTTTTCTTTCAACATGCCCGGGATTCCATCTTTCTTACCCCCTTGCTTAAAAAAAGCTGTGGCAGTTTAATTCAAAACCGTTGGGTAGACAGATTAGAGCAAAATAGGGTACTTGCAACCGTAGGTTGAATAATTATGGCGGGAATAATAAATGACTTTCCTCCTTACTGCTCCCATGATTGTTCATCCCATGTGGCTGGCAGTCTGTCCCTACAAGACTCTTTTTGTCATTGGCAAAATAAAGGCCGTGGTTGATAAAAGTCTCTGTTAGATCTGAGTCCCCCCAACTCAGGCATAGTGAATTATTTACAAACAGGCCCTCGTAATTTCTGGTTGTGGGGCTTTGGAGCGACAGACTATCTAACGCATGCATCCGTGAAGCCCTAGCCTGCGACACTGTTAGCGCCAGAATAGCTTAGGAGACTAATCCGTTTAGGTGAAACACGTTTCCTTTTTTAAGGAGCTGGCTTCCTGTAGGAGGGGACACCAGTTCAAACACTTTCCTTTTGTCTGATTCATTGAGCCAGCATTTTGTTTTGTTAAGTTCTGTTTTCTCTTCAGGGGAATCTCTGTGTCTTTATGTAGCAGAGCTGGTCTCTGCCCTCTGTGGGAAACAAGCCCCCAGCATTTGGCCTCTGTAACAGGCTTGGACAAAAGCTGTCGAAGTACAGTATCTGGTTCTGAGACTTCAGGGCGCTCAGGAATCATCAGTGGAGCTTATAAAGACCCCAGAGTCTGTGCCCATCCCACTCGAGAGATTTTCTACAGATGTGGGCTGGGCCATGGAATGTTAGGTATAATAAGAGCTTCAGATCATGCTTTGGAGAAATGAAGACCCAGAATGGGGTGAGAAGCAGGGGCGTGGGTGGCCATACCATGCGCTTCTAGTAATACTGATGGATGAGGTATTACCCAGTATTATTTCTTGGGTAATACCCCCCCCCAAGAAAAAACAAAAAATTTAAAACCCAAAGAAATAGAAAAAAGAAAAAAATTTAAAAAGAAGAAAAAGAGAAAAAAAAAAGAATGAAGGTTCAACTAGAGCTTTCACTGTTGTTGCCAATAATGGGGGCATTCGAATGGATTTCTCAGAACTCGTGTATGATTCCTTCTGAGAGGGGTCCACATCCTTAATTAATGAGTTGACAAATTAGTCATTTTTAGGACATTGAGTTGATTGTTTGGAGGAACGTGTGGACATATCAAACACAGGTGGTCTTCTTAAAATGGTTTCTTCCTCCTTTTGGTAGTATGTACAGTTAGTGAAATTATAACGAGGTTTTCTTGATGCCCCTCATCCTTAATTTTTTTCCCTTTTTTTTTTTTTTTTTTGGCCTTGCCACGACGCATGTGGGATCTTAGTTCCCCAACCAGGGATTGAACCCATGCTCCCTGCAGTGGAAGCTCGGAGTCCTAACCACTGGACCGCCAGGGATGTCCTGCTCCTCACCCTTATACTGGCACAAGAGTTTGGTTTCCAGATGAATATTGAGGGTGGGACTGGTAATGTGAACCATCTTGGCCTCTGCGGTCGGCCCTCGGCATCCACGGGTTCTGTGTCCACAGGTTCTGCATCCTCGGCTACAGAGGGCCGACTATACCACACCATTTTCTATAAAGGACTTGAGCATCCATGGGTTTTGGTATCTGCGGAGGTCCTGGAACCAATGCCCCACAGGTAGCGAGGGACGATTGTCCTTTGTGCCCTGAAATGTGACCCTGAATGCTGTTTGTCTGGTGCGTAGCTGTCTACAACCGCCTCTCTCCCTGTACTTACCCCCTTCCTCTGCAGGCAGATTTGTGTTTTAAGATTGCGATTGCTACCTCCGCTCTCCTTCTCTGCCTTTCTTTTTCTTTCTCTCTTTCTTTTTCTTTCTTTTTTTGAATCAGATCTCTGTCTTTCTGATTGAGCTTTTTCAGATGACTCAACACTCAGGTCCTCCCCTCCATCCTGGACGGTGCCAGCCTTCAGAGGGGCCACTGGCCAAACTTGCTGTGTTCATCTGGCCACAGGAGGCTGATGTCTCTCTCTGCTTCAAACTCCCCGCTGCCTCGCAGTCCATATGCCCAGATTCACCTTTGTTCTCGGTGCCGACTTGCGGCACAGACCTCAGCCCTGACTCGGCAAGACCTCCTTTTATGGTCTATGTCTATGGACAGCACTTTCCCCCCCGCATCCCCGCCAAGAGGGGAAAATCACTGGACTTCGGAGGCAAAATCTGTAATGGTTTGAAGGGGCAAAGTCTCACCTTCTTTGACTCTCTGATCTCATGTCCTTGGCTTGGTTTATCCATAGCCTCGCTTTTGCATCTGTGAGTCTCTTACAGGGTAGTAGGGAATTACAGGCTCCTACAACGATTGTGCCCCAGACTGTTGCTTTTGGTTGGACATTTGAGCCCGGGAGAGCGGCCCAATTCTGGGGACCTTGAACAGGTTTAATGTGCAAAACCAGGAAAATGTTGAAGTGGCTGTCCTGGATCTGTTTGGTCGTTCACATGGTTGTTTGTGGTCAGACACTGAGTTCAACCATGTCATCTCTAAGTTGTCTTGCTTTCTCTTTGTTTTGACAATATACCACGACTGTCCTTCCTTTAAATTCTTCCTGGAACTCCTCTGCCTCAGATCAGGGCCTCGGGCAAGGACCTGTCTGCAGGTAGATGATTGGGCAGTGATTCTTGATCCCAGAAGGCAGGAGTGAGGGAGAGGGGAGAGTTAGCGGGGGAGGAAAAGCAGATGAAGAGGTGTGGGATTTGGTGGCTTCTGTAGTAGGGGCAGGATTCCCCCCCGCCCCGCCCCCCGGCCTCTGAGAAATGCACACCAGGCCACCGGCGCGGGTGCTGAGCTGGGACTCTGTGGGAGAACCCAGAGCCTTCACCTCGACGGCACCCCTACTCTGAGCTGGCCGAGGGGATGTGGTGTGGCTCTCGAGACACCTGCTATACCTCCCAACCCCCTGCAGTCTTTCCGGTGACATCCGTGCGCCCCGCCCACCCGCCAGTGGTTAAAAAAAACCCGCCTGTTTACTCTGAGATGTCCTTGTATTTATTCGGCACTGCAGCAAGTTACCTATAGACTCCTTAATTTCTCCGTTCCTAAAATGGGCAGGGTGATAATGGATGTGTGAGCATTTCTCTCTTAAGATGGTGTGATGGGTGATGTTTTTAGCTTACACTGCTGATTTGGGGACCCAATCAGTAGCCTATTGGTAGGCAGATCTGTAGTATTTGGGCTTCCCAAGGGAAGCGTTAGCATTTTGTGACTCTTAATGAGAGAAATCAATGTAACTTAGAGTTCCAGAATTTTCAGGACCTAGCTCCTCCAGGTGAAGGCTTTTAGGATTACTCATTCATGTGCGTTTCCCAAGCTATAATATAGTGAGGCTACAGCATATTCACGTTATTCAAATAATTTAAAACTGTCGCTCTGTTTAGAAAACTAGTTGCCCAACTCAATACATGAATAACATTGTGTTTTAATGCGCTCTCTTTCTGTGTTAAGTATTTTTTCTCTCTTACTCTGGGAAATGTCAGCCTTTCAAAAGAGTAGAGTGTGTAGGTCACAGAGAAGTTGCAGAAATAAGTGAGAGCCCGCCAAAAACGTGATGAATCTTTCTTGCTGTCTGACAGCTCTGTAGTAGTGTATGAAAGGAAGCCCGTAATTTATACATCAGTCAGTGGGAAACTCATATTTTTTTTCTCCTAACTTGCCAGTAGGTAAATAATACCTACTGTTCAGTTCTTACATCTCAGCTCTGCAAATAAATCTGTGCCTCAAACCTGTTGATTTAAGCTAAAAATCTTTAATGAGCCAGAATTCCCACTGCTACCTTGAGACTTGAATTTTAGAGTGTCAGGACCCTGGTGATTAAATCAAAGTTGCTAATTCTCAAATGAGGAAGCTGAGGTCTAGAGAAGTTCTATTATACTATTCCGCTGTTTTTCCCCAAGTTCACGACAAGGATGGTTCTAGAACCCAGGACTCATGAACTGCAACCCCAACTCAGTGACTCCAGCAGTACTGCTGTTTAAGTTAGAAAATTCTGTACACAAAACTGTGTGCAAAAATTGTGTGTGTTAAAATGGACAGAACATCCAAATAAATACAACTCTAGCTTGTCTATGTTTTCAAGCTTCAGATTTGGAGCTGAACTCCAAGTTAGCTACTCACTAGCTTTATAATCCTGGGCAGGTCATGAGGTCTTCCCTAGCTCTCTCTTTGCCTGAAGCCTGCTCTCTCATCCCTTCTAACTTATCAGATGGCGGCACTGATAAGAAGTCCATGGAAGTTCTCTGTAAGCCACAGATTCTTAGCCACATGCCAAGGGGTGTTTGTCCCAGGGGATTCATACCCATAGGGCTTGGCCCTAAGAGTCTGCTTCAGACTGGACGTGCTAAATAGTGGGTCCCAGATATGGAAGAAAATGACATAGGATTAAATGTTATTTTTATTACTTTACATCCGTTCAGTGTCATCGTAATGACACGTAGCATTTTAACCATCGCCTTATTTATGTTCAGAACAATTTTGAAGAGGAAGTAGTATTTTTATCATCCCTATTTTACTTGTAAGTAAACTGAGTCTTGGAAAAGGGGACACGATCTGTAGAGCTCAGGTGGAAGCTTACTGTATTGCTGAAGTAAGAGTGCTGAAACCCACCAAAAAGCATGCCTTCTACCTGTGCCCCCCTCACCTTGTAGGACACAGAGTAGATGCTCAGTGAAAACCTGATCAGTTTGCGTCGTCAAGTTTGAGACTTGATAGAGACCAGCATTTGAGGTCTTATGAAGATACAGTAAAAAGAAATGTTAAAAAATGATACAGCTGGAGAAGGCATTTTTAGAAATTTTCTTTTCATTATAAAAGTACAACATACAGAAAAGTAGAAGGAGAAAAAAGTCCATGTTCTCAGCACTGTTACTTTTCAGTGTGTTTCCTGCTAAATTTTTTTACCTGGGGTTGAGATTTATTTTTATATGGTTCTAATCTGCATACATACAATTTTATATATTGCTTTTTTCACTTAATGTTTTACCTGTTGGTAAAACATATCACTTTTATGTTGTAGATAAACACAGTTTTAAATAGCAGTTAGTAGTCTTCTGAATTGATACATCACTGTTACTTAAACCCTCCTTTTGTAGCACATTTAACTTCCCTATTTTTAAATATAAATAATGCTATCAATGAAGAATGCAGACATTCTTCTGCAGAAAGCTTTTTCTTCAGGGGTAGATTCCCAGAAGCGGATCAAAGAGAATGAACAATTTAAGCCAATTACTTTGAATACAGTAATCAAGAAGGTTAGAAACACTGGAGAATAGGTTACCAAGGAAATGATACAGTATTTTTGTAGGGATGAAAAGAAAGAAGATTCAATTAACCCAGTCATGCCAATAAGCACGTGTCCTGAAGGCTCAGAGCCTTTCATTTCCCACAGAGACAGAAGAGTGGAGTTGGTGTCTGATGCCTGGAACGCAGAGACGGGAGTGCCAGAGATCAAGGAGGCTTCCATTCTTGTATACCTTTTTTTTTTTTGCGGTACGCGGGCCTCTCACTGTTGTGGCCTCTCCCGCTGCGGAGCACAGGCTCCGGACGCGCAGACTCAGCGACCATGGCTCACGGGCCCAGCCGCTCCGCGGCATGTGGGATCTTCCCGGACCGGGGCACGAACCCGCGTCCCCTGCATCGGCAGGCGGACTCTCAACCACTGCGCCACCAGGGAAGCCCTGTATACCTTTTTGATTCAGTAAGAATATTCATTCAAGAAATGGTTTGCTTTGCATATCAATGACACCAGGATTGCCTGCTTTACGGGATGGACTAAAACTTGAGGTGCTTCCTCTCTGCCATGAGCAAGCTGTCATCAGACATGTGTTCTACAGTGATCCTTAATCAGCCAGTGCCCTGCTCCAATTCCAGCGCTGCTTTTTTGAGACAGCCTTTTGCTGCCACTGCCATAAGAGGTTTATCTTTTGAGAACCTCGTATCTGTCAGTTTTGCTGCAATAACAAACAACACCCACATCTAAATGACTTAAACCATAAACAGGAATTTCTCAGTCATTTTCCATTTAAGCCGAGGCTTGGCAGCGGCCTTGTTCCACCTGAATTCTCTTTCCAGGTCTTGGGCTAAAGGCGTGACTCCTCTCTGAGCACCTGAGCAGATGCGTTGTATGTCATCTCCACTCACATTCCATTGGCCCAAACAAGTCACATGTTCAAGCCTGAAAGTGGATAGGATGCACACTTCCCCTACACAGAGGTGCTGAAAAGCACATGGCAAGGGCAGGAATGTGTAAATTGAGATCAAACTGCTGTGAACAATGATGTAATCTACCTACTAGGAGTTGGCTTCCTTGTTGTATTCTGACATCTATCCATCCTCTTGTCCGCTGCAGTACAGAACCTGGCTCTCTGTGTGAACTGCTTTGACCCTAGCATAATAGATTCTCCAGACAAAAAGGATTTACTAACCAAGTATGTGACATTCTTTAAACTGCCCTGTCATTCCCCTATAAGAGATGATGTCTCTTTCCCCTCCCTTTAATTTCAGCAGGCCGATGACTGACTCATAACCGACAGAATGTTCTGGAAGGATGCTGTCAGGTTTCCAAGCCTGGAGACTTCTACCTGATTCTCAGGGAATGCTTGCTCTGGGGGAAGTCAGCCGCCATGTAGGAAGGAAGCCTGACTACCCTGAGGGACATTGCTTAACCACACTGGTCCAGAGTCTCAGCTGAGCTCAGCCTTTCAACCATCCCTGCTGTGGGATGAATCATCTCTGTGTTCAGTCCTTGTTATCATTCATCTTGGATTCAAAGACCGGGGAAAGAGTATCTAATTAGCACAAGCTTGGGGTGAGTACCTTGGTCCAAGGCCAGGTGCAATTATGGTCAGACTTCCCTTTGATGAGAGTGGGGCCTGAAATGGCAAACGGATGCAGGTCTGACCCAGCAGATGTTCCTAGAGGCTGTTGACTGAGTCAGCTGTTGAAAATGCAAATCTAATCATCTTACTCCATTTTTAAAGCCCTCGGGCTCTGCAGGATTTTCATAAGAAAGTTGAGACAACTACACTTAGTCCGTGAGGTTCTTCAGCATTGGCCCTTGCTCACTTCTCTCCCGTGCTTCCTGGCCAGGATCCCTCATGGAACCTTCACTCCAGTCTTACTGAGGGACTTGTGATACTTGAGCAAATGATCTCGTTCACTTTCAAGGCTTTAATTACAGTCTGTGTGATGACCCCCAGTATATGTCCTGGCTTGGACTTTTCCTTGAAACTAAACTCCTGTCTCCAACTGTCTTCTCAGCACCGCCACTTGGGTGTCTAACAGAGATCCCGAACAGCGTGTCCAAAACCCAACTCCTGATCACCCCCCTGCCCCCCCAAACCCTGCTTTTCCTGCAGTCTTCCCCATCTCAGGAAATGGCAACTCCATCCTTCCCTTTCTTCAGGTCAGAAACCTCGAATCATTCTTCAGTCTTGTTTATTTCATGCTACTTGTCAACTGTACCTTCAGAATAAATCCTGAACAGACCAAAACTTGAAATCAGAATATATCCGACACTCACCTTTCAGTGCTTCAGTCCTGACCCAAGACACCATCATTTGTCACTCTCTCACCCGAGTATTACAATGGCCTTCTAACTGCTCGCTCCGTTTCTTTCTTTGTTAAACAGCGCGATCCTGTTAAAACATGTCATCCCCAAGTCAGAGCTTCCAGTGGCTTCCCATCTTTATAGATCTGTTTTTTTTAATTTTATTTATTTATTTATTTATGGCTGTGTTGGGTCTTCGTTTCTGCACGAGGGCTTTCTCTAGTTGCGGCAAGTGGGGGCCACTCTTCATCACGGTGCGCGGGCCTCTCACTGTCGCAGCCGCTCTTGTTGCAGAGCACAGGCTCCAGACGCGCAGGCTCAGTAATTGTGGCTCACGGGCGTAGTTGCTCTGCGGCATGTGGGATCTTCCCGGACCAGGGCTCAAACCCGTGTCCCCTGCATTGGCAGGCAGATTCTCAACCACTGTGCCACCAGGGAAGCCCTCCCATCTTTATAAGTGTCTAAATCCTTACAGTGGCTGTAAGACTTGACGTGACCTTTACCCACTGCCTTCAACTACCATTTTCCTCCTTCATCTTCATCCCACTGGCTGCCTTGGTTTTCTTCCATCGAGTCAAGCAGACTTCTGCTTAGAGCCTTGCGCCTCCTGTGCCTGGAAGCTTCTTGCCCCATATATCTGCATGGCCTGCTCCCTAGAATGGTGGCTGGCACAAAGTAGCTTTGCAGGGAAAATGTGTTGAATGAATGGATTCCGATAGGCCTCTGGATATACTCTCCTGGAAACATACTCAGAATTCTACCCAGCTAACTTCTTTTGGTTCTTTCAAAGTCAACTTAAATCTCAGCTTCTCTAGGAATATTCCTGTGATTTAAATGCCCCCTTTCTCTACTCTTTGAGGAAAAGGACTATGTCTTATTTGTCATTTTATCTAGTGCATCACAGGTTTCTTGGCATCTGGTCGACCCTCACTAACTATTTCCCTCAATCTCAAATTGATGTAGTCTTTATTTTAATAGGTGGTGCAGGCACGTTGTTTACAAAATACATAAAATACATGCTAGGGTATATAGGGAAAAGCAAGCTGCTGTTCCCCACGTGTTTTCTGTAGAGGTCGTCATCACTCTTTTTGGGTATCTCCCTGCATATATTTTATGCATACACAAGCGGTTAAACGTTTTTTAAACATTAAAAAAATTTTTTTGTTTAAGAAAAAATTGAAATTGGTGCACAGATAATTGACACTAAATATAATTTTAAATGTAAAATTGACTTAAATATACTTAAATGGTTCACTCTGAGTAACCAGTTTGCTTAAGTAGTAAGATTTCTTATTCTCCTGAGAAACAAGGATTACCCTGAAAGTCCTTTTCAAATCTCCCTAAAACCCATCAGTTCACTTTGTACTTCCCTAGGCTGAAAACAGTGACTATCAGCAAATCTGCCTTGGATCTCACAAGAACTTGTAGGACCGAGCCCCCTCTCCCCACCTCCACTTCTCCCGCCCTATTCTAGCATCATCTCTTTCCAGGATCCTTGCTGTTACTGTCACCGAATTAAGCCCCGTGGACCCTGCTTGGGCCATAGCCCTACCAGGGCTGCAAGGAAGGTTCTTTTTCTGTTCCGGTTTGTGCAGCCAAAAATGAAAGCAAAGCTGAGATTGAAGCAGTGCAGGCTTTATTCAATGGCTAGAGAATGGAGAAGTGGGAACTTAGTTCACAAATCAATGTGGTGAGAGGGATCTGATTTTAGAGTAGAGACAAAGGGAGGAGGAGTGAGGCTATTGATCGGGAGGCATATGCATTAGTCTATTGGGGAAGGGGCGGGGCTTTCTGAGGGAGTGTCCTGCCACCCTCTCTTTATCCTCTTTGGGTCCTAGACTTCCGGTCATGGCCACAGATGGGTGTGTCATTTAATATGCTAATGCAGTAAAATCTGCATATAGTGAGAGGGTTGGAGGTCGGATTAGTTGCCGTCTTGGTTCCAGCTGGTTCCACTTTTTTTTTTTATTATTATTTTGGCGGTACGCTGGCCTCTCACTGTTGTGGCCTCTCCCGTTGCGGAGCACAGGCTCCGGACGCGCAGGCTCAGCAGCCATGGCTCACGGGCCCAGCCGCTCCGCGGCATGTGGGATCTTCCCGGACCGGGGCACGAACCCGTGTCCCCTGCATCGGCAGGCGGACTCTCAACCCTTGCGCCACCAGGGAAACCCCAGCTGGTTCCACTTTGTTTTTCTCTTCCTTTAGCTTCCCTTTTTATCTCTTAAAGATTTGTGTTAACTCCTATTAAAGGTGGGAGCTGATGGGTTTTGAGCAAGGATCTGGCACCTGTTCTGGCAACATTACCTTCTCTCTGGCCACCCAGCTTCCACCAGTGTCCCTCTTTGGTCTGTTCTCAGCAGAGCAGCTGGAGTGATCCTGTTTACATGTGAGTCATTTCTCTGCTTAACCCATTGTTGGTTTCCTGTCCTTAGCATGACCAAGTCTTTAGCATGACCGTTAAGGTCCTGCATGGTCACTGTGTTCCAGCCTTGTGGGCCCCATCGCTGTTCATGGGCCCGTTCCAGATCCTGAAACAGCAATACCATAGAAACAAATCTCTCTTCCTCAAGACTCTTAGACAAGCAAAGCTTTTTTTATTAAAAGAGCTTGTGCACAAGGGAGAAAACTCAGCTCCGTGAGTAGAGGGACGAGTTGCTTTTATAACAAAACGGAGGGTTTTGTCTCATGATCACTGATAATTTCCAGAAATTGTTCAACTTGTTTGATCAGCAGCAGATGGCTCCGTGGTGGCTCTCGGGAATAGGGAGCCCTTCTGTGAGGGGAAAGGAGTGCAGGAGAATTTTCTGCAAGAATGCACCAGAACAGATGCGGTGAAAATTTATAGTTGAGCTTCTTGTTTTGTGGCAACTAGGTACACTCTTTAGTATAACAGAGATAAACTTAATCTTTTTTTCCTTCCAGTCTGGTTTTTGTCTCTGGGACTCTGGCCTCCAGGGCCTTTGTTCTTTAGCTTCCAAGGCCTGTTTCGCCCAAGGCCATACCCTGGTCCTTTTCCAAAATGGGTGTGCTCGTGCCTTTGTGTCTCACCTCCTGCGCAGGCGCCTTTGCTCTCTGTTCCCTCTGTCTAGAGTGTTCGTCCTCAGGTAGCTGCACAGCACATCTCCCATCTCTTAGGTCTGTGGTTAAATGCCCCCTCGTTAGGGAGAAGTGTGACGACTGTATGTAAAATACACTCCCGTTGTTCTCCTTTGTGCTGCTTTATGTTTCTTTGTGGACTGTGCTTATTTGTTCACATGCTTATTGTCGGTCTCTTCCGTGTAAGCTCCAAGAGAACAGGTAGTTATTCGCATGCTTTTTCGCTGGCTGCTGAATCCTTGTACTGGGAAACAGTAGGCGTCACTCGATATTTGTTGGTGGATCAAAGGAGCCTGGGGCTCGTGGGTCTCAGCATGCACCCCCCTTGCAGCATACATTGAAAGTTGAGGGACTGGGTGGGGTCTGGCAATCATTAGAATGGCCGTGCCCTGTTCCTTTGTCTCCTTGCATCTCTCTACACCCCGGAAATAGCATCGTGAGACCGAGAGGGGCCCAGGAAAATGACCCTGGGCTGCCAGGCTCAGATGATGCCTCTTCAGCTAAGGTCCGTGTAGCTGGCTGCCTGGACATTGCTTCTCAAGCTTCGCGAGTCCTAGACTAAACTCACTACCAGCTCCCCACTCCAGTCTCATTCCTCCTACTTTTGGATGTGCCACCACCTCTTGCCTGTAGGAGAGGAAAATCAGGGTTTTCCTGGCGTCCTTCTCCGCTGCCCAGTCAGTTACCATGTTCCATCCACTCTGCCTCCGTAAGGTCTTTCCCGATTGATCCCTCTGTCTGACTGTCAGGGCTCCTTTGCAGGGGGTCATCACTTGTTTTCTAGGCTACTAGCATTGTCTCCCCGCCGATTCCCTTGCCTCTAGTTTCTTTCCCTTCAACGCTGCCAAACTCTAAGCCCAGTCAGAGGGTCTTTGTAAAGCCGAGATCACATCATGGGCCTCTCTTGCCTAAAACAGTTTAATAACTTCCTGTCGCCACTGCAGGCTTTCTCAGCCTCAGACGTGTGTTCCACCTTGATGATTTTTGCGCTGTCCTACGTACCACCTATACTATTGCTTACTTAACATTTATTTAAATATAATCATGTTTGACTTTTTTCCACTAGGCAATAATATCCTTGCAGGCATGGGGTGAAAATCAGTTTTTCTAATGCACATTAAAATAAATAACTATTAAATACAATATGTGGGTCCTTGTACCATCTAAGATCCGTTGTAAATATCATGTTCTCAAACTCTTCCGAAAAACTGAAGAGGAGGGAACACTCCCAAAGACATTCTGTGAAGCCACCATCATCCTGATACCAAAACCAGACAAAGGTACCAGCAAAAAAAGAAAATTACAGGCCAATATCTTTGATGAATATGGATGCAAAAATCCTCAACAAAATATTAGCAAACTGAATCCAACAATATAAAAAAGATCACACACCACGATCAAGTGGGATTCATCCCAAGTGCACAAGGATGGTTCAACATATGCAAATCAATCAACGTGATACACCACAGAAACAGAAGAAAAGATAAAAACCACAGGATCGTCTCAGTAGATGCAGAGAAAACGTTGTGCATATCACGGGTGTTGTGCCCTCCATCTCGAGGGGACTTCCAGGACACAGAGGGCCCTTCGTGTGGTCCTTGCACTGCTGCTCCCCTAGCCAGATGCTCCAGGAACAGCATCTCCACTTTGAATTGCCATGGAAGCAGGACCACCCAGTGTTAACGTCTTCACATTTTTGCTTATGACGTTCCCTCTGCCTGGAGCGCCCTCCACAGCCTTCCGGCTTCTCTGCTTGATGACTCCTGTCCAGTCTTCTAGACCCAGATTAACTGTCACACCACAGAACCATCCCTCCTTCCCACTCGGTCCCCAGGTTCTGTTTCATTCCTTTGACCCTTTTCTTCTTTTTGTTCCTTGTCCATTATCTCCTCTCACATTCACAACTAGTGACTGTCCAGTAATGATTTTCAGGCTTCCCATCCCAGATTTGTGCTCTCGGGAGCCTGGGAATAGATTTTTTTTGCCTTAGCCTTGGCACGTAGACCTTGAAATGTGAATGAATGCAGTTAGCCTGGTGGAGCAGTAGATGTGCTGGGACTGGTTGACATTAGATGAGAACAAGAGTGAGACTTGGCATGTAAACCTGGGAGCTGGGGGTTTACTGGAGGGAGGGAAATGATACATTGATTGAAGAAAGATACCAAAGACATGATGCCCCTTTGCAAGGTTTCCTAGAGCAGTCCCTGCTAGCCCACTTTATAAACTTACCTGATCGAGATGAGCAGCTTCTGGGTCTCTCTCTCTTTGTCTCTCTCCCTATCTATCTATATAAATTTATATATTTTAAAAATTTAAATTAAAGTATTGGGTGAACTTCTATATTTTCAACCCAACCATTAGAGCTCCACTGTCCAATATGATAGTCACTAACCACATGTGGTCACTTAAATTTTAATTAAGTAAAATTAAATAAATTAAAATTTTAATGAATTTAAAAAGTAGTTAAAATGAAAACTTCATTTCTTCAGTTGTATTAGGCACATTTGAAGTGGTCAGTAGCCACATATGGTTAGTGGCTACCCTCTTGGACAGCACAGGATGGAACGCCTCCATCATCACAGAAAATTGTATTGGACTGCACTGCTCTAGAGTCTAATCCTTTAACAAATCCACCATGTTGCCTTTTGTCCCTAAAGTTGAAGCCAGGAAGAAAGTTCTATCTAAATGAGATTTCACTTGGATGGGATTAGTCATCTTGTGTATTGTTAGGTGTAAAAGCAAAGGGCCATTTGTTGAGTAAGGAGAGGTTCTTAGTGGTTACATGTTGAGGAGATGGACGGTCTATCCGTGGACAGGGTTTGACCCCGTGCCTGGAGAGCTCTGGCCTGAGTGATGGCCCCTGGTCCAAGCCATCTTCCCCCTCACCACAGCCTGTTCACAAAGCAGCAGGTGGATGAGGTTGAAGCTAAAGAGAGAAGAGAGGGACTTCCCTGGTGGTCCAGTGGGTAAGCCTCCGCGGTCCCAGTGCAGGGGGTCCAGGTTCGATCCCTGGTCGGGGAACTAGATCCCGCGTGCATGCCGCAACTAAAGACCCCACGTGCTGCAACAAAGATCCCGCGTGCTGCAACTAAGACCCAGCACAAACTAAATAAATAAGTAAATAAATAGTTTTTAAAAGTCGAGAGAGAAGAGAGATGGGGATGTGGGTAGAGAGAGGAGATGGAGTCTTAGAGCCTGGGAGGGTCAAGTAGGTAAGATGAGTAAGAGCGGGAAGGGGAGGGGAGGGAAGTCCTGCGGTGGGAGAGGAGGTGACTGGTGGTAATTAGTCAAGGAGCAGGGAGTCTTGAATAAAATGGTGGCTGTTTGGCATGGCTGTTACAGAGAAGGAGAAATGGCTCATGGCATGCTTGGCACCCTGTCTCCTTGCCTTTATCCTGCCTCCTAGCTGGTTTTGCTCGTGGCTTTATTTAAAATGGCAGACTACGTGGAGTGAAAGAGGACTAGCTAGAACGAAACAGCATCAGCAATCGTGCACCCCTAAGTACTATGTGTACTCGCCCCTTGACTGTCTTTCATTTCTCATTATTTCACATTTGACTGGACGACAACCCAGATTACATATGCTTTGGAGACTAGGGTGACAGATGATAAATAAAACATTACACTTTAAGCTGTAGATTGGATTGGTTAAGTGCCAGAGCGATTGTGTTTTAGGTCTTTTGTAAATTAGGGGATGGTTAGAAGAAGCTTCTTTTTGGAAAATAATTTAGAATGGGTATGGTAAGACCCAGGCTTTATTCATGTGAACCACAGGCCTTTAAACCTGTCGTTGACCAGGGACCAAACTTCCAACCTTCTCTCCTTTGGATGTGAGAGTGTCTGCCAACAGGTTTTGCCCTTACAACTTCAGAGGCAAAAATTAATGCTGACTGCAAGGTGATTCATATATTCACGATGCTGAACACTGTGAGAACTTGGCAGTCTTTCGGAGAAGAAAAAAAATGTGCTAGTGGTGTTAACCATTTCTTTGGATTCTACTAGTCTTCTTTTAAATATTAAATGTGTCTTTGGCAAGACTAATACTACCATGGTTCTCGAACTTCAGTGAGCATCAGAAGGACTTATTAAAACAGATTGCTGGGTCCCATCTGCAGAGCTTCTGATTCAGTGTGTCTGGGGTGGCCTCTGACATTTCCCTTTCTAACAAGTTCCCAGGTGACGTGGACATTGCTAGTCCATGGACTACGCTTTGAAAACCACTGGTCCTGTGGGAATTTAAATGCAGCTTCAGTCTGGGTTGGTTGGGAGATTGTGTTGAAAGGGGGCTGTAGTTCATTTGCCTCTTTCTTTATTTTTAATTAAATTTTATTTTTTTTCAATTTTTGAGTATAATGTAGTTGATTTACAATGTTGTGTTAGTTTCAGGTGTACAGCAAAGTAAATGAGTTATACATATACATACATCCACTCTTTTTTTAGATTTCTTTCCCATATAGGCCATTACAGAGTATTGAGTAGAGTTCCCTGTGCTATACAGTAGGTCCCTATTAGTTATCTATTATCTTTTTTTCTTTCTTTCTTTCTTTTTTTTTTTTTTTTTTGGCTGTGTTGGGTGTTTGTTGCTGCACTCAAGCTTTCTCTAGTTGTGGCGAGCCGGGGCTACTCTTCGTTGAGGTGCACGGGCTTCTCATTGCAGTGGCTTCTCTTGTTGGGGAGCACGAGCTCTAGGCACGCGGGCTTCCGTAGTTGCAGTACGTGGGCTCAGTAGTTGTGGCGCACAGGCTTAGTTGCTCCGAGGCATGTGGGATCTTCCCGGACCAGGGCTCGAACCCGTGTCCCCTGCATTGGCAGGTGGATTCTTAACCACTGCGCCGCCAGGGAAGCCCTAGTTTTCTATTTTATATATAGTAGTGTGTATATGTCAATCCCAATCTCCCAATTTATCCCTCCTCCCAAAGTTTTTTTTTTTTAACTGAAGTATAGTTGATTTACAATACTGTGTTAGTTTCAGATGTACAGCATAGTGAATTGGGTTGGTTTTTTTTTGTAGATTATATCCCATTAAAGGTTATTATAAGATGTTGGGTATAATTTCCTGTGCTATACAGTAAATCCTTGCTGTTTATCTATTTTACATATAGTCGTTTGTATCTAGGAAAGGGAAAATCACAGTAGGAAAGGCAAATATATGGTAAGAGTTGGAGATCTCTTAAATAAGCCAGGGCGTGGATTAAAAAAACAATACAAGAAACAGGTTGTAAAAGCCATCACTTGCCTCTTTCTGAATCAGTGTCTTCCTGCTGTGGGATTTGGCCTGGAGGGAGGAGGAGTCTGCCTTCACTGCGGTGACCTGGCTCTGCGGGCACACTGCCCTCTATATGTGCCGGACTAGCCTCTCCAGGTGAAGGCCAAGGTGCGCTGATGGAACAATTCCCCTCCCCCGCCCTACCCCCGCCCCCCGTCCATCTCCCCCCAAACCAGGAAAGAACCCACACTTGCCGATTCAGAAGCCGCCATACTTGCAGTATTTGCTCCTGACCCAAATCTTCCCTGCATCCTGCAGACGACTGCAGCCCTGTCAGTGGTGGGGTGGGGATGTCACGTGAATGGCCACAGCCTTAGGGTGGCTGACCACAGGGAGGGCGTCAGGAGACCTGGCTTTTCTTTCTGGGTGGACTTCAAACTCCTGCGGTGACTTTGGACAAGCCTCCCAAATCCTTGACTTTCCCATTTCGACTCCTTGTGTTTACGAAACACATCTCTCGCCACCCCCCAGCTCCCAATCCATAAAATAACAGAAGAACAAAAACCCAGGTCTGGTGAGTGGCCACCGGGGCATTTATGAGCTGATGTGCAGAACTTCTGAGCAGCTGAGGAGAAATCTGCTGTGTAAACACAATATAGTATTAATAACACGTTAAAAAATAGCATCACACCCTCTGCTCATAATAGCTGCTTTTCAGCCCTGGGGGAGCTCTGACACACCGGCTTCCAGCAGTGTTGATGGAAGGGTGACTGTGGGCTTTTGAATTTGCAACACATTTAAAAGAAGATGAAGGGCTTCCCTGGTGGCGCAGTGGTTGAGAGTCCGCCTGCCGATGCAGGGGACACGGGTTCGTGCCCCGGTCCGGGAAGATCCCACATGCCGCGGAGCGGCTGGGCCCGTGAGCCATGGCTGCTGAGCCTGCACGTCCGCAGCCTGTGCTCTGCAACGGGAGAGGCCGCAACAGCGAGAGGCCCGTGTACTGTAAAAAAAAAAAAAAAAAAAAAAAAAAAAAGGCCCTCCAGTAAGCCACCTCATCCTGCATGACTGTCCTCTCAGCTGTGGCCCCTCTGCCCCGAGCACCCTGCCGGGACTGTGGTGACCAGGCCCGGCACATGGCCTACGTTAGCCTTCTTCACTCCTGCCGCTGCGTCCCTGTGTGCTTTTGGCCTGCGTTGTCTTTTCCCCCTTCAGTGCATGCTCTTCCCCTGGCTCCCCATGGGGGTGTATGGCGCTCAGGGCAGATTATCCTTTTGGTTTACAGGGCCAGGATTTCCTTTTGCGCAAGCCTGTACCAAGAGCCCCAGCCTGTTTGTTACTTTTCCCCCTTCTCTATGTTCTTTTGTGTTTCACCCCAGCCCTCGACGATCCTCTCTTTCCATCTGTGTTTTTGAAAGAATAAACCCTACAACTAACGTGTTAATTAGAAGCCTACTGAGTGGACTCCAAGCAGCCTGATTACATACTTATTTCTGACTTTTAGGTTTGGGGGAACATGTCTGTCTATAGGTTGGCTAGGATTCTAAGTAGGTGCCACTGTGGGCAATTCTGTTAGTGCAGAGAAGGGAATCCAAGGTGGGTAATGAAAAATGATTTTATCTGATAGCTGGGGAAGAGGGCTGGGAAGGCTGCCGAATGATGGCGACCTCATGTTGGGACAGCTAGGGTTGACTGCAGTCATTCTTGTATTTCTCGTTTCTCTCTTTTCATTTTTGTTTGGTATTTTGACCCTTGTATTACTATCATCATTTCCTCAGGTTTACTTTCATTTTCGGTCTGTCTTTCTCCTGTGAGTTGTCCTGTCTGGGTTGCCAGAGACAGCTGATGCATCCCGAGCCCGTAGACATCCTCCCAGCTCCCACCCCCAACCCTTGTCTGAGTGTCCTCTGCCTTTTCCCTTGGCCTCATCCCTAACTCACTCCTTCCTCCCCCTGTGCTGGGGGTCTTGGCTGACCTCATCCTTCCTTCTCTCCTCTTATTTCTTTTAAAAGAATCGTTCCATCCTGCCATGAATACTCTTCTTTTGTCATTACCAAATTATTCCTTCTTTTTATCTTTGGGAAAATCCAAAGGTGTCTATCCTGTCATATCATCAAGAGACATCCAGGGTGGGCTTTTCAGTTACTTTGTTTAAGCCAGCATTAATGGGTAACTTTTTTTTTTTTTTAACATCTTTATTGGAGTATAATTGCTTTACAGTGGTGTGTTAGTTTCTGCTTTATAACAAAGTGAATCAGTTATACATAAAAATATGTTCCCATACCTCTTCCCTCAAAAATATGGAACGGTTCATGAATTTGCGTGTCATCCTTGCGCAGGGGCCATGCTAATCTTCTCTGTATCATTCCAGTTTTAGTATATGTGCTGCCGAAGCGAGCACAGTGGGTAACTTTTTTGTGCTCTGTGCAATTATCTCATTTCATCTTCAGGTAGGAAATAGTATTCCCATTTGGCAGGCGAGGAAAATGAGGCTCAAAGAAGTTTGGTAGCTTGACTGAGATCAACCAACAGGTTAAATGGTAGAGCTTGGGATGTCTCGTGCCAGAGCCTCCACTCTCTTTTTTTAAATTTATTTTACTGAAGTATAGTTGATTTTCAATGTTGTTAATATGTGCTATACAGCAAAGTGATTCAGTTATATACATAATTTTTCATATTACTTTCCATTATGGGTTATCCCAGGTTATTGAATATGGTTCCATGTGCGATACAGTAGGACCTTGTTGTTTATCCATTCTGTATTATAATAGTTTGCATCTGCTAATCCCACACTCCCAATCCATCCCTCCCCCACCCCTTCCAAAGCCTCCACTCTTTGCTATTAAACTCTGCACCCTCCAGCTGGAGAAGTGAAATGTTGTATTGCCAGGCAAGGGGGAAGGATTTTATGGCCTTGAAGACCCTCCCACACCAGCATTCATGGGTTGCTGTGAGGTCACGTACCGTGGTGAGCCCCTTTCCCATGGGATTGATTTGGTGATACATCTCTGAGCTGTATTCTTCTGGAGATGATTCTGTATCAGTTCTGAGACTAGGGGTGGTCATGGTGGGAGTGTGGCAAATTACGGTGGATCCCAGTGCCTCAGGCTGTGTCACTGTCACTGTCATTGTGTAAATCAACAGGGTGGAGTTCTCCCAGTAAAGAGTCCCAATGTTCTGTTTCTTTGCAGAGCCTGTGTCATCTTGGGGGTGATATTCCTTCTGTCATCCATATGCATAGTGGTCAAAGCCATCCATGACCTCTCGACTAAGCTGCTTCCGGAAGTGGTAAGGTTCTTCTTTTGTCTTAAGAGTCTTTCCTGATGGTACCAGCCTCCTGTGTTACCTCTCACCCCAGATGTACTGGGGGAAGTTGGGCAGGTGGAGAGAAAACATACAATATTTAGGAGTCCAGAAGAACTCACTGTAGAATGTGAATGACTTGGTGGAGACAAGCCCTGGGCAAGATAAAAAGGTAGTTGAGCTGGTACTGGGTTCTGTGCCCCTCTCCTTAGATCTTTTGACTACTTTTAAAGTCTTTTATGTTAAGAGAAATGGAGTGATTTTTATACAGCAGAGCGATCCGATCTGTGTTGTTCGCATCTGTTTTTCTGTGTCCATTCAATCACTATTATAATAAGAATTATTTTTTTCCTTTGTACCTCAATTCAGTATATAAATTTGTTCACATTAGGCTTTCTGAAACAACTGACATTCAGATGCAAAAACTGGAGGACATAATTTCGTATTGAGGTGACATAATTTCATATTAAAGGACATAATTTCATATTAAAGGACATATTAAAGTGTCCTTTAATTAAAATTAAAGGACATAATTTCATATAAAACTGCCTTGTTTTCTGGGTGAGAGGCACCCAGATTCTTTTTTTTGGCACTCTGATTCTTTTTTTCCCCCCCGCCCCTTATGAATGCTGTGATAAGGAATATTTTTACACTCTCCTGTCAGGCTATCTTCATGTTAGAAGGCAGCTGATATACGTACCAGGAGAGTAAGATGCTGCCCTTACAATGCTTCACTGTACAGACAGTACCTCAGAGATATCGCGGGTTCGGGGCCAGATCACCACAGTACAGCAAATAATGCAATAAAGCAAATCACACAAAATTTTTGGTTTCCTGGTGCCTGTAGAAGTTATGTTTACTATGCTGTAGTCTATTAAGTACTCAATAGCATTATGTCTAAAAAAAAAAGTACATACCTTGATTAAAAAATACTTTATTGCAAAAAACATGAACTATCATCTGAGCCTTCAGCAAGTCTTAACCTTTTTGCAATAGTAACAAAGATCACTCATTATAGATCACCATAGCAAGTATAACAATCATGAAAAAGTTTGAAATATTGCGAGAATTAACAAAGTGTGACACAGGGACAGGAAGTGAGGAAATGCTGTTGGAAAAATGGTGCCGATAGACTTGTTCAACACAGGGTTGCCACAAACTTTCAATTTGTAAAAAAAAAAAAAAAGCAGTGAAATGAAGTGTACCTGTATGTAAGTTGCATAGTGATTTAATACAAAATTATGGACTGTTCTTTTAGGATGTGATTTGGTTTGAGCTTGGCTATGTGCACCATCTTATAAAAGGCCTAAATTATGAGACCTTTAATTTCACTTTTAGAAAAATACACGTTCATCTTTTGGGGGTAACGTATTGCATTTGTGTGTGTGTATAGGGAAGATGAAAATGAAGCGGGGCGTCACACTGCATTTAATAGAGCTGTTAAGGTGACTGCTCTAAGTTGTACTGTGTGCCCACCCCCGCCAACTTGAAACAGACATTAGAGCCATTCCTTTAGTAACTCCCGAGGACCTTAACCGTTATTTATCATCGCAGCTGGCAAGGAGCATGTTCTCTAATATCTCCATGACAGGGAGGAAAGATGGAGAGCAGGTTAGGAGTGTACCTACCTATGGATCTGGTCTTTTTCAGCAGAGCTAGCTCACACAAATAATCCCATGGCTTATACTCCGTGTGCTTCCTCTCACATTGTGCTTGTCTCGCCTTGATCTTCCTGGTTGCCTGGGATCCTGGACTTTTCCATCCTTTTCCTCCATCAGATTGGCTATCCTGTGTTCCATTCCATCAGAATCTGAAGCTTAGGTAAACCGTAGACATAAAAGTATTAAGCATGATGGATTAAGATGTCAGTCAGATAACATCTTTGCATTTTATAAGGGATGGAAATCTCACTCCACTCTAAGAAATGTGTATTGGTGGGAATTTTCAGCCCTGGGCTAGTCGATGCATTCATTTATTTATACATTAAAAATTAATGTGTAGCACGGCTCACTTGATGTGGAATAGATAGCTGTGCTCATGGACCCTTGTTCGTGGCCCCCCTCGTTCTTGTCTTGAAAGCTGAACCATTTTTAACCGGGAACAGTCTTACATCTTACAGTGCATATAGTCTTAAGAGAAGAAGCCTACCAAGTTAAATTCCACATCAGGGTATGATGTCTGATGCCCACCCTGGCTGGGATGGGAGAGGGTGAAGAGCTCCATGATTGTACCAAGACTGGCCCTGTTCTGGGAGGGCTCACACCCACTGCATCTTTTATTAGTCCTGGTGTGGGATTTAAAAATCACACCTGTTTATGGTCATCTCATCAGAACTCTAATAAAAGATGTAAGGTGGTTTGTTTTGTTTTGTTTGTTAAGCCTTCAGAGTTACCGAAAGGTAACAAAGGCATGTGATCTCCTGTTTCCAGAGGGGAGGGCTTCTGATCAGCTGAGTGGCACACGGGGACCAGGTAAATGCTGCCAGGTGTTATCTGACAGCATTTCAATCCCGAGTCTTTGGGTTCCTACTCTCTGCTCTAGAAGTTTGGGGAGCCCAGACCCCTGGCCTGCAGTCATTCAAGATGAGCGTCCATCCACAATGTCTCATCTGAATTCGCAGCCACAAACTCAGATGCTCACAGACGCCAGTCCCGAAAACAGGAGAAACTGCCTGGGTCTGTGGCATCCAGACAGTGTGTGCGCAGAGGAAGGGTCGGCCCCTTAGCAGAATTGCCATGGAAACCTATGTTTAATGTGAAATAAATGGGCAACTAATTAAATTTTGGGAACCCTGGTTGGGAGTCAGTTTCCCGCAGGCCAAATACAGCCTTTGCCTCTTTGCTGCTGCTGGGCTGTGACGGTAGAAACCAGGGAGACTGGTGTTTATGGCCTTGATGTTCGGGATTTCAGGTCCAAGTTACAGATTCACTCTTGCCCTCTTCTGCAGAATTGCCTTTTGATGTATGATTTCCATCAAGTTGTTACTGTGGGTTTGTCTGAAGCAGTGTCTTCCCTGCCCCAGGTCCATCCTGCCCCCACCCCTCGCCCCGGCGGCTTTCTTTTTCTTTTTTTTTTTAAAGGTTTTATTATATTTTATTTTTGGCTGCATCGGGTCTTTTCTACTGTGCGTGCGCTTTCTCTAGTTGCGGCGAGCGAGGGCTACTCTTTGTTGCGGTGCGCGGACTTCTCATTGCGGTGGCTTCTCTTGTTGTGGAGCACGGGCTCTAGGCGCACGGGCTTCAGTAGTTGTGGCATGTGGGCTCAGTAGTTGTGGCTCGCAGGCTCTAGAGTGCAGGCTCAGTAGTTGTGGCGCACGGGCTTAGTTGCTCGGCGGCATGTGGGATCTTCCCAGACCAGGGCTCGAACCCGTGTCCCCTGCATTGGCAGGCGGATTCTTAACCACTGTGCCACCAGGGAAGTGTCCTCAGCAGCTTTCTTTTTAATGTCACCTGCGCAGTTCTCAGCGTGTGAGTAATTGTAAGAATGGGTGAGTTTTGAATAAGAAAGCTATGCCGTCAGGAATTTCCCACCTGTGAAGTCAGCTGGCTCTGAGCCGTGATGTCGCCTGCCCCTCAGTGGCCTCATGCTGGAGGAGTCTGGCCAGCTATGCTCTCAGGGGACCCCCAGACGAGAGTCTGCAGCGTCTGCTGTGAGTGCTTCATGAACAAATGGCTTAGATCTGCACCCTCGCGACCTGCACGGGGTCACGAAGGATCATCGATGAAACAGATTCCAAAAGAACCTTCTCAGAAACTCTGCATGAACTACGGTTCTAGAAGTTGGGGAGCATGGGTGGTGCCGCAGATGTGGTGGTGATAGTCTGGCCTTATGTCTGGGGCTGCTTTGAAAGGAGTATCATCGTCTTGCTGTTTTTACACCTGCCACAGCCCACTTTGGTAGGCGGGGAAAGGTGACATGCTTCTCTGTTATGGTGGCATATGGGGGCTCTGAAAGCTGAGGCGATCTTCCCGAGGTCATCAGCTGGCTAGTGGCAGTACCTGGATTTGAACCCTTGTCTCCTCATCTGGGGCTGTCTTGGCTCCTGGTAACTGTGAGCTTACACGCTCCTGCTGTTCACTGGCTTTTCAGGTCCAGGCCTTCTGTCTTATTTCTTCTTCTTCTCCTTCTAATTTTTTTTTTGCGGTACGCGGGCCTCTCACTGTTGTGGCCTCTCCCGCTGCGGAGCACAGGCTCCGGACGCGCAGACCCAGCGGCCATGGCTCACGGGCCCAGCCGCTCCGCGGCATGTGGGATCTTCCCGGACCGGGGCACGAACCCGTGTCCCCTGCATTGGCAGGCGGACCCTCAACCACTGCGCCACCAGGGAAGCCCTTTAATTTGTTTTTTTTTGTTTTGTTTTTCCTTTTCTGTCTTCTCATCTTCAGATTGGGGTGCCCAGACCCCCAGCTGGTCCCATCCCTGGCTTTTCTGGCTTCCACTGCTGCCCTCACCATGCGGGCCCCCTGCACGCTGTGCCGCTGACCAGGGTGTAGTCCCCTTACTTTGTCTCTTGAAAAACCTGCAGGCAGGTGAACCAAGAAGCAATGGAGAAGTAGGCCAAGTGTGAATGGAGGGGGACTCAGGGGTTACATGGCATCACGCGGAAGAAGGTGCTTTAGGGAAGCTGCTTAGCGTGTGGGAGGGATGCGGGCGTAGGGGTTGCTGAGCTGTCGGAGGTGTGACGCCCCCCCCCCCGTACCCACGTGACCGCCGCAGGCAAGTCGCTCCACCTCCCTGCCCTGGGCTTCCTAATTCGCACAGTGGGGACGGTACTTCCATCAGAGGTTTATGGTGTGGATCGAGTGAGCCGTGTATTTAAGATAATTGTCATGAGAAGACAGTGCTGCTGTGGCGGCTGCTGCTCTTAACCGTCTGATGTTTAATGCTTCTGAACTACTCATCAAAGTTCCAACTTGTGGCCTGAGTTCATTTCAGAGGGGCCCCTCCATCCCTCCTTCCTGCCTCCTGGTCCCCCTTCCCTCTGGCTGGATGGAACCGGGGCTGTTCTCTCTCTGGCTTCAGGTTGCAGTAGCCAACTCTGGGCCACTGCATTTCGGGGAAACGGCGTGCTGTCGGAAGGCTTGTCCTCTAAGCCTAACTCACCGCTCGTTGGCTGCGTGGCTTCCAGCAGATTGTGTTTCCTCTCTGACCGACGGTTTCCTCTTTGTAAATGGGCGCCATGCCCCTTACCGCACAACAAAAGTTGTGAGAATTAAATGATGTGATGAACGTGCAAACGCTCTATCAACCGTCGTGTACTTTACAAAAGAAGAAAGTATTGTTTCTGATCCCAGTGCCCGAGAGGTCCCATCCTTTCCCACGCGCTTTCTCTCTGTGTCCTGTTGTTAGACGCGCTCATTAGCTCCTCTGTTGGTGACTGTGACATCTTTACCTCGAGCTCTTGACCCGTGTCTGGGTCTAACCTCCTTAAGTCAGGTGCACTAATAGTGATAACAATTATAATTAAAATCATGCATGCTTCCTGACTGGCAATGAATAACATATGGTCCTGTGCTGATAATAATAACAGTTGCGACCATGTGAATGCCTCCTGATCCCAGGACCCCCTGTCTAGGCACCGGAGATTCAAAGTCAACTAGCACTAATGCCTAAAGTTTTCCATTTCTCTGCAAAGTCCTTGACTTCTCATAGGAGCTGGCTTTTGCTCCCAGGGATGTCACAGCTGGAGAGAGACCCAGAAACCGATACATCTGGTTCGGGTGATGAGGGTCGTGGTAGAGCCAATCGCATGAGAGCACAGAAGACTTCCTTATCAAGCCTGGCATGGGGGAGGAATCTTGGGGCCTTCCTGGAGGAGCGCTCCCTCCACGTGACATCCGAAGGACGAGTGGGCACTGGGCAGGGGGTGGGGGTGGGACCCGGGGAGGAGGGGGCTCTCAAGGGCAGAGGAGCTACAGGAGCCGTGGGGTCCACGTGAGCCTGTTTTCTGTTTCTCGTGCCCTTTGTCCTCTGCTGACACCAGCATGTCTGGGTAAGAGGGAGGAACAGAGAGAAAAACGTAAGGGAGAAGGGGGCAAAAGGAAGAAGGAAAAATAACTGTGTTGTGGGTCAGGAGTGATGGCTCAGCATTTTTATTCTTCTTCCTTGAGGAGCGAGGTTGCCTTCAGACTTCCCCTTGTCTCTCTCCCTGCTAAGTTCTTCCCTGACATTCCATCCCACCCACCAGAACAAAGGCGCTTGCACCAATAATCGGGAGCCCCTCACAGCTGCTCATTTTCTGGCAGGCCACCAGTCATGAGCGCTGTTTCATTTCCAGTCCTCGTGGGACGTGAAGGTGGCTTCTGGCGGGGTGGCTGCCTGCTTTCATGGGTGCGTGTCTTCACGCCATGTTGCTGCCAGCCTCCTGCGCTCCAGGGTGGGCTGACTGCAGAGCTGGGGGAGGTCCGTGGTGTTCCTGCAAGAGCCTCCGATGAGATCCCACTCTTAGGAGCAAAGCTAGAGAGAAAACTCCTGTAATGGATAGTTTAGGGTGATGCTCACAAGTCCACAGCCGAGAACTTTCCCTCGATCTTCCTACAGAAGTGACCATGATTCTCGGATTTGTAGGCTTTTGTGTTTGCGAAGTGTTGAGCGTTCAGTCTCTGTTGTGGGTGGGTAGGAGTTACTTAGGTTCTTTAGCTGCTTCTCATCTGGCCCTTGGTGCGCCTTTACCTTGTGGAGAAGATGGAGATGGCCTAGCCTGCCCCATCCCCACACCCCTGTTGTCAGTACAGGGGACCATTTGCCCCCTCCCTTTCATCCTTCCCTCTCGCTCAGGGCCTCTCCTTCCCACAGTTAACTCTCTGAGCCCCCTCCTTGCCCACCTCCTTGGAAATGTCGCCTCTACCCCCATTCCTCCTCTTTCTGGTACCTTCCGTCACTCCCTGCCTGCCACCTCCTCCTCGGGCATTTCCCTTCAAGTCCTTCCTTGCCCCCCTTTAGTCTCTGCTGCTCTCAAAGATGCTCATCCCTTCCTTCCCGTTCCTCTTGTCACCCCTCAGCCTGCCCCGGTGGTCTTTCAGGTCCATTCTGTACGGCATCCCTTTGGAGGTAGGAGCTGGTTAACAGGAGGACCTGGGGGAGGATGGTGGGGCAGCAGTGAAGGTTTGGGGCTGGGTGAGCAGTTTCACCGAGATGCTACCCACCCAGGCAGCTTGTCAGCCTCAGGTATTCTGAGGCCAGCGCCTCATCCATGGGAGTGAGTTTCTCAAGGCTGCTGTACTGAGTGCTCTGAGGCAGTAGCACCATGTGGTTAAAGACGTTGGAGCTGAAGTCAGGGAGACAGCGCCCAACTCCTACCCCATCCTAACTAGAGGAAGGTAGAGCATGTGGCTCAGCCTTCTCTGCCTCAGTCTCCTTGTTTGTAAAATGGAAATAATAATAGAGGTCTTCTCTGTAAGATTGTTAAGAAACAGAATAAAAAGATGCAGGTGATGTGCTTAGCACATAACTGTCGAATGAATGCTGGCTAATACTATTGTTGTTGGACCAGAGAAGAGACTTCTAAGGAAGTTGGTGGACCTTCTGATGCCTTTAGTTCTGGAAGCTTAGGCTGTATTGAACCGTCCAGGAAATGCCTTCAAGGATCCTATTTTCAGCTCAGGTTGGGCAATGCTGTGGACGCCTTCTTGCGCAATAACCTCTAATTCCTGGATCCGCCATCAGCGATAGATTCATCTTCCCACATGACGTGCTCTCAAGCATAACTCTAAATTTGATTTGGGAGTCGCATTGACAAATACTTTAAAAACAAACAGTTGCACACAGTCAAGGTCCTCACCATCCATCCACCCTGCCAGCACCTCCCCAGCACTGCACAAAGAAAGGCAGAAATTCCTGCTGTTAGACCGTCAGGGGTGTCCCACTCTTGTTACTTTAGACAGAATAATTCCATCACTGCAGCCAGACGGACCTCTTCATTAATCTAATGCCACAGGCCTACCGGCTTCTAAACAGAAGAGAAGTGAGCACGGATCAAAATGGGTTATTATTGGCTCAAGTGAGCTCAAGGAGAATAGAGCCCAGAAATAGATGCATACATATCTGGTCAACTGGCTTTCAACGAAGGCGCCAGGGCAGTTCAATGGAGGAAAGAAAAGTCTCTTTTCCACAAATGGTGCTGGAGCAACTGGAAAGCTTTATGGACAAAAATGGATATTCACCTATATATAAAAATTACTTCAAAATGGATCATAAACCTCAATGTAAAATCTAAACCCCTAAAACTTCTAAAGGAAAACAAAAGAGAAAATCTTTGCAATGTTGGGATAGGCGAAGTGTCTTAGATATGGCACTAAAAGCTTGAACCATAACATAAAAAAAAAGAAGAAAATTGGACTTCATTAAAGTAAAAAACCTTTGCTCTTCCAAGACACCAATAAGAAAATGACAAGACTGCACAGACAACACACACAGATCAGACAAAAGACTTGCCTCCAGAATGTATAAAGAACAGTTTAATAAGAAGACAAACACTCCAATAAGAGAATAGGCATAAGAGTTACCAGACAATTCCCAAAAGAAGAGATAAATGAATAGCCAATAAGCATGCAAAAAAATGCTCAACATTATTAGTCACCAAGGAATTACAAATTAAAACCACCATAAGATATCACTGCATACCCATTTGAATGTCTAAAATGGAAAAAACAAAAGTACGTGGAACGTCTAGGGCTCACATACATTGATGATGAGAAAGTGAAATGGTTCATCTACTTTAGAAAAGAGTTCAGAGGTTCGTTAAAAAGTTAAACATCTGTCTACCATATGGCCTAGCCATTCCACGACCAGGTATTTACCCAAGAGAAATGAACATATACATATGTACAAAGACCCTTACACAAATGTTTATTGCATTTTTATTTATAATATCAAAAACTGGACAGAGGGGGCTTCCCTGGTGGCGCAGTGGTTGAGAGTCCGCCTGTCGATGCAGGGGACACGGGTTCGTGCCCCGGTCCGGGAAGATCCTACATGCCGTGGAGCGGCTGGGCCCGTGAGCCATGGCCGCTGAGCCTACGCGCTCGGAGCCTGTGCTCCGTAGCGGGAGAGACCACAACAGTGAAAGGGCCACGTACCGCAAAAAAAAAAAAAAAAAAAAAACACTGGACAGAATCCAAATGTCTGAATAGGTGAAATAGTAGTATATCCATACAATGGAATACTACTCGGCCATAAAAAAGCATCACTGACTCATGCAACAACATGGATGAAACTCAGAATAATGAAGGTGGGTTCCAGACGCAAAGCAAAATGAAACATATACTAGGGACTTCCCTGGTGGCACAGTGGTTAAAAATCCGCCTGCCCGTGCAGGGGATGCCAGTTCAAGCCCTGGTCCGGGAGGATCCCACAGGCTGTGGAGCAGCTAAGCCCGTGTGCCACAACCACTGAGCCTGAGCTCTAGAGCCCACGAGCCACAACTACTGAGCCTGCACGCCTAGAGCTGGTGTTCCACAACAAGAGAAGCCACTGCAAAGAGAAGCCTGTGCACCGCAGCGAAGAGTAGCCCCCGTTCTCCACAACTACAGAAAGCCCGCGTGCAGCAACGAAGACCCAACACAGGCAAAAATAAATAAATAAATTAAGAAAAAAGAAAGCTATGTGCAAACACATAGCTTTATAAAAAAAAAAGGAAATATGTAATATGCGGGTATATCTTGGAGATGTTGTGGATTTGGCTCCAGACCATCACAATATAGCGAATATCTCAATAAAGCGAGTCATGTAAATTTGTAGGTTTCCTAATACATAGAAAAGTTACATTTATACTATACTTTAGTCTACTAAGTGTGCAGTAACATTGTATCTATAAAAGCAATGTATATACCTTAATTTATAAAAATACTTTATTGCTGAAAATACTAACCCTCATCTTGAGTCTTCATCGAGTTGTGGGTAACATCAAAGATCACTGGTCACAGATCACCACAGCAAATGTAATTATAACGAAAAAGTTTGAGGTAGAGTGAGAATTACCGAAATGTGACGGAGAGACACAGAGTGAGCAAATGCTGTTGGAAAATGGCACTGAAAGACCTGCTCGATGCAGGGTTGCCACAAACCTTCAATTTATAGAAAATACGGTATCTGCGAAGCACAGTGAAAGGAGGTATGCCTGTATCATTCCACTTACATAAAATTTTAGGTGCAATCTAATCTCTAGTGACAGAAGGCAGATAGTGGTTGCCAGAGGATGTGGTGTTAGAGGCGGGGGAGGGATTATTAAAGAGTCACAAGGAAACTAGTGAGGGTGATGGAAATATCCTCTTGCTTTTGGTGGTGATTTCATAGGCATAAAAAAAGTCAACCGTGGGACTTCCCTGGTGGTCCAGTGGGTAAGGCTCCATGATCCCAATGCACTGGGCCCAGGTTCAATCCCCGGTTGGGGAACTAGATCCTGCATGCATGCCACAAGTAAGAGTCTGCATGCTGCAACTGAGAGCCCGCATGCCGCGACTAAGAAAGGATCCCACGTGCTGCAACTAAGACCTGGAGGAGCCTAAAGAAATAAATAGTAAAAAAAAAAAAAAAAAATGTTAATGCTGATTAAGCTGTCTAGTTTAAATATGTACGGTTCAAGTATCAATACATCCAGATGCTATGCTTGGCCACAAATGACCTCACATAGCTACACCAGATAGAAATCCTGCTCAGATCTATTATAATAGGATAAATATTTTAAGATGCTGTGAAGTGAGGGTTTAGTTTTCTCAGTGTAACCCACACGTTCAGTACCTGGGATGTGGACAGCACTGCTAAAAGTTACACTGTAGTCAATAACATGAAGAAAAAGTGTATGATGAGAGGGGCAAATGTAGAGAGTAGGCTAAATGTGACAGCTGTCATCAGAGGTACATAGTAAGAGGAGCTTCTGCTGAAATATGACTGATCTCATGCAGTGGCCAGAAACTCCCCTGAAGTGCCTGCTGGTGGCTCTGCCTCTTGAGAGTATTAACCGTTTTAAACCTGAAAGTGTGGGTAGTCTGTCCTTTCAGTCCCTTGCATACAGTGTGATTTGGTTGTCAGTTCAGGTGTTACCTGGGAAATTGCTCTGAAGGGGCTCTGATTGGTTCTCTTTTCCTTGCTGTGTAAGCCTAGGATTTTAATCAGAATATGATGTCCGTGATCGGTCTGCCATGTTGCTCTCTTTCTATGATGCCTCTTTGCGTTTTCTGCTTCAAAAAAGGGCCTTTTAGCTTGAGGCTCATTAGGCCTTCGCAGTGTTTCCGAAGTAGGCAGAGACATCAGACCCACTGCCATTTTATAACAAGGAAACAAAACCTCAGATAGAAAAATAAAGTAACTGTATGAGATCCACCGTCAGAGACAACCATGGCAAATGGAACCAGGTCCTGGACTGGTCAGGAGGGCGCCTTCTTTTTCCATGGACTGTCTCCTGAAGTACCCCAGGGTTTGAGACCCAAAAGTCAGCTTTTAAGAAAAGCTAATACAACTGGTTCCGTTTCCCAGTTGAGAAAATATAGCCCAGAGACGTATTCTCACTGAAGATTCTAATTAAACTCCACATCTAGCATTTCCCACACTCAACTCAATGGGAGTGAACTCCTCTGCCCACCCCGATATCTTCCCTGTGGCCTTGAAGATTCCAGCATGACACCTGCTACCAAAAACCTGTCTTAGGGGGCTGCTGGGTTATGGTACCAAAACTGGAGAAGAGAAAGGAAGGCAGGGAGAGAGGGAAACGTGCTCATTCCTCTCCATGTCCTAGGAACGTCTGTGTATTTAAAGATACGGGTGTTTATCAAAGATGGGCGTTGCTGGGTCAAGGTCGAATATGCTGCTATTCAAATGTGTCTATTCTTGACCTTGGGAAACGTATTTAATCTCTTGCTATGAGAATGAGAGAAGTTATCACTCTAACTTAGCAATTTTTTTCTCTCTGTGAGGTTTTGAGAGCATTGTTATCTTTGGAAGGAAGAAAAAAATATATTTTTTTCAAAAGGTGTTTGTTTAACATTTTAAGGTAATTACTTTTTCATTCACTTCCCTAAGTATAACATGGACAACAGAGTCCTCATAACATTTCTGTTCTTGTGTTTATTGTTTAGCTAATGGAGAGAATCATACTGAATGCCTTGTTATTTCTCAAGCGTTGACTGAAATACACCTGTGTATCTGGTGCGCACAATACATCCTAGTACAGCAGAGCATTTCGGACTAAGTTGCAGTGCTAGTACTTTGGAATAGTCTGCCTGTGTCTAGAATGTGAGTATTTGGTGACAAAGCCATACGTGTTACTGGACTGTTAGGGAAACAGTTGATACTGGGAAATAGTTGGGGGCGCACTGGGTAAAAATTCCTATTTCCTGAGTAATCCTATGAAAGTGGGCTCTCTTATCACCCGAGCCCCCATGGACTCAATATAGGATCTTTACCCTAAAGAACTTTCCGAACAGAGGTAAAACACGGGGACTAGGCTGACTGTGGGCACTCGTGAAGGTCAGCTGCTTTAGGAGGGACCCTGGACTTTCTCCTTTATTTTCTGTGCGGTGGCTTTTCAAAGTGGGGGGGGTATATGCGGAGAGGGTTATAAGAGGAAACAGCTGAGTTAAAGCTCTCACTGTTGAGAGCTGTGGCTGTCCACGTTTCCCCCCTTCTGCTAGTGAGAAGCAGCATTGGTGAAAGTTAGCGTTGCACAAGGTCTGCCTGCCGTCCTCCTATATTAACTAACCCCCTCACCCCCACCCGAATCCCATTTAGAATTGCCCAGAAGCCACCCAGCCCATCCTCTGTGGTCCCATGGTACCTCCTGCTGACTGCTGGCCACACTGCGGTGTAATTTCCTGTCTACTCGCCTCCCTGAGTAGACTGGAGACTGAGGATTTAGCCTTGCTGTTCTCCCAGCACCTGATAGGGTTTGCCATGTAGCAGAAACTCAATAAATATGTTGCATGCATGACGCCTTTGGCCCTACCAGGTGACAGGCTAGAACCACACTTAGGAAAAGGTTGTAACCAGGAGGAGCTCATCTTTCAAGGCACTGCAAACAGAGATTGCCTGGGACCTCGCCATGGACGTTCTTCACCCCTGTGGGAGAAGCATCGCTTGCAAGGAGGGCTTATTCCAAATGGACCCACCCCCCTTCCCATTTATAGTCTAGAGTCCTCTCTTTGTGCTGTGGTGCTAGTGATGTATGTGAATAGGTGATGCACAGGTGAGGCAGCCCATATATATGGCTCCTTTGACCATCACCCTAAATTTTTGTGATACATATTTATATCCATAGGAAATCCAATATTGTATGTGTTATTACATCGATGGATATTGTATATATCACACTGCAACTTTTAAAATCAACATGTTGTTTAAATCTAGACTATTTATGATGTTAATTGCCCATCATATAAATTCATGTACCTTTAACCCCTCTCCTGTTGATGGACATTGGGTTGTTTCCAGCTTTTTCACTATATCAAAACTGTTAGAATGAACCTTGCTGTACTATCATGGTAATATGTAGTGTGGGCAGATGGTGTTTCCAGAGGGTAACGTCTTGCAGAGGAATTTTTGGATAGTAGAAGGTGCACGTATTTTAATAAATACTGCCAATTTGCCCTTCACTGTGGCTGTACCAGTTTACGTTCTCCGAATGTCACCATATTTGATATCTTGCAACTTATCACAGTTTTTCAGTCTAATGGGTGAGAAACCGTATTTCATTTTAGTTTGCTTTCCCTTGATTTTTGGTGAAGTTGATTACACTTAAAAAATCATTTATTTTGTCGTTTGAGTTTCCTCTTTTATAAGCTGCTACTTTGCCCATTTCTCTGTTGTCCTTTTCTTATTGGTTCTTAGGGTTATTTATATGTTCTGAGTATCAGTCTTCTCATATACAAGTTGCAGATAATTTTAGAAGTAACCCCTTGCCCCAGCCTTCCATTTTGGTGTAATGAAATTTATCAATCCTTTCCTTTAAGGGGTTGTGGTGGTTGTGTTTCCCTGGAGAAGGTAGGGGGTTAAGAGTACTTTTACTCCTGTGAATTAGATAATGATAGTACATGAATGCGAATAAATGAGTGGATGAATGAATAAATAAATAAATCCATCCACCCATCCACCCATTCATCCATCCACCCATCCATCTGTTGGTTTATGCATAATCCTCCAGTAACACAAACTGAGAGTCTGCATTAGGTTTTTTTTTAGGATAAATGGTTACTTCTCATTCCTGCTATTTCCTTTCATATGAAAGAATCATCTATTAAAATAATCTTGGCCTGTCTCTGCCCTTTCTTTCACTCTTCCCCAGGAAAGAAGTTGCTTTCTTATCTGATTGATGTATTGGGGAGAAGGGCCTCTCCCTATCTCTCTTTGAGATCTGTCTGTCTGCAGAGAGCACAAGTTCTCTTAACCTTTGCTCATTTGATACAAAGGCTCTTCCTCCCCTGGGAAGACCTGTGCTTTTCCTGTCGGTCTATTTATGGAGATCAGATCTGGAAACCAGTTTTGCAGCACATCTAAGCCATGTTCTCCAACATCAACTTTAATGGTAATAAAACTTACATTTTGCTTAAGAAAAAAAAGAAAGAATACCTTACCACCCTGATGCCATAAAGATATATGCCTTTATCTTCTTACTTTCTTTTCATGCATGTAAGAAATTAGACTTTACAATTAGACCTTTAGTTCACCTAGAATTTATTTTTGTGTTTGGTATAAGGTAGACATCCAATTTTGTTGATTTTTTTTTTCCCACCCTCAGGTGATTATACTACGTTCCCATCACGATTTCAAAGGCTACAACCATCATACGCCGAATTCCCACGGGTGTGTGGCCGCCTTTGTACTTGAGGTTCTGTTCCGTGGACCTTTTGGTTCATTCCGTTCTAGTGTCATACTTTTAGAATTTCTGTAATTACAGTAAGTCTTAACGTTTGGTCACCCTCTTTTCTAGGGTTTTCAAAGTGGTTTTGACTAATGTTGCATTTCTAGTACTTCTTATGAATTTCAAAGTCAGCTTGACAACTGTAATGAAAAATCCTCTTGACGTATTGTGTGAGTTGCTTTCAGTTCATTAATTTTGAGAGAACTGGCTTTTTTAAGCTATTTAATCCTCCCCTCCATTTCATCTTTCTCCATTCAGGTTTTCCTTTATGTCCTGTAATGAAGTTTTATAATCTTCTCCATACGGACCTTAGACATTTTTGTTAGGGCTATATTCCTGTATAGTTTTTGAGTTCTGTTGCTTTATATATATTTCATTTTCTAAATTATTACTGCATAAAAGAGGTAATGATGTTTGAATATAGATTTTGTTAGCCTGTAACCTTGCCGACTTGTAAAAATTAGTTTTGTTTTTCGGTTGATTATTTTGGAGATATTATATGATGACAGTTTCTCCCTTCCAGCTGTAACAGGATATATTATATAATGACAGCTTCTCCCTTCCAATTGTAATATTTTTCTTTTTTTCTTGTCTTGTTGCTTAGCCAAGATCTTTAGTACAATATTGAATGGTTTGCTGCTGATTTTGGAGTGATGGCTCCATTTCTGTTTTGCTAGGAGGGTTTTTTTTTTTAAATCACAAGTATGTGTGGAATTTTGAGTAATTTTTCTGTGTACTCTGAGATATTTCTTTTCTTTAACATGTTCATATTTTAATTAATCAATAGTCTAATATTACGTCATCCTTGCATTTTCAAATAAACCCTGCTTGGCCGGATAGTATTATTATATTATTCCATTGCTGGTTTCCACTTACTATTTCATTTAGGATTTTTGCATCTATGCTCATAAGTGACATGGGTCTAAAGCCCCTGTCCTTGTGTATCACATGTAATGGGTTATGTAAGCTTTTCTTCTTTTTCTGTGCTTTGGAGTACTGGTTGTAATGTAGGAATTACTTGTTCATTTAAGTTTTAATAGAACTCAAACTTGGGGCTGCTGCCCTTTGGAGAGACTGTGAAGGATGTTGTTTGTTAAAATAGTGAACTCTGGGGCCAGACCGCCTGCATGAATTAGCTGTCGCACTGGGACCAGTTACTTTCCTCTTTGGTTCCAGTTTTCTCATGTGTAAAATAAACATAACATTAGTGCCTCGCTCATAGAGTTGTAACGCTTAACTCAGTTAATGCACATAAAAAGCATTTTAAAAAGTGTCCAACACTTAGTCCTACAATAGGTGTTTGCTGCTTCTATTATTATGATCATTATTATTATTATTGAGGCTTTTTTCTCACCATCTCAAATATTTTATAGTTATGTTTTTGGAACATTTTTCAAAATTTGTTTTTCTAGAAAATTGCCCATTTTATTTAGGCTTTCAAATTTATTGCATTAAAGTTGCTCATATTACTCCCATATGATTTAAAAATCTCTAATGCATCAGTACTTATGGGCCCTCTTTTATTACTAGTGTTTATTGATGCTCTTTTTGTCTCTGAAGCTAGCTTGCCAGAAGTTCTATTTATTTTTTAAAAAAACCTGCTTCTGATTCTGTAGATCGAGTGGATTTTCTTTCTAGTTCATTAAGCTCTCATCTTTATTTTGTTCACACTCAGTTTTAGGGGGCGGGTAAGTGAATTTCATGTTTGTTTAGTTTTCCTTTTTAGGTTTTGCTTTTGGCATATCATTTTTCTTTTTTGTTCTCAAACTATGAGAGAGACAAAATATTCATTTATGTGAGGACCTAGCAAAGTCAGTTTGCTCGGAAGGGTGCTGTGTGCGGCATTTTTCCACATTGTCTCTTTTAGGTGTTAAGAAGCTTTCAGATTCTGGCATAAACCACACTCTCCTGTGTAAACTGTGTCAGTAACAACCTCTGCTGTAGCCCCAGTATTTATAAGTGTGAGGAACAATTCAGGTTCTTTAGTGGTTGCCCACCAATGAGTGCTCTTAGGGTAACCATATGATGGACCTGGTCCGGAGCGTGAGCATGTTACCTAGCGTGATGGTCAATTTCATGTGTCAACTGGTGAGGCTGTAGTCCCCAGTTGTTCAATCAAACACTCATGTAGGTGTTGCTGTGAAAGAATTTTGTGGATGCGATTAACACCTATTATCAGTTGACTTTAAGGGGATTATCCTTGATAATCTGGGTGGGTTTGATCCAGTCAGTTGAAAGGCATTAAGAGCAATTCTGATGGGACTTCTTCCCTGGCGGTCCAGTGGTTAAGACTTCGCCTTCCAGTGCAGGGGGTGTGGGTTCGATCCTTGGTCAGGGAGCTAAGATCCCACATGCCTTGCGGCCCAAACACCAAAACGTTAAAGAGAAGCAGTATTGTAACAAATTCAATAAAGACTTTAAAAATAGTCCACCTCAAAAAATATCATTTAAAAAAAAAAAAAAAGAGCAATGCTGAGGCTTCCTTGAGGCAGAAGAAATTCTGCCTTAGAGTCCCAGCCTGCCCTTCTGCTTGGCCCTGTGGATCTGGGACTTGCCTAGCCAGCCCTGTAATCACATAAGCCAATTCTTTGCAATACATCTGTTTCTTTTTTTAAATCCCAAACTCCTGTTTATCTCTCCTCCTGTCCCCATCGTTTCCCCTTTGGTAACCAAAAGTTTGTTTTCTGTCTGTGAGTCTGTTTCTGTTTGTAAGTAAATTCATTTGTATTATTTTTTAGATTCCACATATAATTGATAATATATAATATTTGTCTTTCTCTGTCTGACTTACTCCACTTAGTATGGTAATCTGTAGGTCCATCCACTTTGCTGCAAATGGCATTATTTCATTCCTTTTTATTGCTGAGTAATATTCCATTGTGTGTGTGTGTGTGTGTGTGTGTGTGTGTACATACACATACTACATCTTCCTTATCCATTCATCTCTCGATGGATACTTCGGTTGCTTCCATGTCTTGACTATTGTAAATAGTGCTGCTGTAAACATTGGGGTGCATGTGTCTTTTCAAATTAGAGTTTTTGTCTTTTCTGGATAGATCCCAGGAGTGGGATTGCTGGATCATATGGCAATTCTATTTTTAGTTTTTTGAGTAACCTCCATACTGTTTTTCCACAGTGGCTGCACCAATTTACCAACAGTGTAGGAAGGGTCCCTTTTCTCCACTTCCTCCCCAGCATTTATTATTTGTAGACTTTGATGATGGCCATTCTGACCGGTGTGAAGTGATACCTCATTGTAGCTTTGGCAATACATCTCTTAATATCTATGTCCTACTAGTTCTTTTTCTCTGGCTAATACACTCAGAAATTACTGCTCTGAAATATTTTCTTTACGTTGAGTTTTAATTTTTATCCAAGCTGTATGTGTTTATAACCTAAATAGTCAATTATTCTATAAGACTCATAAAAAATAACCCCCTTCCCAGAGGCAATCATTTATAACTCCTTTCAACTTCCACATCTCTAATGTACATATGTTGCTCCTTCTTGCTTTCTCAGTTATAGTCATGATTTCTTGACTTCCCACGCTGGGTGTCCCTTTAACCATTGCCATTGCCCAATAACTACCCAGTATATTTACATTGTTATTTTTGTTGGATCGATATTCAACATTGTTATTATGATGGTAAATGTTATTAGTAGCTGAGCCCTATAGTCTTGAGTGATTTGCTTTTCCCTTTAGTGCATTACATTTTGTGTTCCCTGATACTAATAAATGAATATGTAATATAAATTACACACACACACACATGCACACTCTGGGTCTCCTCCACAGTTGCCTTCTTGGGATCCATTTATTGTAATCCTGGAGATTCATTTTACTTTTCTCTTGGGTCATATCTTATTGAATCTCATGTTGTCATCTTTCATGGTTTACTCCATTGTTTTGGAGGAGCACATCCTGCAGTAGCTTCCTAAGAACAGATACAGGGAAGGCAGTTTTTAATTTTTTTTTTAGACTTTGAATGTCTGAAAATATTGATATTCTATCCTCACACTTTATTCGGTAGTTGTCCTGAGTTTACTCTTTGAATTTTGAAGGCACGAATCCACTGTCTTTTAATTTCTAAGTGTTGCTTTTGAGAAGTTTACCGCTATTCTAATAACAAATTATCCAACCCCCCTTTTTTCCCACAGCACTGTTTTTCCTCTCAGTAAGCTTGTAAGATCTTCTGTTTGTCCTCAGTGTTCTGAAAGTTTACAGTTAGTATTAGCCTTGGTGAGGATTTCTTTTTTCATGTATTGTGCTAGGCCCTCAGACCCTTTAATTCTGTAACTCATCCTTCAGTCCTGGGAAATTTTTTAAAATTATTTTATTATTAATGATTTTTGTTTTTTTGCTATTGTTTTCTCTGTTCTGTATTTTTAGGCTTTCTATTACTTCAAATGTTGGACTTGTTTTCTAATTTTCTTTTCTTTGTCTCCTATATTTTATTTTTATTGTGTTTTTGTTCTACTTCCTGAGAGATTCCCTCAACCTTATCTTCTGATGCTTTTGTTAAGTTGTTAATTTCTGTTATTATACTTTTAAGTTCTAAGAAGTTTTAAATTTATATGTTCTTTTCAAAACATCCTTTTCTTGTATGACAGGTGCAATGTCTCCTATCTCTGATGACAGTTACGATAATTTTTAACAGTTTTCTTCTGTTCACAAATGGCTTCCCCAAATTCTAGTGATTATTGGCTGTCTGATTATACTTAAGAAGAGTATACTCATGATTGTGTGTGGGTGAGTTTTGTCATATGTGATTTTTTTTTTTTTTTTTTTTTTTCGGTACGCAGGCCTCTCACTGTTGTGGCCTCTCCCGTTGTGGAGCACAGGCTCCGGACGCGCAGGCTCAGCGGCCATGGCTCACGGGCCCAGCCGCTCCACGGCATGTGGGATCTTCCCAGACCGGGGCACGAACCCGTGTCCCCTGCATCGGCAGGCGGACTCTCAACCACTGTGCCACCAGGGAAGCCCCAATCATATGTGATTTTAATTCAAGGACTGGGGTTTATAACCTGGTATTTGAATCCATGGATGGAATTTAGGGGATTCATGAACTCTAATTAGAAAGAAGTTGTGTTTTTATTTTGATTTAACCGCTATCGGAAATTTAGCATTTTCTTCCATCATAAAATTAGGCAACAAGCCACAGTTGTCATATTAGCGTAGTTGTAACTTTGTCACCAATAAAAATCAGATTTGTTTTTTATCTAAGATTGGTTTTGGCAGATATTTTAAAATATCTTTTGTGCTTATCACGACTTAAAATCACTGTACTTATTAGATCTGCTATTAAATACATTAATTTAGAAGCACTTATATTATTAAAGCACAGTGTTTGTTTTATATCTTAGTAAGTGTCTGCTAATATAATTGGTTTCCGTAGGATGGCTCCTCTTAGATTCCGTGGCCATGTCCAGAGATGAGAGTGCTAGTGCCCCAATGAGCCTTGCGCTCCTATCTTGTATGAGAACAGAGCAGTCAGACGGATGCTTCACTTAGAAGCCAGGCTGTGTCTGGGAGTGGCAGCCAAGCACTTCAAAGTCCCTTCTTGTCACCGAGGCAGTCGTAGTGCCTCAGCTGATGCTGCCTGTCCCTCCTCTCCTTCATCCCGTGATCCTGCCTACCTCAGCATCCTGGCGCCTGTGGAGCCGGGCATCTGCTTCCTTCACAAGACTTTGCAGGGACTCCACGGTCAGGTTGGCCAGTGTGGCCAAGACCCGCTAGGGACTGGGGTTCCCAGTCTGTCTGTAAGTCCCGCCAGTGACCCCCATGTCCACCAGCTGCAGAACCTCCTGGCTACTAAACCTGATTATCTAAACACCAACTCTTGACCCTCCCAACATCAGAATGGTTCGATGCTAATTTAAAAATTGTGAAGTCACTTAATGTGACTCCATGGCAATTTGTCAGTATAATTTAATAACCAGGGGAAATTGCGGGCTCCTGCTCGGTGTCATTTCCTCCACATCTGCCAGCTTTTCTCATCTGTGGGGGTGGGGCAGGGAAGGGGGTGATGAAAAGATCTGAGGCTGAGAGTGACTTTTCATTTCACCTGGGGTCATAAATCAATGCACATTTCTTATTCAGCCAGCATTCGTATTTCCCTGGGTAATTCTATAACATGTAGTGTCAGAATGGTTTAGAATTTGTCCTCATTAGGAAAGCAAAGGACGCCTTTTAAAAAATTTTTTTGCAGACGTAGCAAGTGAGCGAGCCTCCACATTCCCCCACAAGCTGTCACACAGCTTATGAAAAGGGAGAGTGTTGGTCTCTGGGGGAATGGGCAAGGTGTATGTTCAGACGTGACCTCTGGCTGGTGTTAGTGGCCACAGCTCCCTGGGACCTGGAATTGCCACCAATAGTGTCACCTATGATAAGGAATAAGCTTAGTATAGGAGGTGATAAGTGGCACTGCAGAAAAGTCAGTGCTACCAGAGATTTTTCTGTGAGCAGCACTGTGAGTCAGAAGGCTTTAAGATGAGGCTGTATGGGGAAACGGGGGTGTTGGCAGGGGGCACCGAGAAACTCAGTGTTGCAGTGTTAGAAACTGCTGCTGGCAGCTGGCCTTCCAGAAACAGGGATCGTCAGAAGATGAGTTGGATTTACAGGTGTTAATTCACACCCCCCACTTCTATTTTGATGTACAGGGTATTGGTGGAAGAGATGGTGGAGGTGCCTTAGTCCTTTCTAGCTGCTGTAACAAAATATCATAGACTCAGTGACTTTAAGAGCAAACATCTGTTTCTCACAATTCTGGAGGCTGGAGAGTCTGAGAACAAGGTGTCAGCAGATTTGGTGTTTGGCAAGAGCTCTCTTCCTGGCTCACAGAGGGCCGCCCTTCTTGCGGTGTCCTCATGTGGCAGAGAAAGAGATCCTTTCTCTTCTGTCTGTCCTTACAGGGGCACTAATCCCGTCATGAGGGCCCCACCCTCGTGACCTCATTACCTCCCAAAGGCCCCACCTCTAAACACCATCACACTGGGGATTAGTGCTTCAAATAGGACGTTTTGGGGAACACAAACATGCAAGGAGAGTGGGTGAGGTTCTATTTTAGCCCAGCCACTTGTGAAGGGGTTGGAAAGTTGCATTGGGACATCCTGGCAGCCATGATCTTGGTCAGTGGTGGGACTGGCCTTTTTGGAGGCTGCTCTCAGATGCTGATGGAAGAGGTGGTTCTAGTAGTTCTCCACCTGAGTTCATGCCACCCTGATATTTTGACCCAAAGGTTCAACTCTCATGGTGGCAGGTGATTTCCTATGTAAGGGGAGAGGGTCAGACCCCATCAGACTCCTTCCTGTGTCTTTGCTTGTTCCTTGTGTCAACAACTGTCTATCTTCATTGGGAACCTAAAGAAAAAAGCCTGGTGTCAACAGGGGGCATATAGATTGAATTATTAAAAAAACCTTTTATGTGAAAATAATCACCGGAGTAAGACTCAACAATGCAGAACGCACTGTTGATACCTACAACAACAGGGACGAGTCTCAAAAACATGTTGACAAAAGAAGCAGAGAAAACAACACATACTATAGATTCCATTTATATAAAATACAAGAATAGACTAAATCTCTGATGATTGAAGTCAGAAAGTGGTTGCAGGAGGTGGAGCAAGGGACATGAAGGAACTTTCTAGGGTACTGGAAATGTCCCTAGACATTTTGTTTGGGGCAGTGTTTAAATGGGTGTTACCATTGACAGAATTCATCAAATTGAATGTCTAAACTTGCACATTTTATCATGTTAATTACACCTCAATAAAAAGTATATAACAATTAAGTCCAAATTGAATCCCTAGGTGCCTTTTGGAGACAGGGAGTCAATGGTGATAAACTAGCCCTATGATGGCTGAACTCGAGGTATGGTCTCCTTGGCTACTGTTTGACCATTTGCCAGGTCATAATCTCTATTTGCTCCTTGTCTAGACCGTTTGCTAGCCACTTACTACTCCCCAGTATGACAGCCAATAGCCCTGTGTGGCTTGTGAGCACTTGGAATGTGGCTAGTCAAATGAGTTTTCCGTTTTATTACAGTAAGTCCCCTACATACGAACGAGTTCCATTCCAAGAGGGTGTTCGCAAGTCCAATTTGTTCGTAAGTCCAACAAAGTTCGCCTAGGTACCCAACTAACACAATTGGCTATATATAGTAGTGTACTGAAAAGGTTTATAATACTTTTCACACAAATAATACATAAAAAGCAAACACAAAAAATAAAACATTTTAATCTTACAGTACAGTACCTTGAAAAGTACAGCAGTACAGTACAACAGCTGGCATCCAGGGACTGGCATCGAGTGAACAGGCGAGAAGAGTTACTGACTGGAGGAGGGAGAGGAGTGGGAGATGGTAGAGCTGAAGGATCGTCAGCAACAGGAGACGGAGGGCAAGCTGCCATTTCACTCAACGCCTGACGCTGATGGCATGGGTTCTGGCTCCTTGCTGGATTCAATTCTATCTACCCTCTTGAAAAAAGGATCCAGTGATGTCTGGGTAGTAGCTCTTTTTTTCTCATCATAGATGACACACTAACACTGGATTGCGTTCTGAACAGCTGCTGCAACCTTCGTGTACCGTTCTACGTTCAGGTCCTGAGCCTCAGAAACTAACAGTGCTTCCTCAAATAAAGAAAATCCCCTTGCCGTTTCCTACGTCATGTATCTCTTTGGTTCTTCAGTTCTTCTTCCTGTCTCTCTCTTCATCCTTTCTCTGGGCCTCCAGGGCCATCAGGTCTTCATTAGGAAGCTCCACGTTTGCATCTTTGAAAGTTTGCGACTTGAAGGTTCGTATATAGGAGACTTACTGTAATTTTAAATTTAAAGAGCCAATATGTGTTTGAATGTGAAAAGCGCTATTAAAAAAAATAACAATCAGACTATAGGGGAAGGATTATTAGTCAGGGACCGTCTCACTGAGAAGGTGATATTTGAGCAGTGATATGACAGAGGTAAGGGAGTGAGTAGAAACAGCATGTGCAAAGGCCCTGAGGCAGGAGCATGCTCAACGTGTTTGAGGAGCAGGGAGGAGGCTGGGGTGGCTGGAGCCGAGTGAGAGAAGGGGAGAGCGGTAAGGTGAGGGCAGAAGGGTCAGCTTCATCCAGTGAGTTTAGTTGGGTTTGGCTTCACTGAGTGGAGCTGGAAAAGATGGTCATCTTATGACCTTATGTGACCATCAGGTCACAGTGACCCTCATCTGCCAGGTCACCAGACTGTGTGTGGGGCAGTGCAGGGGCCCTACATCCTCCTGGGAAAAAGCTGAGCGAGGCCCAGATCTGGCTGACCGAGGTCTCCTGAGCTAGTGTGTAAGAACAATATGTCCCATGTCAGTACAGGGATCCTCCCTGGATCCGGTTTTATCAGCTCTGCCCTGATTGCCTTTGAATCCTAAAATTAGCCCTGTGTCCAGCCTGGGCTTAGAGAATTAGAAGGGGTTGGTGGTGCCAGGCTGCTCAGGAGGAGGTGGAGAATGGGTGGGAGCCTCTGCTGTCTTTGGGGAGCCACCTGCTCTACCTGAGCCTCAGCTGCCCCACCTGCAGCATGGGTTACATGGTCTCTAGGCTCTTTTATAGTTCTAATACTCTATGATTTTAATTAAGATCACTTCATGTTTATACAGAAGGTATGCTCTCTTGTCTGGTGCTGGGCCAGATCTGGGGGGCTGGTGGTGGTGATGCTGGGGGCCTGGGGAGGGGGCATGTCTCCAGGACCTGATCTTTTAGGTGACACAGGACTAGTCTTGGCACAGCCCAGAGAATTTGGGGTGGAGAGCTTTTTATACCCCAGGGGTCTATCAGGTTCCTGGAATTTCTCTCTAAGTGATTTATTCCACTGAGTCAAGGTGTTGCTTCTCACATTTGGGGATCAACAAAGTTAAAACATTACAGAGTTAAGGCATTACTGGCTCTTGGAAAAGACATGCCACTTAGATGGACTGACCTTTGGCCTTCATCCTATGCTGTCTGGAAGGGAGAGGCCGTGTTGAGAGCGGGCTGAGGGGCCTTCTCCTCAGCTGTCCTAAAGTTTGGGTTGGGGGTCACGGGCTATTGCCCAGAAGGACAGGAGGCGCTCAGCAGCCCTGGAGACGGGAATGGGGAGGGCGGTCACCGTCGAACCCTCGTGTCCCACAGCCCTGGCTGCAGGGAGCAGAGGGGTGTGTTCAGACCCAGCTCGTGTGTGGCATCCTGGAGCGTGAGTGCGGCCGTGAGGATCTGTCAACCCAGGATCCTCCTGGCGTCGCAGAATATCGGCCTTGCTGCACTGATGTCCTGCTTCCGTCCAGAAGTCCAGGGACACAGCTGGTGCTCAAGAACTGTCTCTGGGGTAGTGTTTCTTCCCACTCCAGGGTACATTCCAGCATCCCATTTGATCATGGGAAAACCAGCCAGCTTAACCCTCTACCCTCCCCTCTCCCACCACCCTAGGAATGCATTTACCCAGTTAGATTTTTAACCTTAAGCTCCCTACTTCCACAGAGGGTCAAGGTGACGGACAGCTGTGTGGATAAACATTTCTGCAGCATCCATTAAAACTGCCTGTGAAAGACTTTGCTGATTATGATTTTGGTGTCTCTGTGCAGTGTAGCATTCCATATCACAGATATATATATATTTTTATTGCATTGGGCATAGTGGATGAGAAAGGACCTCTCCTCTCAGTGAGCTCACAGGAGAGGGAGACAGTGAAGGAAGGGCAGGTGTCAGAACCAGAAGAAAGAACATGGTTCAGGGGGGCATGGAGTGGAAGCGTTGTCAAGAAATGCTTAATAGAAGAGGAAACACTCGAGATGAGTCTATTAAAGGAAGTGTTTATCCACCCAGACAGTGGAAATACAGCAGTAGAGGAAATTCATGAGACTAGACGGCAGCCCACCTGGGTCCATGTTCCACCACTGACCTGTCAAGCCTCTGATCTAATATTTATAATGACCATGCTGTGATCTCTGTCCTCTGCCTCACAGTATGACAATGGACATTAAGTCCCTTGTAATAATGTGCATAAGCTGAGTTATGCAAATATTAGGGGTCATCACCTGGGGGTTCCCTGAGATAAATTGATTTTTTTAAAAAGTTAGCTTTGGGACTTCCCTGGCGGTCCAGTGGTTTAAGACTTCGCCTTCCAGTGCAGGGGGTGTGGGTTCAATCCCTGGTCGGGGAGCTAAGATCCCACGTGCCTTGTGGCCAAAAAACCAAAAACATAAAACAGAAGCAATATTGTAACAATTCAATAAAAACTTTAAAAAATTAAAAAAATAAAAGATAAATTTTAAAATTAGCTTTATTGAGATGTTAATGTACATGCAGTAAAATTCCACCCATACAATTTGATGGGTTTTGATAGATGTTTATACAGAACTACCACCACATTGAAGATAGAGAATGTTTCTGTCTCTCCAAAAAAGTTCCATCAGGCACTTTTGCAGTCATCAATTACCTCTTCTCCCCAACGGCTGATCTGCTTTCTGTCAGCATGGTTTTCCTTTCTAGAATGTAATAGAAATGAAATCACGAACTGTTGAGTCTCTTGCGTCTGCTTTCTTTCACTTGATGCTTTTCAAGTGCAGCCGTGTTCTTGCTGAATGCAGCACTAGTTCACTCTTTTTCGTTGCTGAGTAGTATTCCATCGCATGGCTGTTTCACAGTTCATCTATCCACCACTTGTTGGACATTTAGACTGTTTCCAGGTTTTCGATGCTATGAAAATGGTAGGTAAGAACAGTGGTGTGCAGGGTTTTGTGTGGACTTATGCTTTTGTTTCTCTTGGATAAATACCAAGAAGTAGAATTTCTGGGTCCTATGGTAAGTCCATATTTAACTTTCTAAGTACTGGCCGGTCTCTTTTACAAAGTGGCTGTACCATTTTATACTCATTCCCGCAGTACAGGAGAATTCCAGTTGTTCCAAATCCATACCGTAATCTGTATTCTCTCTTTAGTTTTACTGATTCTAATGGGTATGTAGCAATATCTCATAGTGGTTTCGGTTTACATTTCCCTGTTGACTAATGATGTTGCTATCTTTTCATGTGCTTATTTGCTAGTCATGTATCTTCTTTGGTGAAGTGTTTGTTCAGATCTTTTGCTCATTAAAGAAAAAATTGAGTCATCTTTTTTCTTCTTATTGAGTTGTAGAAATTCTTAATATATTTTGGATAGAAATCCTTTAGCAAATGTGTTTGCAAATTTTTTCCCCCGGTCTGTGACTTTCCTTCATTACTTGGATGGTGTCTTTCAAGGAGTGAAAGTTTTTAATACTTTTGGTGTGAGGAAAAATGGTATCTTGGTGTCGGTTTTTTTTTCTCTTTAATAAATTTATTTATTTTTGACCATGTAGGGTCTTTGTTGCTGCGCATGGGCTTTCTGTAGTTGCGGTGAGTGGGGGCTACTCTTCATTGCAGTGCACGGGCTTCTCACGGCGGTGGCTTCTCTTGTTCCGGAGCACGGGCTCTAGGCACGCGGGCTTAGTAGTTGTGGCTTGCGGGCTCTAGAACGCAGGCTCAGTAGTTGTGGCACACAGGCTTAGTTGCTCCTCATGTGGGATCTTCCTGGACCAGGGCTCGAACTCGTGTCCCCTACATTGGCAGACGGATTCTTAACCACTGCGCCACCAGGGAAGTCCCTCTTGGTGTAGTTTTGGTTTTTGTTTCTTTTATGAGTGTGCTTAGGCATCTTTCATATGTTTAAAATTTGTTTTATTTTTGCCCATGTCCCTTGCCCATTTTGTATTAGTTTTTTAATCTTTTTCTTTTGGATTTCTAAGAGCTCTCTGTATTAGGGAGACTAACCCTTTGTGATAACATTTTTCCTAGTTTGTGTTTGTATATAACCTATCCTGTGCATATGTTTTAGTTTTCCATGTAGCGAAATATATCAGTCTTTTATGGCTTTGTGATGGTTATAAAGGCCTTCACCACTACAAGGTCATAAAGAAGCTTGCCAGAATGGATGTGATTTACATAAGCATTTACCTTTAATATGCAGTTTAATACGCAGTTATCCTGGGCTTCTGAGTGAGTGGCTAGTTGTCTTAACCTTTTTGCCCTGATCTTCTATCCATTCAATAAAGATCCAGTTGTGAGAAATCACAGGGGCCCAGCGTAGGTAACAGTGGAAACAGAATACCTAAGGAGGAAATGCCTGTCCATCTGTTTTTACAGGGTTCACATTCAGCAATGTTAGAGCTGTTTAGGAGGCCATGGTTGAGGCATCTTGGTACAGATTACAGCCAGGAACAAATCTAGGTCCTGCCATTAGCTGAGTGACCCTGGGCAAGTCATTTAACCTCTCTGCATCTGTTTCTACACCTTTCGGATGTCTGCTTGACTGGGCTATGAGGATTATGTGGGACATGACAGGTGTGGCTGCACTTTGAGAGAAGCTTCCGGTGGTGCAAACCTACTCGGGTTGCAATTTCTCATCCTCAGCCAGGTCTGCTCTGTCTTCCTGACTCTCGGGAAGGAATCCTCTCAGAAGCTCCTTGTATTACACTCAGGACTGTCTTAGCTCAGGATGCCATAACAAAATACCATAGACTGGGTGGCTTTTATTTGTCATGTTTCTGGAGAACGCAACTCCAAGATCAAGGTGCCAGCAGAGTCAGTGTCTGGTGAGGGATCTGTCCTTGGGTCAGACAGCTGCCTTCTCACCGTGACCTCACCTGACCTTTCCTCAATGTGTGTAGGTGGAGAGAGAGAGAGAGAGAAATCTATTCCTCTCATTATAAGGGCACTAATACCACCATGAGGGCCCCCTCCCTCATCTCCATCTCCAAATACCATCACAGTGAGGGTTAGGAATTCAACATAGTGCATTTGGGGAGGGCACAAACAGTCCATAGCAAAGACTGATGCCTTGAGCAGGCTGATGACTACTTCTCTGTGACATTATGCTCATGCTAACAGTAGATGTGGTGGGTGTGTGGAAAGAGGAGAGCCAGGTGGGCTCTGGGTGGGAAAATCACAGCAGAGTTCTAGGATGTTGAAAGCTGTTTTTGGGCAAGGGCATTGGCAGGTCTGTGCCAGCCCAGGTCCTCCGTGGGTCCTTCTTCAGGGTTTATTTTTTCTGAAGCAGATCAGCACAGCAATGGTGAGCAAAGCCTGGATGAGGCTTCAAGGTGGCCACAGTCTCTGTTTTTCCAGACTTGGGGAAGGAAGGCACATGTTCCTTCAGAGCTGGTCCTGGGAGCAGACTGTGGTTGCTGGGAATAATCCACAGATAGAAAAAACCTGAGTTTTGCATGTTGGCTTCTGCATATTTAAATACATCATTTACTCTGTGCCAGGCACCTTTGGAGCACTTTGGAACATCCTTATGGAGGAGTATGTGAGGCTCGAGCAGCGTAGCGGAACCTCTCTAAGTGGTGAGGACAGGGCATTGTTGCAGGGATGGGGCCGTGCAGGATGACGGGAGCTGCTGCTCCGGAATCTGGGCCTGAACTCAGCGGGGCTCCCCGGCAAGAGGGAAGCACTGCAGGAAAACTTGGGACCCTGAAAGTGGCCTGAATCCACATCTGACCCTCACGGTCTCAGCCTCGGTGACAGGGGTGACCTGCAGAGGAATCCTGTGTCATGAAGCTGCACACATGTCTGGCTCAGGACTCAGAGAAGCTGGAGGAGGGGATCCAGTGGGAGCTGGCAGAGCTGAGGGCCTGGCTTCTACCCCACCCCCAGGCCGACCCAGTGGATCAACAACACGTGCACGACAGCACCTGGTGCCCTGTACCTGCCTTCGGGGACGAGGGGCCGCCACTTCACCTCCGCCTTCTGAATCTCACACAGGTGTCTCTCTGGTGGCCGAGTGTGACTTGGAAACACCTAGCAAGGGAATTCCAGGAAACATAGTTCCTGCTGATCCCTGTGGATACACTACACAGCTACCAGGGGTGGCAGGTCTCTTCTTTTTTTGCATTTTACAGATGCATGAACGGAGGAGGAGATGGGGGGAGGTTCTGTGACTTGCTCAGAGTCACACAGTTATTAAGTGAGGCTTCTGCTCCGGTGCCTTTAACTATCATACAATGCTTCTGTTATACTTGATTACATCAGAAACCCCATCTCCCGTTCCTCCGGGATTCCAGTCCATGGGAGGATTCTCTAAGGTGAAGGATGGGTTCCAAACACCGCTTCGCCCTTGATAAGCCACTGTGGACCCCAATCATAGTTTCTCTTACGTTTTTTTACATTGCACCATGTGTGCTTCTTTCTAGGTAGTAAATTCCCTATGGTTTCTTTGATAGCGATGCTTACCATACTTTGGGGCTCACCATTAGCACCTAGCGTGGCTGTTTGGTGCAATAAGTGAGTGTGTGGGTAATGCGTTTGGGGCCTTTAATAACAGTTGCTACATTTTATCGCACATCCGCTGCCTGCCGGAGGCTGTGGGTGTCACACTGCTCTTTATGGAAGAGAGAATTGAGATTTGAGAGCTTGGGTTTGTTTCCCTAGTAAGCAATGAAGTCTAGATTTGAGCAAAGATCTGCTGGCGGGTCACTGCCCTTTGTCAGCCAAGCCCCCGTTCAGCAGTTTGCTCCCCGGTTAGCAGACCCAGGGGAGGACCAGCAAAGCCATGCTGGCTCCTCTCAAGGTGCATCTGGGGGTGGGAGTGGAACCTCAACCCCCAGCTCCCTGGGACCTGGATGGGGTGAACACAGCCTTTCTCTATCTCTGAACATGTAGGGATGAGGGCTTTGCCAACAGATCGGGTGAAGCCAGAAGGGCTTTAGGCATGGGGTGAGCAAAGTGAGAATTCACCTTCTCAATCTGGGGCCTCACAGTACTTAATGGACTGCCTCAGTCTCCCAACTTAGGCTTTTTATTTTAAAAAGTTAATTAATTTGGTTGCACCAGTTCTTAGTTGCTGCAGGCAGACTCCTAAGTTGCAGCATGCGGACTCTTAGTTGCGGCATGTTTGTGGGATCTAGTTCCCTGACCAGGGATCGAACCCAGACCCCCTGCATTGGGAGCGTGGAATCTTAGCCACTGCACTACCAGGGAAGTCCCACCAACTTAGGCTTTTTGAATCTTATCTGCATCTGGGTCTATGTTGGTACTTGATTCCTTAATCATGTTTGCCTTTTTTTCTGATGGGCACCCTCTCCCATAATTAGACTGAGTTTCTGCATGAAGAGAGCTTGGATTGGGGGGTCCTTCCCCGCCGCCCGCACCCGTGGCCCCTGGTGCATTAACTTCATGCACCAGCAGGGACTGGGGATCCGTCCAGAGGCCAGGTCTGGCACAGTCCTTACTGGTCATTTGAGGAAGTGAAACTTCAGTAAGGTGATTATTTTTAAAAACTTCAAAATTTGAAGTAATTTCAGATTTATACGTCCGTTACAAAGACATTACAGAGGGGCGCCATATTCCCTTCCTCCAGCCTCCCCTAAGGTTAACGTCTCACGCAGATAACCAGGGTACCATTACCTAAACTAGGGAATGACAACAGTATTAACACAACTCCAGCCTCTGCGCTGATTTCTCCGGCTTTCCCATGTCATGACCTTTTCTGTTTCTGTGGCATTTCATCCTCACATCTCCTTAGCCTCCAATCTGTGACAATTTCTCGGTGGTTCCTTGTCTTTCACGACCTTGAAATTTCATGACCTTGACATGTATGAGAAGTAGTGCTCAGGTGTTTTGTAGACTGTCCTCAGCATGTGTTTGTGTGATGGTTTTCCACGATTCAACTGAGGTTATGGGTTCGGGGCAGAACACCCAGAGGCCTTCTTCTTCACGTCCCATGCCGTCTGCAGGCACATGATAGCAGCATCACTTCTGCATGGTCATGCTCATCTTGATCACTTACTGGGTCTCCCCCCTGTAAAGTCATTGCTTTCCTCTTCTCTGTATTCTGTTTGTTAGCTACGAGGCATGAGTCCAGTCGACGCTCGGTGGAGGAGGGAATTAAGCTGTGCCTTTTTGGGGAGGGAGTAGCACAGGATTTGTGGACATCTGTTAAAACCAACCACCATTGATCAGTGCTGTGGAGGAGGTGCTTTTCGTTTTTGTTTTTCTGCTGCACCGTGTGGCCTGTGGGATCTTAGTTCCCCTGGGGGAGATGCTTTGATGTTTTGCAGATACCCTGTTTCCAGCAAGGTGATTTTTCAGATCACTTTGCTGAGTGTTGTACCCGGGGAAACAGGCTGTCTTCCCTCTTACCAGCGTTGTTATTTGATTAATCAACAGCGTAAGGAATCCTATTTCTCTGAGTGTGATGCTTTATGAGATTTTTGCTGGCAGTGGCATTTTAATATTGGGGACTCTGGAGGCTGTGTCTCATGGGAGTGATGCCTGGGAGCCCGAAGCTGAGAGGCCCTATGGGCTAGATATACAGCTACTCGCTTTTGCATATGTGACGCATGCCTTTGCTTGCAAAGGTAAGCTAACGACTTATAGGAAGTGCTAAGATAACATCAATAGCAGACTTTATTTTTAGATACCTTTTCCCACCTTGAAGGCTACAGATGAACTTCCAGTTGCTTGCGCGAGGTTAAGGAAAAAATATGGTTATAAGTAGCTCCAGCCACGATGGACCCCATGGTCCAGCTCTGTTCTTAGGCCAGTGGTGTACTTACGTGTTCCAGACTTCGCAGTCAGCTGCTTTTTGACTTCTCCATGGAAAACTCGACACAGAAGTCACTGTGTTTAGCATTTGACCAACTCCGTTATTGATCAGTGATTGCCACCATTGTGGCAGAATAGCGGGAAGGGGAATCTCCTACAGGAAAAGAAGTATGTGATCGGTTTCTAACGAAATATAAGTGTGGATTATTCGTTTTTGATCATCTTTTTTGATTCCCAGCGACACAGGTAACTGAGGTATAAAAACAAGCAATATACCCCACCTGGTGGCAGCGTACACCAGTGATGATTTGTTCTGGGAACAAAGGCCAGTGGCTTGCAATCTGCTCTCACCTGAGCTGAACTGTTGAAATCTGGAACTTTCTCTTCTAGGATGATTTCCTGTTCAGCGTCTCCATTTTAAGTGGGATCCTTTGCAGCATCCTGGCTGTGCTGAAGTTTATGCTGGGGAAGGTTCTGACCAGCAGAGCCCTCATAACCGATGGTGAGTAAGGCCAGTGCGTCTAGGGGCTGAGCTCACATGGAGGGGAGGTGCTGTTTGGGTCACGTTTCGCTGCTCGTCTCGCAGAAGAGCTCAACAGTTCGGAATCTGTTCCTCACTGCCCTCCCCTCCACCCAGGCTGTTTAGTGATTCTCAGGGTTTCCTGTCAGGGCAGATGTCTTGTGCCCTAGGAATTGAATACACTCTTCTTGAATCACCTCCACCGGCACCTCCCACCAGGGTGGCTCAGGGCTCCCCAGGCTCTTAATCATGGAGCACAAAGGGCTTCCCAGAGCCTTGCATTTGATGTGCATTGCTCCAAATAAAAAGTAAATGTTTTCCCTGGATTCTGTGCAGGTTTCCTTGGTGAACGCTCCACGCCCATTTCCCCCTCCAGCTAGTGAAACGCTTACCTGGGAGTTCAAGTTGCAGTGACCAGGGCTTCGCCAGGGAAATGAGCCGTGTGTTCTCTGCTCAAGACCCAAACCAGGCGGAGATGTCCCTCTGCGTCCTGTGGGCCAGGAGGAGCTTCCCGCGTGGCCTCTGGGCTGACAGAGAAGGATGTGTGAAAGTAGAAAAAGCACGTTTCCGTTTTTTTGCAAACTAATGCTGGCATGTAAACTAGAAACATGATGGACGCTACTGCCTGCCTGTCTTCTTTTTCTTTATCCTGGAGCGTGTGAAGTTTCTGGGGGTCGGGAGTAGCGACCTGAGCCCCTGTGCCCTGGGGTGGGAGGTCCAAGGGTAAAAGCTGGTGGGTTGGTGGATGTGCCTGCACAAAGTAGAGCAGAGATCGTTAGGATTTTCTTTCTTCCTTCCTTCCTTCTTTCCTCCCCTCCCCTCCCCTCCCCTCCCCTCCCCTCCCCTCCCCTCCCTTCCCTTCCCTTCCCTTTCCTTCTCCCCCCGCCCCACTCCGGCTGCACTGCACAGCCTGTGAGATCTTAGTTCCCCAGCTAGGGATTGAACCCGGGTCCCGGCAGTGAAAGTGCTGCATCCTAAGCACTGGACCGCCAGGGAATTCCCATGATTTCTTTTTAAAGGAAAGCACCACTCCCTCCTCCTCAGATTCTCAGGGTTCTCTCCTATGTGCAATACGTGGGCGCAGTCATGTGTGGGTAGCTGTTATCCGTTGAGGACGGGGCGGACGGCGGTCAGAGGGCCCTTCCCTCCCAAGTGACGAGCTTGGTGACACGGTGTGGACTTGGACTCCTAATCCTGTGCTGATGCCCTGCCGTGTGTGGAGCTGGACTTCTGCACGGTGGGGCAGGCAGGCAGGAGGTCAAAGTGATGCTTCCAGGACTGGGGGAGAAGTGTTCACTCCGTGTGATTTTTGTGGTCTGGTGTTTTTTAAGCTGGAAAAGAAAACGCCTCCTTTGGCTGTGGAATCCTCCTTTTTTAGGAATGAGAGCACAGGCGGCCTTGGGCTGAGAGCAGTAACCAGGAGTTCGGGTGTGGGTTCTCCAGCCACCTTCCAGGTTCTTTTCTGTTGCTCTGAGGGGCACAGCTCTGCCTGCACCCTTTAGGCCTGAACAGAGCAGAGGTCTGGCTGGACCTTGAATCTCCAGCGACGTGTTCTGTTCCTTCCTTTCGAAGTCTCTTTACCTTGCACACGAGGGACGGGAAGGCAGGCCTGGGGGAAGCTGCACCGGTCAGCACAGTTTTCGGGGCTCCGGGTGGTGAGTACCCAGCAGGCGCTCCTCTGTCTGCCCTGAGTTGATCCCATAAGTCAGAGAGCCCCTCTGACTTACAGATATCAGCACTTTCTGTATTCAGGTGACTGCAGCCGAGACACTGGGCCGGGAGCCTGAATGTGGACCCAGCAGTCACGCCTTCCTCCCAGGCCGCCAGGCAGGAGGCCCTGTCCCCTCTCTACCCATGACCACGGGGCTTGACCCCCTTCTTCTCAGAACAGTGGGTGCCCCTCCCTCGACCGGTGACTTCACCTGACGCCTTATAGGCGTTCCAGATGCTGTTTCTATTTAGGCTTCACTCGTTCTAACGTCCCGCCATGTTGTGTGGTGTAAGAGAAGCCCCTGATGAGAAGTATGTGCTTTCTAATGAAATAACTCCTGATGTCATCATTTTCACATACAAAACCATCCACCTGCATAAGCAGTACTTCCGTCCCAGTCTTGACCCAGGGAGAGGGGTCATTACAAAGAGAAGTGGGTGGTTTAAGTGAAAATTGTTCCACCGGCAGGCTGGGGACAGGCACTCCTCAGGCAGAGGGAGTTGAGTTGGGAGGGAGCCTGGGGCATCTGCGGGGGGAGAGTTAGGAAGGGAGGATATGAGGGGCCCCGACGAGTGGGCGAGGGCGGACCAATCAGCACGTTAGGTCAAGCGTGGGATTTTGGATGTTTTGCTAAATGTTTGAACAGACGAGGTGACATGATGTTTTTAAAAGAGACTTGTGGCCATCAAGGTAGAGAACAGAGCGGAGAGGCCTCAGGGTGGGGAGAGGTCTCTGGGGAGCTCTCGGGGTGGTGGCCTGGGTCGGGGAGGGGGAGATATGGGGGAATGGAGGAAGGGTGGGCGATATTTATAACATGGGCAGGGCTCGGGGATGAATTGGCTGTGGACGTTGAGGAGAGACAGACTGGCAGAGCAAGACAGGGGCCGCTATTGCAAACAGCTGAGGCAGCACCCCGGTCCCCTAGCCTGTCACCCATGAGGGCCCCCTCCCCGCCATCAGGGGACATGGTTGTCGCACTCTGCAGTCCCCCGCTTGGTGGGAGTGTCAGCTAAATAGGCGGCAGTAATTACAGCCTCCTGCGAATTGCCTTGTCTGGGATCCCGATTTTCCTCATTCCTTGATGAGCAGTAGGGAACCATCTGTAAGTATCTGCTCTCTGTTCTTCCCTCACGTGGGGAGGTCGGGGGCCGGCTGGGCTTCGGGAGCCATGCCTGCCGTTACTGTTGGTCTGGCCCAGGGCAGGGGGCCAGGCAAGTTAATACTACAAATCAGACAGAGGAAGATTGTGGAAAGGTACCCGGGGGGAGTTCTGAACGAGGGGCCAGCAGCTGGGCTCCAGCGCTGCCCGCAGGACAGCCGGAAACCCGAGTTGAGGGGCCTGGGTTGACTGCTCTGACGTATCAGGAGTCTGTGGTGGATTTCAAGTACGTGAACGACTTTGAATCAGAATTTCCTGCATACAATGAATAGGTGCTTCATCGCACAGATTCTTGTCTAGTCGTCAACGCCAGACTGTTAGAGCCTCTAATCAAGATCGCCTGAGACATTGTTCTGTTTTCTAAGATGATGACGGCGTTTATTTTTGGCAAGAGCCCTGGCTTTAACGGGCAGATGGAACAAGCATGTGGGCCTGGGTGGGGTGCGGACAGCGGCTCAGAGGTGAGTGACCGATGTGGCCTTGTGTGCCTCGTTAGGAAGATGGGTGGCCTGTGGGCTCAGTGTCCTTCCTGGGGAGTAGTTGCCGCTAGGAAGCCTCTGAAATTCTGAAGGAGGCTGCAGGGTGGGTACGGAGTCGTCCCCCAGGCCGGGTGTGCCGTTTCCAGTGTCCCCGCACAGGCTCATGAGAGGTGCAGCTGAAATGAGTCAGGCTCCGTCACAACCACAGGTGGGCAGAGCGGAGCAGGTCAGAGACTCCTGGAAGGTGTGGGTGAACAGGGTGAAAGTTCCACCAGCTGTGAACCATCCGGAGTCTGCGTGGGGTGGGTGGGTCCCCCCACTGTGGAAAGGAGAGGCTGGTAGGTCCTGGGCTGGCAGAGCCCGGTGACTTGGTGCAGTGAGTGGGCATCTAGTGGCTGTCTGGGGGAACCTCCCACCCTCTGCAGCCTTTCTGAGCTCCTCCGGGCTTCTCTGGGGGCCCCGGGGGCCCACTGGTACCCACGACAAAGACGGAGAAAGAAGAATGAAGGACTCCAGTCTGCCCTGCGGCAGCAGCCATCTCTAGCTCGTCTCTGCCATTTTCCTGTAGCCACCCCCGAAAACAAAGTTCCCCCAACTTGATGCCTGAGAGGTAAACTCCAGCCCAGGTAGCCCCTTGACAGGGTAGTGGTCTCTGTGGACGTTTTTGGTGGCCTTCTGAGAAAAGGCGTGGGCTGCAGAGACTTCTTTTAAGAGGACTGGTCTGATTCCACTTGTTAAAAAGAACAGGGAGATTCGAGGGACAGCCAGACGCAAGAGGGTAAATGCCAGCCTCTACTAATGGGAGAGGGGAAGTATCTTGATGATCCTGATGTATCAGGAGACAGGAGAGAAATACGGCCTCCCCCGTCTCAGAGTGGGCTCACCGTCCCCCTCCTTGGGGAGAGATGGAAGCAGAATTGAGGGTGTGATATGCAGAGGCCGAAACCATGGGCAGGACAGAGAGTGGGGAGCTCCAAAGCGCTCTGCGTGCGAGGAGCTGGTAGAGACTCTGCGGTGACAAGGGCGGAGTGGAGTCAGCTACATGAGCCGCATGGCCAACAGAGAAGGGGAGCACGCTGACTGCTTTTCCCCATCGTCTAGAGGTGAGCGAGCCTGGAGGAGCCACGGAAACTAACACCACAGGGGCCTGGGTTGCAGCCTTGTCCCCGGGCGGCCCTGAGGAGAGGCCAGGACGTAGCACGGGGAAGGGCGCCTGTCTCCTGTCGGTCGAAGGTGGAAGGCTTAGAGATTTGGCCTTGGGACCTGGAACTGGTGGGACACATCTCAGGTGAAGCTGATGCCAGCCCTGCCCTCCCGGTACCCACAGGGCACCCAGAGAAAGCTCTTCGTCAGGTCTGCTGTCTGCAGTGGAGGCCTTGGGGGAGGGGTACAAGTGCTCCCTGCGGACGGTGGGTCGGGATCCCCAGGTAGACACAGCGGGGCAGGTGGAGGCCCCGCCTGGAATAGCCCTCACCCACCTCAGGATCCCAGCAAGTCCCGGCCGCTCTCTCCACCCAGTTCCCTGGACTGGCCTCTGGAGGATATGGTCCCCGGTGGCAGGAAGGTGGAGGGGTTTGCCTTTGTTAACCCATGTCACCTGTATTGAGGTGAAACTGGGTTGGAAGGCTCCGCCGGGTGTGAACCTTGTGGAGAGCCTCGGGAAGCGACTGGAGAAGTTTGGCTCTCCAGGGGGCCCCAGACCACACCCTGAAGTTCAGGGGTAAATCGTCCGCCTCTCGGGGGGCTGTCTCCCCAGAGCTGTAGCCGCAGGCCCGCCTCGGCAGGGAGCCCCCCAGAGCCTGGGCAGCGGTGGCTTCCTCTCTCCCTCGGGACGGCCCAGCCCGGCCGGTGGGAGTCCAGGGCTAAGGCCATGTCCATGCCTTCCCCTCCCCCCTCCCCCCCTCCGTTAACTCAGTATTTAATGCAGCAATCAATCGAGTCCCCGAGGAGTGCCAGCCCCTGTGCTGGGACTTGGAGCAGAGCAAGGAGAGACACAAAACTCCTGTCCTTACGCGGACATTTCTGGTGGGAAAGAGGGATGTCTGCAAAGAGAAAAATGGTAAAAATGTCTTGTTACGGAGAACCGTGAAGCAGCAGCAAGGGCGTGCTGGTAGGAGGGTGTGGCTGAGGGAGGGAGGGACGGCCTTAGGGGCTCTGAGTCCAGGCTGGGGAGGCAGCGTGGGAGGCCCAGGACGAGGGGTCTGGCCGGCGGAGGCCTGCGGGGGAGGCTGGGGCCGGCGGCTGCAGGCAGCGGCACGGCCGGAGGGGGGGGGCCGAGGAGCGGACCGGCAGGCCTGGTGCAGCTGAGGAGGGAGGGGCTGGTCACCGCAGGACTCGCCGGCGTGAAGAGTCTGGATGGTTTTCAGAACCGGGCTGCTGTTCGCTACAGAGGTCAGTCTGGCTGCCGCGAGGGGACTCGTGGAGAAGATGGGGGATGCGGGCAGGAGGGGCAGCGGGAAGGGGTTAGACCGGGGGGGCGGGTTTGGGGGGTGACAGGTGGCAAGAATGACTTGATGGGTGGACGCGATTCGGGATGTGAGAGAGGTCCAGGCTGGGCTCCTAGATGTTTGGCTTCGTTAGCTAGGTGCACGGGGGCGCTGTTTACAGAGAGGGTGGCCGGAGGGTGAGTCGTTGGGAGGCAGCAGTTTTTGCCCTGAGCGTGTTCAGTTTGAGATGCTTATATGTCTGCAGCAGAGGGGAAAGGTCAGGACGAAAGAGAGCTAGGGAGATGCGGGCTTATGGGATGGAGGTGAGAACCTGGCCGGAGAATATAGGCGGAGGAAGTGTTCAGGGGACTAAGGCAGGCATGCAGATGGGCCCCAGGAGGAGGGTCTAGCAAACGGGACTGAGAAGGACCAGCGAGGGTGCAGAGCGGGAAAGCAGCAGAGCGCGGCGTCCCTTGAGGCTGAAGGGACGTGTTCTTATTAGGAGGGCGTCCAGTGAGGACGAGGCGTTAAGCATGGCCTGTGGCAGCCGGGAGCCATCCAGGACCAGGGCAGCGCTGGGGGGAGGGAGGGACCTGAGTGGGACGGGGCGAAGAGAGAATGGGAGGTGTGATGGGGTAGCCAGCTCTCCAGGGAGTTTTGCGAAGGGCGGTAGTGAATGGGGATCGTGGTGGGTCCAGGAAGGAGGTGGAGGTGGGTGATGATGCTAAGACTTATCCCAGTGGGAGTGACCCAGGAGAGGGAGAAGAAATTCAAGAGCAAAGCCCTTCAGTGGACAGGGATGAAGGTGCCAGTCTTATATAGGAATGGCAGTAACTGGAGAAGCAGCTGAGTATGTGAGGGCAGCAGGCATAGGCGGGCGGTGGACTTGGTGTTGCGAAGATGAGGTGTTGGTGTCTGAACCTGTGTGCTCGAAGAAGTACAAGGCCGAGTCCTCAGCTGAGGCCTGGAGTGGGGAGACGATGGAGATTTGAGGGTGTGATGCAACAGGCAGTGAGATGTCCTTGCAGGCCCAGCGTCATCTCGGTCCCATTGCTGAGGGGGCCGCCTGGTGAGGTGCACCCCGTGGATCCTGAGAAAGGGCTTGGCCTAAATCATCTCTACCCTACACTCTTCTTCCTGTCCCTCTGCTCTTCATTTAGAACACCCCACACCCCCGCAGTGGTGCAGCCCACAGTGAATGCATTTAAGGTTATTCAGCAGAAGCATGGCGCCTTTACCCAGGTGGAGTTGCCAGGGAACGGAGCAGGCCTGCTGTCGGAGAGGTTACTGGCCTGCATGGGCAGCTGCCAGAGGACCACCGGGCAGCGTGGACCTGCAGCTGCTCTCTGGCCCCAGTTATGCTGGGGCAGGCGAGGAGCCTTGTGGCTCGCAGCACGGCGAGACCCCAGGTGCCCCTCTAAACCATTCCCTTCCCACGTGGCCTTGGAAAATCCACAGGTAGACTGGAAGTGCGATGCCTCAGTCGTGGGGACCCACTGAGGTGACGTGTGTGAAAGGAGACGGTGATCCACGTCTGTTAGCTCCAGTTCTGGTTGGATTGCCCTTTCTGCAACCAGGTAGCTAATGCTAGTCTATGCATTTCTTTCCTGGAGAGTGAAGAATCCTTGGGTGACTTAGGAGACACGGCAGAGAAAGCACACGGGTTCAGGTAGAATCCCAGCCCTGCCCCCTCTCAATCTGTATAACGCTGGTCAGTTTACTAAACCTCAGTCACTCTGCTCAACTTAGTTTTCTCATTGGTAAAACGAGGGTGATAATCTGACTTCAGAGTTGAGACAATCCCAGCTCTGTACTTGCCCAGCAGACACTGGACAGGTATGAGTCACTGAGTATTGAGTGTCCCCTGTGTGTTTGGCAGGCCTGGTGCCCCTGCTGTGTCCCTGGGGCCTGGGAGGAAGACGACAGGAGCCTACACAGGCTGTCACTTGGGCATGGTGGCTGGCAGGGGATGGACGGTGAGGGTGACAGCTCCCTCCAGGGAGGTCTCTGGTGACGTGTGAGCAGAGATTTGTCAAACCACGTGGGTGTCTGAGGTGGTGGCTCTCCCCCGAGAAGTGCTTCTGGAACGTCCCTTCCAGTACGCGTTCCGGGATGCAGAGGCATGCCTGGCATTTTGGTAGTTTTCCTGGTGGCTAAGCAAGTTCGCTGGGCACTGCCCTCAGCCCCTCTCTGCGTCTCTTCCAGGGTTTAACTCCCTCGTGGGGGCCGTGATGGGCTTCTCCATTCTGCTGAGCGCCGAGGTGTTCAAGCACGACTCGGCCGTCTGGTACCTGGACGGCAGCATCGGGGTGCTCATCGGCCTCACCATATTCGCCTACGGGGTCAAGTAAGTGCTGTTTCCTCTTTGCACTCCGGGCGGCCACGGGTGCTTTATTCCCCAGCCCCGACGATCACGTCTTGTACCTGTGACCCTCCCGCCCCCGGGGGAGGTCAGGAGACTGGAAAAGCCCCCTGCAGCCATCACATACGCTGGGGGCTGGGACAGGAGTGGGGCAAGGACTTGGACCAGGGGCCTAGGCTTTCGGTCACAAAGGGTCCGCTTTTGTGTGCCGTCTTTTGTAGTTCACTGAACGGTCCTCCCTTTTTAACCCTTCGTGCCTAAAGATTTGTGCCCCTTTCCGCCTCTGTAGTGAGGGTCATGATCAGCACCAGGGAGGCGTTTGTGGGGCTGTCCTCACCCTTAAAGTCCCCTCTGCCACCTGCTACAGAGGCCGGGACCTCACACTTAGAGAACCTCTTACAAAAGGGACTCTGGTGCAGGAGGGCTACATGCAGAGTTGGTTCTAGCCCAGCCTGAGGCCTGTCACTGAAGAAGGAAGTGCCCAGCAGGCATCGCTGGCTCTGCATCCAGCATCTAGGCTGGAGTCGGCCTTTGAAAAGAGAACAGTTTCTCAAAGGTGCCGAGCTTTTAAATGTTAACATGCCTCCTCTCTCCCACTACGATGGCTATGGTAAAAGACACGGTAAGAGTTGGTGAGAATGTGGAGAAATCGGAACCTCCGTATCTTACCCGTGGGCATGTACATTGTTCAGCCGCTTTGGGGATAGTTTAGCAGTTCCTCAAAATGTTAAACACGGAGCCGCCATTTGACCCAGCAAATCCCACCCTTTGGTATATACTGCAGCGAAACGAAAACACATCCATGCAAACACCTATGCATGAACATTTATAGTGGCATTATTCACAGTGGGCAAAAAAGTAGAGACAACTCATATGCCCAACGTATGCGGGTTTTAAAGAACCCAAACGTCCATTAACTGATGAATGGATAAATAAATAAAATGTGGTAGAGCTATGCAGTGGAGTATTTATACAGCCATAAAAAGAAAGAAATACCGATTCATGCTACTGATGGATGGCTGAACCTCGAAAACACGCCCAGTGAAAGAAACCAGTTGCCAGAGGCTACATCTGAATGATTCCACTTACAGGAACTGTCCCCAGTAGGCAAGTCCATGGGGGTTCAGAGTACGTTTGTGGTTGTCAGGGGAAGATGGGGTGGGGAGTGACCGCTAGAGGGCATGGAGTTTCTCTCGGGGGGGCAATGAAAACGTTCTGGAATTAGGTGGGTGTGATGGTTGCCTGTACTAAAAACCGCTGAATTGTAGGAATTCTATAGTATGTGAATTATATTTATAAAAAAACAAAGCCCCCATCTGTTTCCCAAGTGCTCAAGCCCAGGGCTGCGGAGGGTCTGTGTTGGGGTGACCGGCCTTTCTCTTCGCAGGCTTCTCATCGACATGGTGCCCAGGGTGAGGCAGACGCGCCACTACGAGATGTTTGAGTGAAGGAGGCCGGGGCCGGCTGCCCTGCATCCGCATGAGGACTGTCGGGGCCACCGGAGGTTTCCATGCAGGCAGACGGTACTGATGTTTAACTGAACGTTCACTTTCTTTGTGCTCACGGGAACCAGGTCTCCCTAGCAGGCCGGACCGCACTGCTTCCCGCCACTGCCCCCGCCAAACACCGCAGGACCGTGAGCACGGAGCAGGACCCCGTCTCCGGCGGGAGGACTGACCTTTTCCATCATCTTCTGCAGTAAAAAGGTTCGTGTGGGGAGGATACGACGTCTGCTTGGTGGACTGCCTCTGGGGTGCTCCCAGCCTCAAATGGAGAGCAGCTCCCCGGACTCACCTCCTCGGTCCTCCACGTGGGCCCGGAGTCTCCTGGCAGATTTTAAGAGAAGACCGTACCCGTTGGTCCCTCACCCCTTTATCACTTCCTAATTTCTGTCCATGTATTTCATTCATTTCATACTGTTTTACTAATCCTCAATCTAAACACCAGATTTGTTCTGAAGGAGGAGACCATTCTATTTTTAAAGTGCTTCGTGATAGACGTGTGAGCTTTTGCATGGTCGATCTCAGCCCCTGACCCTTCCTTGTACATTCAGAACCCGAACGTACGTGTAAACACAGGATCCCTTTTGGAGAGGTGTGAAACTACAGTTTATTTGTAATAAATAATTATATAATCTATCCATAGATGTATCTATATGCTTATGCTGTGTGACGTGGTAATGGTACATTTCAGTCTGTTCACGTCGTAAGGAACAAGCTGTTCTCGGTTTATGCAGCGTTAGGCATAGATTCTGTTAAAGACACACACACAAAAACAGTCTCCCCACACGCAACATTCTGTACCTCTAGCACTGCTGCTTGTCCGGGCGACGGTGACCAATAAAGACCTTGACCTGTTTTATATGGTATGGGGACGTGATGGTGAAGGTTGTCACTGCTGTGGGTGAAGCACGGGGTGTCGGGGTGGGGGCGGGGGTCAGTCTCACCCCCTGCTCAGGGAGGGGAAGAGAGAGTAGCCACATACGTCCATGTGGTGGTGCCTGGAGCTGACCACCACCCCCCCCCCAAGTCCAGGAGGGCCGTGCCCCGCCCCCCAGCTACCTTAGGCCCCGGAAGGGGAGGTGGTGTGGTCCTAAGAGGTCACTGACCTTGGAGAGAAAGGCACGCTGAAAGCATCCGATTAAACCAACGGCATTTTGAGGCATATTCTATTGGGCTGTTACCATGTTGCACAGAAAAGACGGACACTGTCCAGGTGTGGGAAATGCAAGATTCAATAGGTTTCTTTTCTGCAGGTTTTCTCCCTGTATTTACTGTTTAATATAGTTCCCATTGTGACAGCTATGCCGTGGCAGCCCCCCAAACTTAGGCACTCAAGTTATGCTCACCTTCCTTGGGGACGTGTGTCCCATCAAACATGCAGGCTGTCTCCCTTGGTGTCTCTGCTCTGGGCAGCGACCAGAAGGTTCACCAGCTTCGGAGAGGCTGCATCACGGCCCTCCACCATCCCCACAACAAGCCCCTGGTGGGAGCATGAACTTGAACTTCCTTGTTCCCAGGGCCTGTGCCTAACCACACTGAGCCCTGGGGTCAAAGTGCTCTCTCTGAAGTGGGGAAACATGTTCCAGGTCTAATAAGCCCTCAGCCACTTGAGGGCTATCTTGCTAGTACATCCTTCAAGATTTTTAAACATCTGATATAGTACAGTTACCTACAAAACAAACAACAGTCTACTTGCAAACTCAATTCCCTTCTAGGTGAGCGTGCTCTGCAAATAGTGCTGGTGGGTGTTCCATAGTGAGCCCCCCACCTCCCCAATTCCTTAAACCTACCTTCCTATCAGCATTTTCGGCAGTGTACCTGCAAACGGTGAAACGCAGTCAGCAGCTACCACTGCTGGGGGATGCAGCTGGACGGGGTCCTGCTGGAGCCCTGGTACCCACCCGCCCCGCCCCCAAATCACTTCCATCTGTCACACAAGAAAAGTTTATTGAAAAATAAAGTTCTCCCTAGTTTTCTCTACAACAGTGGAAAACAAAGCAGTGCTCTCTACGCCGGTACAGTACATTTGACAGCAACACCTTATTTGCAGAATCCCGCACTACTTAACCCCAGAAGTGAACAGTAGAAAATGGTTGTACCAGGAGCTGGCTGAAGACACAGACGCGAATGGCCATTAGCTTACAGACATCAAGGCTGTGACAGCAACTACAGCAGAAAGGACGTCACCATCTCCTTTGGCATAGACTTCCACTCTTGTTCATACCCGGGCAGGCCGGTGAGCAAAGGCATCCCACGTCTGCTCCATCTCAGCTGTGCCAGAGGTGGCTGCCTGTGCTAGGTTCCTGGCTGGCTGGCCCAGGGAGCCCTCCAGCACCGCAAAGGCTCTGAGCCTCCAGGACCACCCTTGCCCCCCACGGACCCAGACGGGGCCCTGCCCGACGTACGAGCGCACGGCTGCCCTTGCATCCCTTTGTCGTGCCTCACCGGATGTGGGGGGCTGGGGGGTAATCTGAAGGCTCCACAAGATCTGGGAAGAATAGAGGAAATGATGCTTTGAAGAAGGTAAGTTCCGATCTTAAATGACTGCTGATTCAGCTGAAGAGAATCCAAAGGATCTGAAAAAGACACCAGACTCCAACATAGTCCTCCATTTTCCACAAATGCAATCTATGCAGAATAGGGCCAAGATAGGAGAGGAGATAAAACTCTAAACCTATCTAGGGAAGCAAGAGGCTGAAACCAACCCCCCCCCCCAAAAAAAAAAGCGAACTGACATTCAGGTGATCTGGGAAAACAACATTAAGCCCCGAGTAGCCTCTTGGAGCTCTGAAGACGCCCCCGCCACCTCCATAGAATAACCTTGAATGTGAGAGAAACGTGACAACTAACCAGCCTGGGAGCCTGATCCTCTTGGACTGGACAGTGCAGGAGCCACCCTGGCCAGCAGGGGGCGCCAAAAGGGGCTTCCTGGGGAGCGATTAAGTTCAATTGGTCATTCCTTTCCCCTTCAATAAAAAACAGAAACGCCTCTATCATTGCATTTCAGAGAAAGATGGGTAACTTTAAGGGGACAGTCTGTCAGAGAATTCATTTTAATTTCCAGCTCACCAAGTTCTGCAAAGCAAAACCCTGGAAGGATCCAGAAGCTGAGTGGGGTGCGGTCCACAGCATGTGGCCAGAGGTCACTCTCTTACGTTCAGTTTGCTAATTCTTGTGGCCCAGTTCCATCTGGGGCTGCAGTCAGGCATATTTTCCAGTCAGTGCATTTTAACCAGCAGGGTGGACACAGGACTCAGGTATCTTCCACCACTACGTCCTACAACATTCCATCAACTTGGGAGTATTCTCCCGTAGGTATTACTTTTGAATCAAGGATAGGAAGTGAGCTCAGCTCTTTTTTTCTCGAATTTTATGAAAGGCGAATAACAACAATATTTAACACTCACTAGGGCTTACTATATGCCAGACACTGCTAAACACTGCTAATTCACTGCTAAACTGAATCCTCACAAAAACCCTAAGTGCTAAGAAAGCTGGGGTAGTTTTTTTTCTGCATCGGACACTAGGCAGCTAATTTGGCCTTTTGCTATAAAAACTTGGTTTTCCATTTTTTTGTTGAAGCCCACAAGAAGGAAAGGAACCCGCCCTGTGCTTTAGGAAATTCCTACCTTCCTAAAGAAGTCTGAATCTCTCTACATCCATCCAGCTCTTCACACAAAGGTGCTCTGCAGCCCCATAGGGATGGATGGGGTTAGAATGAAGCCAGTGTAGAAATGAAAATATTTTTCAATAAATACAACATTCCAGGCACGGGAGAGTAACACAACTGAGCCTGTCGTTAACAGACCTTTTTTTTTAAATCAAGAATTGCGGGGGGCATGGGAGAGGGTGGCAATGTTCCCATTAAATACACAATCTAGGTAAACCACCTCGGAGAACGGGGTGGCCTGCCTTGGTCTGGTCTAAAAAGCACAAATCCACCCATAAACAGAACAGTTTCTGTCTACCTGGTCACACTCGTGGCTTCACTACCAGTGAGCTGCACTGGGGCGCCCCAAAGTGAGCTTACCGGGAAGCTGAGTAGTCACTTTTATCGAACCCCACGTTTGCCAAAGAAACAAAAAAAAGGGGGTGCGTATTCCCCTTCATCCTGCTAACCAGATGAAGTGGTTTGGGGCCAGTGCTTCCATGAGTTCAGCAGGGCCTGCTTCCCTTCAGTGCAACCCCTCAGGTAGGGCTGGTTTTCTGCTGCAGCCAGACCTCACCAAGATCCCGGGGTGGCACGTGTCAACCAGCAGTCCCCAAACCCAAAGACCTGGCCGAGCAGCCTGGGAAAGTATGGGCTGGTCTGGAGGAAGCCAGACCTTTTCTTGGGGGTTCTCATGGCTTCATGGGGGTGTATGTGCCCCTACACTATGGCCCGGGGGGGGGGCTTGGAGGGCATTTCCAGCGCCCAGCCTGAGTTGCCCGCAGTGATGCCAGGGCATGTCCTATCTCCAAGCTGGAGGAGTCTGCTAGCTTCCTTCAACAAAACCCAGATTCCAAAAACCAACCCCACATTCCGAAAACGAATCCGAAAGAAAAGTGAAAAGGCACCTCAGAGAAAAAATAAATATCACCAAAGAAATATCTCCAAACATACAGCAAAACACACAAAAAGTAAACTATAAGCAGTGACAAAACCGAATCTAAGCAAAAATGCAAAAAGCTTCTCCAATTGTACTTGTGCAAATCGAATTACATACAAGAAATAAATGAGGTGTTTACTGGCGGGAGAAGTGTTTCCCCTTTCAGGAACTTTTATTCCCGAAAGTCTTTACATTTCAAAGGAAAGCTTTCTCTCCTTTAATAAATTAAATGTTTTCCCTCGAGTTTTTTTTTTTTTTTTTTTTTTTAAGAACTTAGGATCACAGTGGAGGGAAAAAAAAAAAAAATCCCAAATCTTTTAGGAAAAAAATGTACGAAAACTAAAGACCAGGCAAGAGATGAGAGATGCTCAGAGCACAAGAAGACACTAATCCTGATTGGGGATTTCTCTCCCTGTGGAATTGTCATCAATTACCCATTAATTGGTTTAGGATTCTATTAAGATTGGCATCGGCAAAACCATCGAAGGCTCCCAGCCCACACTCTGAGAGGTGCCCTCCTCTCCCAGGGCAGGCAGGAATCGCACCCCTTCCTGTGCAGGGCAGATGGAGGTCCCTATCCCAATGTCCTCTTGGGTCGCTGACCAGACTTGGGCCACGTGTGTGGAGGCCTGAGAGCCAGTATACATTCAGTGTCGCCGCCTCTGTTCATAATGCCCTCAAGAACTGGAGTGTGGGTTTCTTTGCCCCAGGAGCAGCAGCCCTGCAGGCAGAGAGCTCTGGCTTACTTCCATTACTAGAAATGGGGGGAAGCCACAGGAATCTTCAAATGGGGGAGGTGCTCTCCTGGCTGCCTGACCTTAGAGTCCTGACGTGGAGAAGAGGAATTCTCCAGAAGGCGGAGAGTCCCTGAGCTCAGGGGCAGCCAGCAAACAATCCCTGCAGCTTCTGGAACACAAGCCCGGCACAGCATCTTTCTGAGAACAGGGCTTTCCAACTTCCTTGCTTTCAGAGTTCCTGGGTTGGCTGTAACAGCTCTCTCGCAAAATGGCTTTATCTGGCCGAGTGGGAAACTGGTCTCGGCCCGCCGGCTCCCCCTGCTGGTCAAACACCGGCACTCACGTCCTCAGCACTGGAAGCTCCCAGAAGAGCCCAGAAGAGGGCAGCACCGGCCCAGGAATTGCAGGCCTGGGCCCTCAAGCAAATTGCCACCAGCGAGGCTGCAGCCAGGAGTCCCATCTGTAGGGAAAAGCTGTTCCCCACAGCAGGGATGGCACTCCCACTGCGGGAAACCGCCCTTGCAAAGCTTCAAGGCACCCAGGCACTCGCACCCTCCATCCTTATTGCTGTTCTCAGCTAGGCTGTGACGGGCGGGCCCCTGCATCCACGCTCAGAGCAGAGAGACCTCCCCGCCAGCATTCTCCCTGGCACATGTGGGCCACCTATGGGGTCGGGGAGACCCCGGCTGCCCTTCCTCCTTCCCTCCATTCTCTAAGATGGGAGGTGCAATTAAGACCCACAGAGGGTCTAAGAAAAAATGGCTGGCTGTGTGCTTGATATTAATTTTACACCCAAGAAGAATCTAGAAGCAGGCGGAATCTAACTTCCCATAACTCAAGTCTCCACACTCCATCTGGTCCTCAGAAAGCAGAATTCTAGCTTTAAGCTCATGTCCCGAAGGCCCACCCAGGCCATTAGCCTTGCCCAGCTGCTCTGCTTGGCGACCAAGGCACTCAGAAGCATGAGTGAGGGCTGGACGGATCACGGGACAGCTCATAAGGGGGACGTTCCGCCAGAGAGAGAAGAGGGCTCGCTCTTAGCAGTACGGAGATGCCAGGGGCATCGCAGAAACATACACGCTTACACGCACAGCACTGAGGCACGGGGTGGAGGTGTGCAGGACCGGGGGGAACTCACAAAAGCTGGGGGGGGGTAACTCCACGGTTTGGTCCAACCTGCCAAGCGGCTCACCACCCCCGCCCCCCACAAATACCTGTGCCTGGAGTAAAAGCCAGCATCACATTCCTGCCCCTTGCACGCCGCACCCACACTCATAGGTGAGGGGCCAGGACAGTGTACATGCATCCTGGCCTGCCCCTGCTCCCCGAGCCGGCATCAGGTTCACCAAGAGCCCCATTCCCTGGACTTCAGTGACATCAGACATTAGAGGGAATACAACACAAGCCCATCTGTCCAGAACCCGGCTCTGGTGGTCCCTAAGACCAGCTTCACTCCCGTCCAAATCTCAGCTCGAAGACAAATCTCTGAAGGGGCAAAGAGCACGGCCTCCAAGAGCTCCAAGGGTAGCTCTTCTAATCCGAACCAGAAATGACAGTCAAGGTTGTATGTGGGTGTGGGTTTGGGTGCGAGTGTGTTTTCGGCTGGGGATGGGGTGGGACAGAGGAAAGGAGCCTCTCGCTGCAAAGCAGCCCATCTTTGGTCCCCGTGGCTCTCTGGACCACACAGGCATATCCCCGCACGCCAGGGGCTGCCCATGCCCTAGCTGCCGTGTGGCAAGCACACAAGATCTGTTCTGTTCTGCCACCATCCACTTCGAGGAGCTAGGTCCCCATAGCTGCCCTTAAGCATGCCACCAACCCCACAGGGCACCCTGCCCAAAGCAGACAGTAGTAATATTATAGTGAAGGTGGACGGCCAACAGAGGAAGATCGAAGAAGTTACAAGACACGTGATCAATCCCTCTCTGCCCTCCCTAGCTCCCCCTCCCTCCCTCCCAAATAAATAAGTTAATGGGTTTAGGAATGTTCCCATACGAAGTCCTTTCCAACTAGCTCAATTCCTCCTCTGGTTTTGTTTCATTTAAATGAATCTTGAGATTCTCTTTCTACCCTGGAGCAGCTGCATAGACAGTCTCCCTACAGTAGCTCCTCCAAGATTAAAAATGAATTTGTGCCAGGGAGAAGCCAGGCTCCCCGGCCTGACGTCGACTCTCGTTTTGTTTTGGTGAGAACTCCGCTGTGATCCTCCGACCGCAGCGGGAGCAATACCAAATCGAGACCTCCCGCCAAAAGAGTTCAGGCTCTGGCGAAAGTCCCCGAATGATTTCTGCCCACCGTCTTCCCCAGGAGAGTGCGTGCGGGGACGAGCCGGTGGCTGCTAGAGACAGTCTTTACAGAGAGCCACCTGGCCCTTGATGAAGTCCCGGCAGGGGCAGATCCTCCGGTGCCTGGGGTGGGCGCCAGCACAGCTGAACAGCAGGAGGTCACCTTGAAACACACAGTGCTTGTTCTTGGGGTCGAAGGAGGGCACCACGATGTCCTTGGCCATCTCTGAGCTTTGGCAGGTCACCTCGTACCTTGCGGGGGAAGAGAAAGGGGTTAGGGATGCAGGGGTCGTCCTCACCCCTGCCTCCTCCTGTCCACCGTCCGAGGCGTGGGGAGCTCGTTCGGGGCTCCTGCAGTAGAAATGAAACGTCAGCCAGCCTCTGACCCAGCCATTCTCTCACCTCTGGAAATCCAGGCTCGAGAAAGGCAAGTGTGTGCCTGGACACGTGTGTGGGGCTATGCGTTCAAGGCTGCTTAGCGAAGCACTGTCCGTAATGGAGAAAAACTGGAAATAACCTGAATACTCAGCAAGTGGGAAATGGCTGGATCAACTCTGGCTCATCTATACCATCAGAGTTACATGCAGCCCTTGACAGAGGAGAGGTGGAAATGTGAGCATTAGCATGAGAGCTGTCCTCGAGTAAGGCAGGTAACGACAGGATGTACGGTGTACCGACGCGCGCGCGTGCGCGCGTGCGTGCGTGTGAGTGAGAGAGACAGAGAGAGAGAGACGGGGGCGGGGGGAGGAGGGGGGAGAGGGAGAGAAGTCATGAAAGACTACACACTAAAGACTTAACAATGTTTACTTCTGAGGAGTGAGACTGGGGGAAAGATAGGCATTATTTACATGTTTTTTAAAAACTATATTTAATTTTCTCAATTAATGGCTTAAAGATACCCCTGTTACATGGCCTTAGTCCCCACTGGACAGCAGTCAGACCGTCTCCTGGGGAAGGTGCCGTCCTGGACCTGAGTCACTGGACCTTGGAGGACGGTGGCAACAGTAACACCCCCACCCCAGCCCTGTCCCCAGCTTGAGGTTTCTGGGTGCGCAGAGCAGGGACTGAATCATCCCAGGTCTGTGTTCTTGCCCCTGTGCCACAGTCTCCCAACAGGTGAATTTTCTGTGGGCTGGAGACCCCTGTGGCTTTGCTTTCTCAGCCTGGGACCACTGCCTGGGCGGGGGGGGGGCGAAGGAGAACCGGATGTTTCTGTTTCCAACAGTGTTGGCCTCATTTCAAAGAAGAGCCACGTAAGTTCTCCTCTTACCTGGGGTACCTGGGTCCTACCCACCTTGTCCCCTGTACCCCACATGGCTGGTGGGGACCAGTTCAGAGAAGGTGGTATAGGAGGGCCAGACAGATCTGGGTTTGAGTCCTGGCTTCATCTCTCATGAGCTGTGTGGCCCTGGACCAATGACTGAGCCTCTCTGTGGCTGTTTCCTCTTCTGTGAAATGGGGAGAGAGAATCCTTACCTCACAGGGAAGGTCCAGGGATTAAATTAATGCTTATCGAGCAGCTGGCAGAGTCTAGCTCTGGGAAGTATTCAACACACGAGACCTATCATGATTCCCATCAACACCCTGCCCCGGCCGACGCGGGCTGGGCTATGCCACCTTCCTCCTTTGCCCAGCAGTGAGAACTTACACACGTGCCAACCATCTCTGTTTTGCTTTGTTCACGGAAGTCTTGATTCTTGCCGGTAGGGAGGGGACCTGGATGTGGAACCTGAGGTCTCCTGCTGCCTCTGGAAAGCCTCCAAGTGTCAGGGGAAGAGCACATGGCGCCCCCATTACTCCTGCGCCCTCTTTTTTCTTCCTCCCGCCAACTAACTGCCAGGGCCCACCTGCCCTCCTGGTGGTTCCCAGTGCATCTGCTGGGGCTTCTGGCGAGCTCTCTGAGGCTGCCTGCCTGGCTCCCGGTGCCCAGGAGGGCAGCACCGGCCCATCTTGCTGCTGCAGTCGCCAGGGAGCTCTGCGGCTTCTCTAAGTGGCCCAATACCCCTTGATGTTAGGTAAGCCAGCCGGGAGACGGAGGCACCCAGAGGGCATGGCGAGGGTGGGACGTGGAGGTCTTAAGGAAACCTGAGCCGGAGACAGGGGCTACCAGCTCCCTCACAGGACACTCCTCCTGGCCAACACGAAAAAGGGTCTCCAGAGCTCCACTGTGCGTGAAAAGTTGCCATATGGAATGCGGCGCTGGGATCCAGATTCATGCTCATGCTATTTATTTATTTAGGCGAATTACAGCAGCTGCTGTGTCTTAACTCAAGCCATCTGCCTGGTACACTGCTCGTCAGGAGCGTGGAAATCTCCACAACTCATCTGAGACCCCGAGGCAAGGGGGAGAATTGCCAGGAGCCAGGAAGAAACCCTCCTCCCGCCTCTGGTCTCCTGGACTCAGACTCCAGGCCTGGCCTCCTGGGGTGCGAGCACATGCGCCCGTGACCACGAGGCTGCAACAGCAGCAGCCGGCCCAGGGCCGATGCCCAGAGATGACCACGAGGCACTCAAGCAGCAGGTGCTCCCCGGAGCCACAGGGGACCCGTCCCCAGGCAGCTCCCCAGCGGTTTAGCTGAGGGGCACCGGAGCCACCCGTGGGTGTGACCCAACCCCCTACCCCGGGGAGCTCTACCTTCTGTTAGCTGCAGGTCTCCGTCCCACAAGCCCCGGGCGGTCGGGAAGGCCCCTCCAGCATCCTTGCTGAGCTAGTGAGCCACAGTCCTCAGCTGTTGCCAAGGAGACCTTCCCAATGGCTGGAGCACATCGTCATGCTCTGCCGTGGTCCCTCGCCTCTTCAGGGCGTGCGTGTGGCTGTTTCTGCCTCTCTGTTCCTGGGATGTCTGTGTCGCACACACGCGCACACACACACACACTCCCCGCTCAGACCTGTGGCGCGCTGTGCTGTTTCCTTTCTGTGGGCCCCTGTGGTCCTCACCTCTCTCCAGCTGGCCTCAGTAGCTTCTCTCACAGGATGGGAGCTGGGGCTTCCGAGGCCCCTCAGCCCTTAGTGTAGAGTTTATAGCCCTTGAAGAAGAGAAGGGCAAAGCCCCCCTTCCCGTGGGGCTGCCTATTTCCTGAGAGGAGGGAAGCCGCCCACCCTTCCCCCGACGCAGCCCCACTCAGGATGAAGGGATGGAAGCAGGACCCACCGGCCGGTCTTACTCCTTCCCCCACCCCATCCTCCTTAGCCCCGCCTCGTATCCACCAAGTCTCCCCAAGCTCCCTCGTCACCACTCTGACTCAGGGCCACCTCCCTGCTCCGAAGGTGCCCACGAGCTCACAGTCCAGGCCTCATGGCTTAGAATTCCTGTTCTTCAAACCAACCAACCCACACTCAATAAATGAATCTTTTAGAAGGTACAACCTGTAAAGGTCGCAACATCACGAAGTAAGCCTGCCGCTAACGCACGTTCCCATTTCGGAAGCCGAGGTGCGCCCGCCCTGGGTCCCACCAGCCCGGACTCTGGCTCTGCCTGGGGCCTCTGTCCTCCGGCCACTCCGGCCCCGGTCCGGGTCAGGTTGGATGCCACCCGTATCACGCATGCTCCGTGCACAGGAGTTTGTGGTCGCCTCTCCATCACTCCCACCTCGCCCTGCCTGACTCCCCGATTCAAGACGACAGCACGGGACGCTCCAAAGGGCTCTACTTAAGTCACATCAGGTCACACTGCAGAGCGAGGACAGGCCGGGGACACCCGAAGACGGAGAGGAGCTTAAACTCAGAGCCAGGCCCCAAGTTGGAGAAGAAAGAGCAGCAGCTCGCTGCTAACAGGCCATGAACACGAATAAGCCAGGACTGCCTCACTGAAGAGGGTTTCAACAGACGCGCCAGAGAGCCGGGCTTTCACGACGTTATCAGTATTTACAAGTGCAGAGGCAAGGTATTCACCAGGGCTCCTGCGCACAGAAAATTAACTGCAGGAGGCTCTACTGCAAACTCAGCCTTCACGGCAGCCTCCTAGGAAGAAAACCCACGTATCTACAAGGGGATGGGGTGGGAGGGGCGTTTAGTAACCCCACGGCCGCCCCACAGCAAGGCCTTCTGCTCCCTGGGCTCAGCTTGGAAGACGGCGGCGGGCGGGGGTGGGGGTGGGCAGGGAGGTGGCAGGGCACTGGCGTTTCTGGTCTCAGCCTGGTGGCCTCGGGCCTGCCCCGCTGCCCAAGCTCTCTACAAGACAGGGCTTTTCTGCTCTGCCTGCAGCACCAGCTGCATCTTCTCTCATCATTACCCGGGCTGTCCCCATCTCACAGGTGAGGACATTGCTGGGGACAGAGGAAACTGGTTCCTTGGTTCCCTGTACTGTGCCTCCGCGGGACCTAGCCCTTGGGTCTGCAGACGGGCGGGCTGTGGTGGGCCCCGTGCTCTCTGAGAGCGAGCCCCGGGAGCCCCGCCTGCGGCCTGGCCGCCGCTGCTGAGGGTCCCGTCCGGGTTCCCTCCTCCAGCGCTGGGGCAGCGGCTGCACGTAGACAGTTCTGTGTAGACGCTCTGTAGTCTGCCCCCAGTGCATCCAGACTTCCGCTCAAACAGAGGGAGACACTCGGGGTTCTCAGAAAGCCACTTTGCTACGGGAGCCGTCTGCAAAAGGGGCGAGTGGCAAGCTCCTCCCAGAACCTAGAATTTGGGATGCGTGCTCTGGAGATGGAAGCTTCTGGCACCATCAGGGCTTTCCACAGACGTCAGACCAGTGTTCCCTCCCACAAGGCTCCACGGGCTGCAGAGCAGGCCGCCGACCGACTCTGCTGGCCTGGCCTTTATTCTGATGGTGGAACCGAGGCCACCTCTGATCCGGGTCTTCACGTAAAAAGAACGAGAAAAAATAGCATCATCCACATCCCCACTCAGGAGAGCATCCCTGTAGGCGCGACGCTAGAGACCACGCGCTTTCTCTAAAAAGGGTTTTATACCACACTTGAAGGTAGTAAGACTTTCAGGCAGGATCAGGGCAGCTCAGACCACTAGGCATGGATGAGCACGGTGGCCAACCACGCTCTAGAAGGGTGTGAAGCCAGAACAGGGGCCGGCAAGCCGCGAGCCCTGAGTCCACTCTGTGCCTTATTATTATTATTATTATTTGGGGAGGGGGGTGCGTACGGCGTGCAGGATCTCAGTTCCCTGACCAGGGATCGAACCCGTGCCCCCTGCAGTGGAAGCGTGGAGTCCTAACCGTTGGACTTCCAGGGAAGTCCCCACTCTGTTCCTTAAACATCCTCTTCAAGACTGGGGCCCATATATACAATGGAATATTACTCAGCCATAAAAAGACATGAAATTGAGCTATTTGTAATGAGGTGGATGGACCTAGAGTCTGTCATACAGAGTGAAGTAAGTCAGAAAGAGAAAGACAAATACCGTATGCTAACACATATATATGGAATTTAAGGGAAAAAAATGTCATGAAGAACCTAGGGGTAAGACAGGAATAAAGACACAGACCTACTGGAGAAGGGACTTGAGGACCCGGGGAGGGGGAAGGGTGAGCTGTGACAGGGCGAGAGAGAGGCATGGACATATATACACTAACAAACGTAAGGTAGATAGCTAGTGGGAAGCAGCCGCATAGCACAGGGAGATCAGCTCCGTGCTTTGTGACCACCTAGAGGGGTGTGATAGGGAGGGCGGGAGGGAGGGAGACGGAAGAGGGAAGAGATATGGGGACATATGTATATGTATAACTGATTCACTCTGTTACAAAGCAGAAACTAACACATCATTGTAAGGCAATTATACTCCAATAAAGATGTCAAAAAAAAAAAAGACTGGGGCAGAACCACAGCTGTGCGGAATATCTAGGGTTGGGATAGCAAATCCCTCAGGGGAAAACACCGCATTAAGAGTTCTTAAGGTTGGGAAGGGGTGACAGGTAATTAACCAGGTTGTGGCCCAGGGAGGGTGTGATAAATATCGAGGAACAGATTCAGCACTGACAGGGGGCATGAGTCAGAGGCCAGAAGAAACTTCACATGGAAACCTGGAAAGTGCAAACACCAAAGTCAAAATGCCACTGCAAAGGGAAATGAATGATGTGACTGCAAGTAACACAAGCAGCGCGAGAAAAGAAATCCCAGCAATAGGGAAGGTCCTTCCTTGCTCACTCTGGCCTGCGATCCCACTGCTGCACCCGCACCCCTGCTCAGGGACCCGGCAAAGCCAGGCCTGCTCACGCCCTCAAAGGGGCTGGAATAAAGCACAAAAGGAGATGGGGCTGCAGGAGGGGAAGGTGGCAGGGAAATTTGCTGCGGGCAGTGCTGTGCTAGCTCCCTGCCCGTATTTTTCGTTTCTTCCAGACTCCCTGACTCTGCGGACCTAGCTACAGCCAGGGGACCTCAGGGGCGGGTCCGTCCGTGCTTGTGGTTCTGTGCCCATCTCGGCTCCCATGGTTCTTGGGTACCAATTAGCAAACCGAACACCTCCCGCCATCTCCAAGCCCCGACTTCCCGTTATTTATGCAAACAAAACACCCCTATTCGAATTCTAAATATATCAGCAGGCCAGGTGACCTCATCTACTTAACAATAAAAGCGCTGGGTCAACTTTCTCTGGGTGGAGGGGGGCGGTGGGATCATGCTATAACCTTTTCCGCATCTTATTCCAACAGCCCACGAGCCTAGAAAGGAAAACCTCATCCCTCGCAACCCAGCTCTGACCCAGAGGCGAGCTGCAGGCTGAGCTGCCTCTCCCGCGCTCCAGCACTTACTTCAGCAAGTCCTTGTCCTTGTTGAGATGCTGGAAGAAGGAAGGCTCACAGATGAGCTGTTTCTCCTGACACACCTGCTTGCAGGACTGCCCGGGCTCAGCAAGCTTTACCTGCAGGGCACTCAGGGGCGGCCACATCACTTGCCCATGGCAGAAGTCCTGGAATGACAATGAAATCATCAGCCAAGGGACCAGGGATGCAAGTGGGGGGTCCCCAGTCTGCCAACGAGCCCCAACAAGGGGGCCGGGCACCTGGTCATGGGAGAGCAGTGAGGGGCAGGAGGCAGGACCAGACAGACGTGGGTTGGAACCCAGCTCAGCTAGAACACGGCCTTGGCCTTGGCTTTCTGTGCACAGCACTGTGTCTGCCAGTAACGGGGGCTATTCATTCGTACCGCCACCTACAATGATGCAATCGAGCTAAAGCCTCCACGCTTGAAAGCCCATCTCCAGATCCACCTTCACCAGCTGTTCTATTCCCTCCGCCCTAATTCCAAAGACATTTTCAGTGTCTACCTAATTTGGCGGTTACCTAATATGACACTGTTTTGTGAGTGCTGGTTTCAACTTTGGGAAGCAAAGGAGCACAGCAAGGAGTCTGCAGGCATCTGGGAGAGGTCTGCAGGCATCTGGGAGAGGACTATTGTGGGGTCGTGGTCTTGAGAGAGGCTCAGTGCTTGTTGGTTGGAAACAATTGTAACACACAAATTCAACGGCTAGAGAAACAGTCTGAGGATGTGTGATAGGAGGTCAAGTAAGCTGGTATCCCCTGCAGGGAGGGGCGCCCCGAGGCATGGAAGGTGGTGGCATGCTCAGGATGGGGCTGGGTGGTCATTCCTAGGATCTGGAGGGTGCGCAGGAAATTAACACATCCAAGGAAGTCACGGGCGGGGAAGACCAGGAAGTAACCTGTGCAGCATGGTGAACGGGCAGCCTAGTTATGAAGCTGAGTGTTGAGGAGAAAGACGCAGTGGGACCAGGGAACGGGCAGGTGCGGAGTGGGAACTCTCTCTGCCCTGGGACCCCAGCTTTCATCTCAGCTGTGCCTGGAGCGACCCTGAACAGGTACTGAGGGTGGAAACTCATGCACCACTGGCAACCAGAGCTTGCTCTGCTTGCACGATGTTGATGGAACCCTAGTAAAATTCTTCTGAATCTCCGGGGCCGCCCAACCTGCAGAAGATGATGTCAGGGCAGGAGCCCTTAAGAGCCACGTTTGTGTAACTTTTTGGGGGGCGGGCTAGCCCTCAGGGGTACCCAGTGGTTAGGGTTAGGATCCTGGGCTCTGAATTCCACTTGTAGGAATTCACCCCAGATGTATGGGACACAATTGGGCAAAGAAACCTACACAGGACACAGGAATCCCAGCAGTATTGTTAGAAGAGAAGCAGAAGACTTGAAACAACCTAAAAGCTGTATTTAAACAGGTAACTGTTTAGAAGTAGTGAAAATATGTCAGTGAGAATGTATACTGGGTGCAGCCGCTATGAAAAACAGTATGGAGGTTACTCAAAAAACTAGAGTTGCCATACGATCCAGCTATCCCATTCCTGGGCATGTATCTGGAGAAAACACTAATTCAAAAATATATATGCACCCCTGTGTTCACAGCAGCACTATTTACAATAGCCAAGACATGGAAGCAACCTACGTGTCCATCGACAGATGAATGGATAAAGCAATTGTGGTTGGACGATACATAGGTAGATATGGATACAGATATAGGAATACTACTCAGCCACGAAAAAGAATGAAATAATGCCATTTGCAACAATATGGATGGACCTAGAGGTTATCATACTAAGGTGAAGTAAGTCAGACAAAGACAAATACCATATGATGTCATTTATATGTGGAATCTAAAATATGACACAAATGAACTTATCTATGAAACAGAAACAGACTCACAGAAATAGAGTAGACTGCTGGTCGCCAAGGGGGAGGTGGGCGGAAGAAGGAGGGATTGGGAGCTTGGGATTAGCAGATGCAGACTATCATATGTATGTATAACGGAATCACTTTGCTGTACACCAGAAACTAACACAACAATGTAAATCAACGAAGCTTCAATAAAATAAATTAAAAAAAAAAAAGAAATGGTGCCAAGAGCAGCAGGCCCTTCTTAAGGTTTGGTGAACCATCTGGAAAGCCTGAAGGTGATAAAATTGAACAGATGGAGGCCTGAAGGTGTCCTTAGTCGCTATGACACCAGGTAAGGCAGGAGGGAGTGGGGATCTCAGTTATGATTCTGGCCCCCAGCTAGGAGACTTCATAGCTGCCCCTCAAGCTCTCTCTGCCCACTTTCACATCTAAAAATGAAGAAAATATCACTTGTCCTTACATAACTCCTGTCAGATTAAAAAAAAGACGTGACTCTTAAGAAGGTACCTACAGATGTTAAAGATAACATTCCAAGGAAGACCCTTATTTGCTGCCAGGGTCCAGAGCGAGAAGTTGAGTTGCCTGGATTATATATGACAATCGCCCACAAGGGGCATCCCTTTGCCCAGCTGCTTGGAGGGCACAACTGACGCAGCAGCCCGTCATAAGCCTCTTCTCACCCCCAGGTGCCAGCCCCACTGGGTGCTCGCAGAAAGCTGGAGGTCCTCTGTTTCATTCAGCCTCAGCACCAGCTATCAGGGCAATGCCGACACGCCTTGTCTCCCTGTTTGCTCACTCACTCGTTCATTTGTTCATTCAATAAAATACTTGCTAAGATGCAGAAAAGCCTAAGGGTTTGGGGCTCGAACTGCTGGGGTTTGAATCTCAGCCTCTCCATCTAGCAGCTGAATGCTCTTGGCTAGCTCTGTAATTTTTCTTTGCCTCAGTTTCCTCAACTGTAAAATGAAGAATACATCAACGGCCACCTCCTAGAGTTGTCGAGGGGATTAAGTCAATTATAATGTGTAAAGTGCTCAGAAAAGTGCCTGATAAATATAACACCATGGGTTGGCTCTTCTAGGCCTTGGGGGTGACTTGGTGGAAAAAAAAAAAAGGAACCAAAAACACCTGCCTTTATAGAGCTTATTTTCAGTGAGGGAGACAGAGAAACAACAGAAATCAATTATATGTAATATATTAAAGGTGATAATTGCTCTAAATAAGAATGAAGTGAGGAAAAGGAATCGGGACTGTTGGGGAAGAGGGTATTCAGATAAGTCATCATTGAGAAGGTGACATTCAAGAAAAGACCCGAGGAAGTAAAGGCGTGAGCCATGCAAGTGTGTGTGAAGGACATGATAGGCATAGGCAAAGCAAGATTGGAGGCTCTGACAGCGAAGCTTCTAGCAGGTTCCAGGAGGAGCAGGGAGTTGCACACAGCTTGAGCAGTGTGTGCACGCTGGGGCCGGAGATGGGAGGAGATGGGGTCTGGGAGGTCCCGGGGGTTAGAGTACCCAGAGCTTTGGGGGCCCATGCAAAGCCTTGGCTTTTCCTTGGAGTGAGACAGAAGCTACTGGAGAGTTCGGGGCAGAGGAGTGACTGAGCTGAGAACGGAAGGCAGGAGAAGAAGCAGGAGCAGAGAGACGGGAAGCCACGCAACAGTGTGGGAGAGAGAGAACGGCCTCAGGCCAGACCCACATCTTTGTCCAATAAACCTCCATGAAATGCTCATGTCATAGGGTGGCTTTGAAGGTTTTCTCATGCATCCATTCAAAACTTGACAAATGATCATTAAAGCCTATGCTGGGTGCTGGAAATAAGAATGTGGATGAGACAGAGTCTCCGGGTTCAAAGACTCCATCTAGTAAGAGAGGCTGGCATTTAAAAAATGACAGAACAGTACAAAACAGATGTCCAAACAGGATGTAAAGGCCACTGAGAAGAGAGAGAATTATTAACTCTGGGGAAGGGAAGGAGGGTAGGGGTAGCAATCAGAGAAGGCTTCCAGGAAATAGGGACTTCTGGGCTGGGTTTTGTAGGCTAAATAGGAGTTAGTGGCTTATCATAAACATGGTGCTTTGCAGATAACTGGTGCTCAATAAAGAGCTGTTGAACTGCACTGAAGGGTTCTGGCATCGTGGGGCTTTGATAGTAGAAGTAGAAAAGAATAATATTCTAACCCAGAAGCTTTATACAACCAGAGGAGACATAAAGAGTAATTTCCAATCTGGTTAACAAGCCCACTTAGAAACAGAACATCTGCATCCCTCTCTAATAATTATTTCAACCAGTCACCAAATTTCCCTAAATTTGCTTGACTATGAAATTCTCCTAGAGTAACTATAATAAGAAAGGTTTATTAATCAACAAATTTATGAGAAAAAGTAATGTTCGGAACCAATGAACACAATGAACTGTGAAAAAGAAGTAAGGATGCTGCCTCTATAACAAAGGCTAAGTAGCAGCATGGAGAAAACGTTATTTATCAACTACCAAAAGAGCTGGAGAAGACTGGGTAGGGGGAAGAGGGAGGCGACTCTCTAGGAGGGAAGCACCAGGTGGACGGGCTGGCTTGTCCCTCCCTCTCCGTGGCATGTGGTGGGATCTTTTCCACAAACCCCCCACCCCCAGAGTGGAGGTCTGCCCAAACCTTTGAGTTACTACGTCCATGACATATCAGGTGCAAGTAGATTTCTGCGGAAACGCACATTGTCTGGAACCAAGAAAACAGGTTCAGATACAGATCTGGGGGCAGGATCTAAAGGAAGTAAGGTCAGGAATTTCCAAAAATAAGAAAGAAAAGGGGGTGGTGGTGTAGGTTCAAGGCCATGAAACTGGGGTTTGGGCCAAGTTCAGCCAGCTATCTTATAGCTGGGAAATCCAGGGCCAAGCACAGAAAAAGTGTCCAATACATTGTGACCGGATTAAACACATTTTGGGTGCCTGCCGGCGCCTGCCCTTCTCAGCCTGTGCTGTCCTCAAAAGGAGTGAACTCTGTCCACGGGTGGCCCCTGGGGCTGATCCCCAGCAGTGGGTGCGAATTTACATTTCCACAAGGGCAACAGAGGAGGTGGCTGTGAAGCTGAGCTGTGGTGACTCATCTCTGTGATGATCTTTACACTGCAAATCAACGAGCCAACCAGCTCACCCGGAAAGAGTCAGACATAAACCTCCCACATTTCAAATTCTTCTACGACTAGGAGTCTATCGGGAGAAACAAAAAAGACGTCCACACGCATGCGAATGTTCAAGATAACACTCCACTTTTCACGACAGCTAAAAGGACGAAACGACCCAACTGGAGAATGGATAAACAAACTGTGGTCTATCCATACAGTGGAATATTATTCAGCAGTGAAAAAAGAATGAAGTACCAACACATGCTACAACATGCGTGAACCTCACAAACATTAAGATGAGAAATCTCCGGGAAAGGAGAATCTACAAAGACAGAACACAGGTCAGTGTTTTCCTGGGGCTGGGGGAACAAGCCAAGACTGACTGCAAATAGGCACAAAAGAGCCTTTTAGGGTGATGGAAATGTTATAAAACTAGATTGTGGTGGTAACTGCCCAAGTCTATCAATTTACTAAAAAAAAAAAAAAAAAAAAAAATCACTGAACTGTAACCTTTACATGGAGTGAATTTTAGGGTCTGTAAATTACACCTGAATGAAGCTGTTTAAAAAACTACACCTCGATTGGTTTCTGGGCTCCTGCAGCAGCAAGTAGTTAAGGCTTTCAGAGGACCTACTGTGTGCCAAGCACTGTTCTTTGTCTTGAACATGTATTCATCTACTGATTCCTCCACCAGCCCTATGGGGTAGGTAGTAGTATCCCCATTGCACAGAAGAGGAAACAGCACGGAGAGATTAGAAACTTGACGGAGGTCACCGAGACAGTGGGGGCAGAGCCAGGATGTGAACCTGGCTGTCACAATGCAGGGTCCAGCGATGAAATCATTACCCACCCAGTCCCTCTGGGTTCAGGAATGGCTGGGCAAAGAGCAACCACTGATTTTTCAAAAGAGGAAACATTCCTAGGTGACTGCCAACTTTCTCCCTGTTTCTACGCCTTTTCCTCTTCCCCTGCAAGCTGGCAACTCCACCATTCCCCCTACCCTGCCAATCAGCTTCACTGCCAGGCTCGAACATGCCCCATGGAGTTCGGGATGGGCCCCGATGAGCCGGATTTCCCAGGAGCTGAAGCTGATTCCACTGAGGCTCTTGGAGCTAACGCTTTTCTCCCCTCCGTATCTCCAGAGTGCTTTTCACATAAATGACACAGCTCCTTGCAAAATGATATGAGCACAGTCGTCTTGTAGAGTATTTGCAGGGTCTTTACAGAAAGTAGAAAATAGGGCTGAAGAGCATGTGCATGGTTTTCAGAAATCAATCTCAACATCGCCAAGAACTTGCTCTACTCTCCAGCCTGAGGCAAATACCTAAGTCTTTCCCAAGAAATACACAAGGAGAACCTTAACAGGCCTGGACACACCCAGGTTAGGGAAGAAGAGTGCTCCTGATCTTAGATTACAAGGATTTTTCTTCTTGGCACACACTCCTGCTGCTGGAGCAAGTGCCTCTTTTGGAGAGCTGATATAAAACAGCATGCAAGGCTTCCCTGGTGGAGCAGTGGTTAAGAATCCACCTGCCAATGCAGGGGACACGGGTTCGAGCCCTGGTCCAGGAAGATCCCACATGCTGCGGAGCAACTAAGCCCGTGCGCCACAACTACTGAGCCCACGTGACACAACTACTGAAGCCTGCGTGCCTAGAGCCTGTGCTCTGCAACAAGAGAAACCACTGCAGTGAAAAGCCCGTGCACCACAACGAAGAGTAGCCCCTGCTCGCCGCAACTAGAGAAAGCCCGTGCACAGCAACGAAGCCCCAGTGCAGCCATAAATAAAGAAATACATTTATTACAAAAATAAATAAAGAGTGTGCAATCCAAATCAACATTTTTAGTACAGTAAAGGGAGAGAGGGCATTAAGCGAAGAAGCAAGTGGCTTTCCTAAAGCCAGGATTTGTTCCCATTGGTGCTGCCTAGGCTGGTAGGGTAGGTCAAGCTGCTATCGACCACTCTGTACAGAGTATATGTTGAAACCTGGGGCTTTTCTCAATTGCTGTCAATTGGCTTCCTCTGGCTCCTGTTGCCTGGGGTGAGTATGATGAACAACCTTGAAAGGGTTCTGGGATAAAAGCTTCCTTATTCCCCTAGCAGATCGCATGGAGGACTCTGAAGGCAGAGATCAGCCTAATTAGGGCTGCGATGCTCCTACAGTTTAAGAGATGGGAAGCTTATGCTCCCACCACCCCTTCGGAGCTTGAGGCTTTCCTGTTCATACCAGGAACACCGCTCTGCTCTCTCCTCTCACTGCTCTTTGAAGATATTCTTTTGGCTGCAAAAATAATGAACACCCCAAGCTCTAAAACACTAAAGCCTGGGGTTAATCGTTAGAGGCAGAAGACCCAATCTGTGAACCAGTGGGGTCTTGGCTTCCTAATTTCCCTCTGGTTTGGGGGAACATTATGGCTCTGACAAAACCCTCCCCAGAGGCCTGGGATAAACTCAAAATAGGCCCCTTTATTGCTCATTTAGCAGCACTGAGAGAATGTTGAGTAAGAAATGCCCCAAACACAAGATTCCTAGAATGACTTTTCTAAAGCACCAATCTGAGAGCATCACTGCCCTATTCCTGGGTTAAAACCTTTCTTTAGCTTCTTGTCCCAGAAACAAATTCTGAATTCTTCAGCTGAGCCTCAGCATCTTTTCATGATGTGTCTCCTCCTCCAAACTCTTCTCTCACATCATCTCTCTCTTCAGTCACAGCCAAGCTTCCAATAATTCACCACCATTTCTCTTTTTCACCCCCAGGCCTTTGCATCGCGACCTCTCTGTACCACGACTTTGCCTTTAGGACTCATCTCCCGCAGCGTGCTTCCCCGGTGGCGCAGTGGTTGAGAGTCCACCTGCCGATGCAGGGGACACGGGTTCGTACCCCGGTCCGGGAAGATCCCACATGCCGCGGAGCGGCTGGGCCCGTAAGCCATGGCCGCTGAGCCTGCACGTCCGGAGCCTGTGCTCCGCAACGGGAGAGGCCACAACAGTGAGAGGCCTGCGTACGGCAAAAAAAAAAAAAGATGCTCTCCAAATCATAAGGGCCAAGATGAGCCTCCTGGTTCTTGGCACATAGGGAAAACAAGCACACACACTCACTCCCCTTCTCATTCATTTATTCATGTCTTCGGCTTTTGTGCACCTACTCTGTGCCAGGCAGAGGGCTAGGCACTTGGATGTCAAGGGGAACAAGCTAGGTGTGGCCCTGAATCCCAGAGTATTTGACAAGGTCTATTTGGGGCACGGGATCTTCCTGTTTGAAAGGAAACCTAGTAATAGATTCACAGAGAACAGGCCACATGAGAACTTCTAAGGACTGGCTGGGACTCAAGAATCTTAGGGAAGAAAGAAAGACAGTCTTCAAATACATGTGATAAAGAGCCTTTTCAAGTATCATATGACAGCACTTCCATGTGGAGTCTAAAAAAATGATACAGATGAACTTATTTACAAAACAGAAACAGACTCACAGACATAGGAAACAAACTTACGGTTACTAAAGGGGAAGGGGTGGCGAAGGGATAAGTTAGGAGTTTGGGATTAACATACACACACTACTATATATAAAATAGATAATCAACAAGGACCTCCTGTATAGCACAGGGAACTCTACTCAATATTCTGTAATAACCTACATGGGAAAAGAATCTGAAAAAGAATGGATATATGTACATGTAAAACGAAATCATTCTGCTGTACACCTGATTGATTTAGGTTGTACACAACATTCTAAATCAACTAGACTCTAATATAAAGTTTAAAAAGTCTTTTTACACCTGGTGGTGAGTAACCATTTTCCCTGAGAGGAAGCAGAGACAGGAAAGGCAGAAGTTGGTTCCGTACGCAGCTGCAGGGATCCTAGTAGGATCCTGGCCTCCTTGGAGGGTAGTTAAAGCTGTGATGTGTTAAATCTCACTGTCAGAGGCCACGGCTGCCCTGTCTGCACCTTCAGGAAGGGCCAGCAGCTCCTTGAGATCAAAGAAGATGGGAAGTATAGCTCTGGGACAGGTGCCAGCACCCAGGCCCACAGCAATGCTGCTGGTGCAGGCCTGGGCTCAGACCAAACCAGCGTCAAACCCTGATTCCAAGACTAAGCCCTGCGACTAAGACTCTCTGTTCCCATTATCCAGAGAACGGGGTGATGACTGCCACCTCCCAGGATTACTGTGAGGGTAAATGAGATGATGCATTGGGACGTGTTGGCATAAAGTCTGTACGTAAAGGGCTGCTCAAGTTAGGATGATGATACTGTCATTCTTAAGTTGGGTGTCATGTGAAGAGTGACTGAGATAGTGATTCAAATGCTCAGCTCTTGTGGTAAAGTCTAACACTGTAGAATATATTATGTTATATAATAATACACAAGAATATAATACACTAATGTATAATATAGTAACATCACTAGTGTGTCTTTACTGAGCAGTATGTGTTAGCCCTGTTCTGAGCACTTCACATGTACTAGGCTCATTTAATCCTCCCGTCAGCCCCACGAGGTTCTATTTTTATCCTCAGTTTGCAGGGGAGGAAACTAACACATCCCAGTCATACAACCAGACAGTCTTGGCGGAGGGGCTGGAACCCAGGCGGCTGGCTGCACTGCACTCCCTTCTTGCCACTCACAAAAATTCAGAACATCAAACCTGGCACCCTGAAGCCTCTGCCTCTGGCTCGGCCCGTCCAGCGGCTGCACTCAGGGTCGTCTGCTGCTCACCACGGTCTGTGGCCTCAAATCTGTCCTTTGAAACCTGCCTTGGCCTGCAGTCTGCAACTACTTCCACTTTCAACATGCCATTTCTACTTTCAGCCTTCAGAGTCCTCACCCCCTATTGTGTCAAGATCTCATGACTGCCCCAAGACACTCTGCTTTGTCTTTTAAGAGGAGCCCCTTATTTCTGACATCTGGTCAAGGAGTTCATATTCCCCTACCCACGGGGGTGCTCAGTCTGCCTATTTCTGGCTCTGTGTTGCTTTTGAAGCCTACGGAATGAAAATGTTTGAAAACGACAGCAATGACACTTTTGGCCTTTACTTCTACGAGCACAAGACATAGTTTCCCAACTCTGTTCGGGGTGGTGGGACCCTTGGAACCCTCCGCTGCTTTGGAAGTGAACTTCTGCTTTTATCTGTTTTATATACTTGGATTTCACGTGAAGTTTCATTTGAAAACGGGTCCTATTTTTAAAAACGTTTGAAAATCACTGAAGAGTCCGAACATATTTGCAATTACCAAAGAGATATTGAGCCATCTCTCTGTTCCCTCCCGACCCAAATCCTTGTAAGGCCCCTAGAACCCAGGCAGGGCACAGGTCTGATGGGGAAGGACGTTTTCATCTTAACCATCCAGTCTCTCCCTTAAGTTTCCATTTGACCTTCCACCATCATAAAGAACATTTTTACCCTAAGGACAGACTGACTCCTTGGAGTGACCTTGACAGTGCATAATTTAGAATTTCAAGAAGCCATTCTCTAGCCTGTAGAGTCCTCCAAATCAGGAAAATAAGCACAGAAACATGGTAAACTCTTAACTGTTCATGAGAGTCCTCTGGGGTAGCAGGAGGTAGGACACAGCAAGGACAGATGGACTTCTGAAGAGCCTTACCTGTTTCTCGATGAAAGCGTTGATTCTCTGTAGCATCCCCTCGCACGTGAATTCATACGGCATGTACGGCTCAATCTGCAGAAACAGAACACGGTATCATGAAAGAGGAAGACACAGGACATGCAACACTTACCCAGTTCTCCATTGATTCACTCACACTCAGGTGCCAACACCTGCAGGGATCCTTGTAAGGGGCTAAGACTATGAACTTGGAAGTCAGCAGACCTGGCTTCACAACCTCATTCTGCTCCTTATCAGCTGTGGGACCGTGAGCAAATTATCTACCACCTCTGAGCCTCAGATCCTTCATGGGTAAAATGGTGATAAGAAAAACCCATTTCTTGGAACGTGTGGTAAAGATGACGGGGGGGAAAAAGCGCTTAGTTCAGTGTCTAACACAGAGTAGGCACTCAACAAAAGGTGGAGAGTGTGTCACTTGTTAGAAGGTAAGCTCCATGGGGCAGGGTCCATGGCTGCTGGGTCATCTACATCCCGGTGCTGAGTGGGGCGGCACACGTTGGAACCAGCAAACATCTGGTGAATGAATGCATGCTCCCTGCCCTGAGAAAGGCGCATGATGAGTGGTTTAAGGACCGTGACAGTGACAAAAGCTTTGTTTTGCATTAGTAGGTGAGCACGTTCCCAAAGAACTCATGGTGCAAAAACAGAGTGATGAAGTGTCCCAGAGAGTTCAGCTAGAGGGTCCCAGGAAGCTAGAGGGTCAAAGCCAACTTCTGCTCATGCTGGGCTTTTAAGGTCAGCTATGACTCCAGCAAGCCAAGACTGAGGAGGGCAAAGATGCAGAAGACGTTCCAGGGGGGAGCATTAGTGGGAGATTAGACATGAAAGAAGGACAGCAGGAGGACAGAACTAGGATCATGGAAACTGGTGAGAAAAGCTAGTAAGAGGTTCACTGGATTTCCACAAAAGACTTGTGGTTTCTACTCTAAGGAGCCTAGCCTTTACTTGAGGGTAGCAAGCAACGTAGAAGGTGCTTCACTGGGGTAGGGGAGGCAATCTGATCAATACTGTGACACCTGACGGAAGGGGAAGAAATGCAGGTTGGAGCTCTGCAGTGCCTGTGCCGACACTATGACGCCTGCGTCTTCAGGAGCAGCCGGCTGGCATTATTAATCTGAAATGGAAATTTCACTTGGGAGAATATGGCCAGCAATCCAGTTTGTTACAGCTTCAGAAAGCCCAGTAGCACTTATCAGCACATTCACCACCTCCCTCTTAAGTCTACACTCGCCTATCTCAAATCTACAGGGTGGAGACCTGGACAAAACATCTGTGAGTTGAGGCCTGCTGAAAATGGGACAATTGACGGAGAAGACACCCTTCTGGGGGCAGCCAAGTAGCTGTCCTCAAGGCAGCTTCTCCCGTTTTCCGTGTATGTTGATTCACACATTACATTTGAAATCTTCTTCAACCATGATTAGTAATTTCATAACATGTCTTTGAATGCACAATTAGATGACACATCACACAGGCTGTAACTCAGCCATCCCTGCCCACATCCATCCAGAGAGAGCCGTAAGAGGCTGAGCCATAAGTGCTGTAATATCAGGGTAGGACTATTCTGCATGAGCTGAGGTCCTTTTGTTCCTAGATTATTTATCTCAGAAGAGCTCAAAATGCTTTAACTGACTTAACATCTTTCAAGCTTGCATCTTCTCATCTCAAGCTTTTGCACTTGCTGTGCCTTCTCTAACCCAACCACAGTCCTTTCCACCAAATGTAGACTTTTTCTTTTAAAGAATATTTATTTAATCACCTTGTGAGTGATTCCAGAAGCTTTCTCCAACTGTCTAGAGATATGCCTCTTCCCATGTTTGTGGAAAAAGATATGAACGAATAAGAACAACAAAAAATGTACAATAGAGGACTTCCATATTGGGCTCATTTGGGGATAAGTAGGATTTCTAGAGTGAGGTAAATAAACATCGGTGGGCCATCTGTCATGCGACCGACAGATCCAGTTATATGGTGGGAAGCATACTGAATACTCAAGGGTCATTCCTACAACATATTCTAAAGGGTATCCATTAGAAATGAAAGTGCATTCATTCAAAGGGCTTATGCAATAAACACAGAAAAAGGGCTCTTCCTGTGTCCTACTAACCAAAGCCGGTTTAACCAAAGGGGATGTGACTCATTAACTGCTTTGTGGCCAGTTCACTGTTTTAAAAGATAAGAAGCTAATTTTCCTATAAAGGAAAAGCAAAAAAAAAAAAAAGAAAGAAAGAACTTGTATTCTTAAGCCACCTCTGCCATGAGTTCCACTAGCCCTGCTGTGTACAGAAGCAGGGCCCTCTGTGTGGGAAAGCTCCCCAGAGCCCTGGCTTTAGGAATACTGAGCACTGGCTAGCCTCTGATGTTGGATCTGCTGCACAGATTGTGTGTGTGTGTGTGTGTGTGTGTGTGTGTGTGTGTGTGTGTGTGTGTGTGTGTGTGTGTGTGTGTGTGTGTGTGTGTGTGTGTGTGTGACAGTTTTCTGTAGAACTTCAGGAACAAGTCAAGGTCTTTTGGGGGATGAATGAAAGGGAATGTTGAAACCACACCAGTCACTGAGAATCCCAAGTGGGGTCAGTTATGGAGAAGCAGGGGGGAATGTGCTTGGTCATCTTGCTGGTGGACAAAGGACTGTTACTCATATGGCCATAGGAAGGATGCCTGCAGGCTGCACCATGCAGTCCCTGCTGGCCTTGGAAACGTTCCCTACCCCCCATCTTTTCCTCCGTTTTCTCCTCTTCACCTCCCTTCCAGTGGGATTTCCTGTCTCTAGTATTACTCAGCGTTCTAAGTCAGAGTACGACTTCTACAGGGAACTGCTCTCTGATACCAGTTAACCTCTGCATGGTCCCACCTGACAGGTGGCTTGGCATCTTTCAATGACAGATGGTCTTAGAAGGTACCAGAAGTTCAGGGGTTGAGTCTTATCTCCTCTATCTACTAAGCAGAGAATTTTAAGTCAGACGTTTCCTGGAATTTCTCTTGATGATTTCAAATGTAAAATAGGTCATGTCATTTCCCTGCTCAAAACTACCCATCATACTCAGAATAAAATCCAGAATCCCTCTTGTGGTCTATTTGGAGGCCCTACACACTCTGGCTCCTGCAGACCCTTTTATGGTCTCCATTATTTCTGATGGGAAGTTGGTGGTCTTTCATGCTGTTATTCCCCTGAATGTAATAAAATTTTCTCTGGCTGCTTTCAAGATTATTTTCCTCATCTTTCGTTTTTGGCAGTTCAGCTATGATGTATCTAAGTGTGTTTTTCTCCATATTTATCCTGCTTGGCCTTCACTGAGCTCCCACAATCTGCAGGTTAATGTTATTCATTAATTTTAGAAAATTCTTAGCCATTATCTTTTCACAAATATTTCTTCCAGCCATTCTCTCCTCTGAGGTTCTAATTACACATAAATTAGGCTGCTTGAATATTGTTCCAGAGATCTCATATGCTCTTTTTTATCTTGTTCTTTTTCCTCTGATTTCAATAATTTCTATTGATAAGTCTTTAAAGTTCACTGATTATTTTCGTCTGCTGTGTATAATCTGATCAGCCCACTGAAAGAGTTAATTTCTGATACTGTACTTCTCAGTTCTAGCATTTTTTCATTTGGCTTTTAAAAAAGTTCCCATCTCTCTGCTGAAATCCTCCATCTATTCACATATGTTGTCTATCTTTTTCATCAAAGCTTTTTTAAAAAATAATTAATTAATTAATTTGGCTGCATGGGGTCGTAGTTGTGGCAGACAGGTTCCTAAGTTGCAGCTCGTGGGCTCCTTAGTTGCAGCACATGGGCTCCTTAGTTGCAGCATGCACGTGGGATCTAGTTCCCTGACCAGGGAATCGAACCCAGGTCCCCTGTATTGGGAGCACAGAGTCTTAGCCACTGGACCACCAGGGAAGTCCCCAACAAACCTTTTAATACATTTATCTCAGCATTTAAAATTTGCTGTATGGTAATCCCAACATCTGAGCCATCTCTGGTTTTATTGATGGTGTCCTCTCTTAATGATGGGTCATGTTTTCTTGCTTTTTTGAGTGTCATGTAATTTAAAATCTTGTAATTAAATATGAGAAAGCTTGGCACCAAATTTCTGACCCATTTATAACAAGCATAAGGATTATAATGTTAATAGTCTTTGTATTAATCTCATTCCTTACTTTCTCTCTCACTCTCGTCTTCCCTTTACTTCATTTAATGATGTTTTTCTTTTTAAATTTTTTCTTAATAAACTAGTCGAAAATACTAGTTTCAATCCAGGTTCTACTACTTACTAGTTGTGCGATTTTATGTAAATTACTTAATTTTCTTTAAACCTTAATTTTCTTATCTGCAGAAGGATTAAATGAGACAAGGCTCATAAAGATGTACAGAGAGAGAGCTCCCCTGGTGGCGCAGTGGTTGAGAGTCCGCCTGCCGATGCAGCGGACACGCGTTCGTGCCCCAGTCCGGGAAGATCCCACATGCCGCAGAGCGGCTGGGCCCGTGAGCCATGGCCGCTGAGCCTGCGCATCCGGAGCCTGTGCTCCGCAATGGGAGAGGCCACAACAGTGAGAGGCCCACGTACCGTCTGGAGGTATAAAAAGAGCTTCTCCCTACATATGACCTACTATTATAATTACTTTTTATGCCCCCTTAAGTGGCCTTAAATGGTTTTAGGGAAAGGGTTGGTCAGGGTTTTAAAAAGAGGAGCAGTAGATGTTCCATGAAGTGAACAGAGCCTCATGTAGAAGTGGATAGAACTCAGCACCCACTTAGCGCTTTACATGTCAGGCATTCCCACGAGATTTTTGTTTGACAAAAGGGATCTATTATCTAAAAAGTTTTGGACTCTGTGATCCAAGATTTTCTGCCTCTACATTAGCTTTCAAATTACTCCTCTTCAAAAGAATGCACACTTAACTAAGTGTTGTGGGTTGAACTCTGTCCCCCACCCCCAAAAGATATGTTGAAGTCCTAACACCCAGTACCTGTGAATGGGATCCTATTTGGAAATAAGGTCTTTGCAGATGGAATCAAGATAAGAAGAGGTCATAGTGATTTAGGGTGGGCCCTAATGCAACATGACTGATGTCTCTATGAGAAGTGGAGAAAACAGATAGACACACACACACACGGAGAACACCATATGACAGCAGAGACAGAGATGAAAGTGCTGCAGCTGCAAAACAAGGAATACCTGGGGCCACCAGAAGGTGGAAGAGCCGAGGAAGGACCCTCCATGAGAGGCGTCAGAGGGAGCATGGCCCTGCCAGCATTAATTTCAGATGCTGACATCTGAATTTTAATTGCAGCCTCCAGAACTGTAAGAGAATAAATTTCTGTTGTTTCAACCACCACTTTGTGGTTCTCTGTTATGGCAGCTTTAGAAGCTAATACCCTAGAGGACTCTGAGACTGAAGAAAGAAGAGCCTTCGAGCTCTGCAAGAAGGATCCTCTGGTGGGAAGCTGCAGACATGCAGCAGGTGCTTGAGGTGGCCAGCAGCACCACACCCACTCAGCACTTCATCTCTTGGCTTGGCCACCAGAGGTCTGGGGGGCTTCTGCCCTAAACTTGAGACTGGGATGAGATCGTACACGTCGCTGATGGGAAGCTCTGAGCAGCTACCTCAAAGCTCAATAACTAGACCTGCTCTAAAGGGACATGGGTGACACGCTGGAGTACTCCTGTTCCCCAGGAGATGTGGTCCGTAGCTGAAACTGGCAGTTGGGAGGGCCTCACTTTATTCCCCAAAGGGGAAAGGCAGCCCTTTACACGGGCCAACTGGCAACTCCTCCTCGGATACATGCCTTTCTAGCCTCTCCCCCTTGACTCTCACTGTTCCTCTAACTCATGTCTTTCTGGGCTCACTTCTCTGTTTAACTTTGCAGATTCCTACTCATGCTCTGAGACTTAACTCAATGCTGCATTCTCCAGATGTCCTTATAAGGAGCAGAGAAGACAGAAATAGAAGAGAAACTTACGGTTACCAGGGGGGAAAGGAGCGGGGAGGGATAAATTAAGACTTTGGGTGAGCAGATACAAACTACCGTGTATAAAGGCAGATAAACAACAAGGACCTACTGTATAGCACAGGGAACTATATTCAATATCCTGTAATTAAACCATAATGGAAAAGAATATGAAAAAGTATATATATATACTCATATATATACACACATATATATACATATCGGAATCATTTTTGTTGTACACCAGAAACTAACACAACATTGTAAATCAACTATACTTCAATAAAAAAAAAAAAGAAGCAGAGAAGACAGACACTCCTCCATCTCTGGCATGTTGGTCTTGGCACTGAACATACTCTGCCTCAGTGTGCTGATGTGCATACATCTATGCCTCGCTCCCTCCATGCCTCCCACCATCTATTAGGTACATCGCTATGCTGGGTCCTGAGAACACAGCAGTGAGACAGGTATCGTTCCTGCCCATGCTGCTTACGGTCTAATGGAAATCCAGACTATCACTAACAAAAGTAAGAACGTTATAGTATTACATTAGCCAAGACATGGAAACAACAGTCCATCGACAGATGAATGGATAAAGAAAATGTGGCGTGTATGTATGTACACACACACACACACACACACACACACACACACACACACACACACACACAATGGAATATTACTCAGCCATAAAAAATGAAATAATACCATTTGCAGCTACACGAATGGACCTAGAGATTATCATACTAAGTGAAGCAAGTCAAAGACATATATGATATCACTTATTTGTGGAATCTAAAATATGACACAAATGAGCTTATCTACGAAACAGAAACAGACTCACAGATATAGAGGACAGATTTGTGGTTGCCAAGGGGGTGAGAGGGCAGGAGAGGGTTGGATTGGGAGTTTGGGATTAGCAGATGCAAGCTATTATCTATAGGATGGATAAACAACAAGGTCCTACTGTATAGTACAGGGAACTATATTCAATATCCTGTAATAAACCATAATAGAAAAAGAATATGTAAAAGAATGTATATACATGTATAACGGAATCACTTTGCTGTACACTGGAAACTAACACAACACTGTAAATCAACTATACGTCAGTAAAAAAGAATGTTACATTATTATATATGCAATACTGACTTAATACTCCTGACTAGATATTTATTATGAGATCGACACTGCACTTAAGCACTTTATATTCATTATCTCATTGGATCCTCTCAAGTACCTGTAAAGTAGGTGAAATTAGCCTACATCAGGGATGAGGAAACTGAGCCTCAGAGGTTAAGTAACTGCCCGAGGGGACACTGCTGGACCCCAACCCAAGCTGTCTGATTCTAGCCTGTCCTTATAACCACACCTATACTGCTTCTCTTAAAAAATTATAACAGAGTAATCGCTGCTCTGATAGGAGGAGGACGGAGGGCAGGGTTTACTGGTAGAATCCAAGGCAGTCCCGGGGTTGGGAGAGAGGATAACTTGACCCATCCCCTACAGGGTGGTAAGTTTCCTACAGGCAGGGAGCCAGCCGCGTTTATGCTTATGGAAGTGAGCGTCCCTGACAGTGGTTCAGAGGGCGGTCTGAATACAGTAGGTACTTAATACATGTCTGCTGAATTGTTCTGGAGAGTCCAGAGATGTTAGTTACTTACACAAAATTTTATAAGATGTTTAGGTAGAAAAGCCAAATAAACAGATGCTATAAAAAACATTTTCCAGTATTTCCTTAATTAGTCCTTTTCCTTCTCACTTTTTTTTTTTTTTTTTTTTGCAGGGGAGCGGGTCTATCTTTTCTGATCTTTGGGAGAGCTACATAATGAGGTCACTGACACAAGCAGAATTCAAGTTTCTACTGCTGTGTCTGGGACCCAGGAGCCATGTCGAAAGGGTCTGTAGAATCCATGCACGCATCTGGACACCAGCTCTAATTCCATTTCACAGAACATCCACAAAAATCCCCAGGCCAGTCCTACAGCTGGGCCATTTTCTAAATTTCAGAGTCAAGCTGACATGGAACCATTCTAATTACTTGAACGAAGGGCCTGTGATGCTTTCCACATGATCCCGTTCACATCACAAATGGGGGAAAATGGAATAAAAGATATAACCTTCTGACTTAAAATTGCTTTCACGGCGTCCTCCACCCCCTCCTGATTGTCGAGGTCAACAGTCCAGACGTGTGGCTGGCCGATGAAAACTTCGGCATAAGGATGCTGGGAGGTCAGCTGGAAAAGAGAAAACAGAACACCTCAGTCTCACGAACACTGGCTTTTTTCATTTCTCAACCTTCTGTGCTAGGTGAAGCGTTATGCTTTTTACGGTTCCGAGTTGTACTTGTGTAGGTAATGTCACTTTTTGTTTTGGACCCTTGACGATCGAAACCTCCTAAGCACCCCGTAAGCAGGTAACAATAAAAGAGGGAGGATTCCACAGCTTTCTTTCTTTCTTTTTTGCTTTGACCAGCAGGACATCTACTGTCAGGACCATCTGGAGAAGCAGGCACAGCCCTGACAGGTACAGGTAAGGACACCGAGGCTGTCAAGTGTGCCCGGCTGGCAACACTGGCAGTGCCCACGGGTGCCCACCAGGCTCATGTGGGATGTTTTAAAAGACACACGGCCAGGCTACGCTGTCTTAGACCCTTGGAGCTGGGATCTTGGGCACTTTGGAGGGGTTCCTGGGAGTCTAGGGGTCCCAGGAGGGCATGGCCCTGTGTGAGACCACGGCATCCACAGGGCAGGTCCGGTGATGGCTCCTCACCTTGAGTACCGCTTTGAAAAAAGAGTTAGAATGTCATAACCAGGTGACATGGAGGCTGTTACAGATGGCTTCAACCCCCCAAATCACACCAAGAAATAATGAATATTTACCCTCAGTCATATCCCAGCCCTGAAAATCACCTAGATCAAACTAGCATCTGTTATAAAATACTGGTTAGGATAGACAGGTAAGTATAAGGAAATTACAATAAAGTTCTCATAGGCTTTAAAGTCACAGAAGGACACGTAACGGCACATATGAAAGGTGACAGAAAGGGAAATAATGCTACTAGAAAAAGAGAGAATTTTGGAATAATAATTAGCATAACACTGGAGCCTTAAGAGTCATAAAGGCAATGTGTGATCAGAAAAGCAAGGAAAAGTAGCTTTTGTTTTAAAGGAGGTTTTATTTTAAAAACAAAGGGTGGCCAAAGAAACCCACAGGAATATTGGCAATTCTCAGTTCTTGAAGAATCCGTTTTCTAAAGACAGCTAAATTTACCCCTCAAACTTGTTCCCACCTTTATTCTTGTATCCTTTTAAGGCTGTGGTATAAAGAAAGCATTCTGGTGCACTTTCAGTTCTCAAAGTTGGTGGGTCCTGCCCCAACCCGTGGCTGAGGACCAGGGATGCCAGACGCCTTGAGATGTGTGTGACCGTCCTGCACAGGGCAGCACTGTCCACTCCCCACAGGCCTTCACATGCCCCGCCAAGCTCTCAGGTGGGTTCACAGAACCTGCCTCTTTGGCACAGTCTGAATATACATTGAGTTTTCCAGGAACATAATTGCCATGTAAATCAAGGGACATGTTATTGGGAATTTCACCAATAAGCTGTTATCACTTCAGAAAAATCATGGCAGCAAAGTCAATGCCACGCAGAGGATCTGGGTCTCCAGTACAACATACCCAAACCAGTCCGCCAATGGGGTAGATCTGTGTGTCTACACGTAGGCACCTTTTTATTTAGCTTCTCTTTCTTTAATGTCAATTATAAGTAAAAAGGGCTGACCAGATTTGGCTCAATGTTTTCTTCTTCTTCTTCTTTTTTTTTTTTTTGCTGTACGTGGGCCTCTCACTGTTGTGGCCTCTCCCATTGCGGAGCACAGGCTCCGGACGCGCAGGCTCAGCGGCCATGGCTCACGGGCCCAGCCGCTCCGCGGCATGTGGGATCTTCCCGGACCGGGGCACGAACCCGTGTCCCCTGCATCGGCAGGCGGACCCTCAACCACTGTGCCACCAGGGAAGCCCTATTCTTCTTAAATACAAACATATTCACTGTAAGGAGGAATGAGACACCATGATGCCTTCTAGTGTGGTTCATGGGTATGATACAGTATTTCTGGACCACATATACACAAAATATCTATTACCTTATAGCAAAGTATTTTCCTTTTACTTCTCTTTCATATTATAATAAGAGAATCATTCTTTGTGTGTGTGTGATAATCGCATTTCTCTTTGATTTTATTTAGATTAAACTTGCAATTGAATACATTTTTTAAACATCTTTATTGGAGTATAATTGCTTTACAATGGTGTGTTAGTTTCTGCTGCATAACAGAGTGAATCAGTTATACATATACATATATCCCCATATCTCTTCCCTCTTGCGTCTCTCCCCTCCCACCCTCCCTATCCCACCCCTCTAGGTGGTCACAGAGCACGGAGCTGACCTCCCTGTGCTATGCGGCTGCTTCCCACTAGCTATCTATTCTACATTTGGTAGTATATATATGTCCATGCCACTCTCTCACTTTGTCACAGCTTACCCTTCCCCCTCCCCAGGTCCCCAAGTCCATTCTCTAGTAGGTCTGTGTCTTTATTCCCGTCTTACCCCTAGGTTCTTCATGACCTTTTTTTTTTTTCTTAGATTCCATATATGTGTCAGCATACGGTATTTGTCTTTCTCTTTCTGACTTACTTCACTCTGTATGATGTTAGCAGGGTATATTTTTCATTTCAGGAGGGAAAAGAAGATGTTATAATACACTTAGAATAAAAGAGGGTGTTGGGTGTGGAAGGGTTGAGGCCAAGCTGGTTCCCTTTTCTTCCTTCAGATCCCAATATACTCAGAGGACTGGGTGATTCAACTGGCACCTCTGCAGCTTGCTCTTGGCCACCGTTCTTCGCGTCTTACCACACCAATGGTGTGCATGCATTACTCAGGGGGGAAACCCAGAAGATAAATTACTGGGCCTCCACTCTGAGCCTTCTCTGGCCCCCACTCGTGGAAATCAGGCGATTCTGAGGTGCAGGTATCCTAGACTTTGCTCCTGCCTCTTCTGCCAGAGTCACGCCCCTCGCTAGCCTGCAGCTCCCCATGCTTCTGACATGTACCCTTTTTCTTTTGCTCAGCTGCGTGGCCAGGGATAGAAGAAGAGTGCCCGCAGCCTCCTGGAGCTGGGGGAGCACGCTTTCCTTTTTCTCAGCACATACTTTAGATTGAGCACGCATCAGTGAGGCCCCTCAGTTGGGGCAGGCACGGGGCTAATCACCTGAGCAGACATTATTTATCAGGTTTCCTGTGCATTGATGAGGATTCTGAGGGTTAGAGGGGCTTACAACTCCCCAAGACCACATAGCTAGAAAGCAGCAGAGCAAATTCAAATCTAGATCCTTCAACAACTTTTTACCTTTTTGACAGAAACGGAAGATGACAATTTTAAAGGATGCTCTTGAGCTCTTAAGACAATGACCAAAAGGAGCTCAATGGAAACACCAGCCTTTTCATCAGTTGCTTAAAACCAGCTAACCTAAAACAAAATCCCAGGACTGAATGTATGTCTGCATTAGACCTTTCCTGAAGCTGAGTAAAGTGTCATACCATTTTCATTTTGTGGCCTGGAGAACAAACTAATTAATTCTTCCAACTGAATCAGGGTAAATGAAAGTTGCCGTCAGTGTCACTATTTAGCAGTCTCTCTCCCCTCTGCCTTTTAAGGTCCCTGCTCATTTACAAGGTTGCTCTAAGCACTTGGAAAATACAAGATGCTGAGCCATTATCATTTTGTTCATTTACATTTATGGAGGGTTACTTAATTTTATGAGTAAGGCGTTTTGTGATTCATTATTCCCCCTCTGAATGTTCCATTCGTCCTTGTTAATTTCTTGAGAACCGTATGATCTGAGCTATCGTATATCAATCAGTATATTTACTGGAGTATAGTCTGTAAAAGTAATGAAAATCTTATTAAATATAAGACGTTGTTTCAGAGCGGCTGTTAAATCTCCAAGAAGAACACAAGTTCTCTTCATGGAAAAGGAAACCCTGGAGTCACAGAATTTCTAAAGGTTTACAAAATGTCAGAATAATGATTAAGAACCGGGCTTCCCTGGTGGCGCAGTGGTTGAGAGTCCGCCTGCCGATGCAGGGGACACGGGTTCGTGCCCCGGTCCGGGAAGATCCCACATGCCGCGGAGCGGCTGGGCCTGTGAGCCATGGCCGCTAAGCCTGCGCGTCTGGAGCCTGTGCTCCGCAACGGGAGAGGCCACAGCAGTGAGAGGCCCACATACCGCAAAAAAAAAGAACCTACTAATATGTTTCCCAATATAAAGAGAGAAATCCAAATTATATTACATTTAAAGTGTAACTTGAACCAACCACATTATACTTAAGGCATACGGAACTTCTCTTGAGTGTGTACACTGTGGTTTTAAAAATGGGTCCAATGCAAAAATAAAAACAAAGCTTTTTGTTTTCTAAATACAAAGAAAAATTTAGACTTCTCTTCAAATGAAGGCAAAGAAGAGACATAGATGCAATTTACATGGACCCATTTACATGGATCTATTGCTGCTTAGCTCTAAAGATTAGCAAGGGCACAAGAAGATAGCTACGTAATTATACACGCTTTGGTTAAAATTCTTCTATTTGCTGAGGAAAAAAAGAAAAAGGATACTTCCTAGGGATTCTTGACCCTTAGAAATCTGTACAAGTGTTGATAGCTCTTTCCCAATTAAAAGCATCTTTGATCAGGGGGATTCTGTGAGCTGAAAGAGCAGAGTGGGGTGGCCCACCTGCCCGTGAGGTCAGGTTCACTGGCTCCCCTCAAAGCTGTGTCATGTCGCTGGCTACCAGCCTGCTCTCTGCACCGTCTCCAGCGGAGAAGGAAATGGACATCAGATGGAACCTGCCCTCCTGCATAAAGTAAAGTGACCTGCTTGGGGTTTCCCTCCAACGCATCAACATTCATGCTTCTCCAACTCAAAACACGACTCTTCTTTTCCTCTAAAGCACAGCTCCCCCACTATCCCCTTCTAGCTAACCCAGCACATCCTCCGCCGGGCACCACTCCAAGTTAACTTCCCCTGCTTAATGTACTCAGCTCTTTCCTTATGCGTGCCCGTTGATTAGACATCGCTCTTATCACACTTCCATATCAAAATCTGAGCTCCTGGGAAACAGGAAATGTGTCTTGATAAGTTCCCCCAGTGCAGTGACCTAGTACCACAGGCCCTGTGGGGATACAATGAACATCTGTCAGCTGACCTCTGCATCCCAGCCCTCCCACGGGAGCCCAGGACTGATGGAGTCACTTGTGGGAGGTCACTTGCTGAGCAGCTGTTGAAAGCCTCCCCCAGTGCCATTCTAACCGGAGTCTCATTCCAGCACTGGTGGGACCAGCTGAAAGGACAGGAGGAACCAAATGCCTGGGCGGCAGCTCCAACACCTATTCCCTTTTGATGCCATGAAGAATGAAAACCCTCTATCACCTCAACAAAAAGCAAATTACTAAAGAATCACAACCGACAGCATGAACATACTTTTCGCAACAATTTCATACTGGCTGATCTGATCTATGTAACATTACATCATTCACTGGGAAAGGGTTAGATTGTGTTTAAGAGGGTCTTAAATTTTTTTCAGGAAAAAGTACTCAGTTGTAATACAGTGTTATCAAAATCTTCAGAATTATCAAAATTGAAATTATTATCTAATTCTAGTGATCAAGAAGGTACCAAGTCAGTCCAAAATAGTTTTGATGAATCATTTCCCAAAGTCTTGTATATAGAAACTGCAATAAGAAAACTGATGGGCTTCTTTGCTTTTCATGCATTAGTAAGTCAGACAGAGAAAGGCAAATACCATGTGATATCACTTATATGTGGAATCTAAAAAAATGATACAAATGAACTTATTTACAAAACAGAAAAAGACTCATAGACATAGAAAACAAACTTATGGTTACCGCAGGGGAAAGGGTGGGGTAGGGGGAGGGATAAATTAGGAATTTGGGAATAATGTATACATACTACTATATATAAAATGGATAAAAAAACAAGGAGCTACTGTATAGCACAGGGAACTATACTCAATATTTTGTAATAACCTATATGGGAAAAGAATCTGAAAAAGAAAAAATATATATATGAAACTGAATCACTTTGCTGTACACCTGAAAGTAATACAACATTGTAAATCAACTATACTTCAATAAAAAATCATTTTTAAAAAGCCCTTAGCACACAGTAAGTGCTCCAATAAATGTTAACTAAGATGGTTATTATCATGGGAAACCAGAAAAAAAAAATCATGAGGGAAAAATCAAATGGTTGCAAGAAAGATCCACTGATACATGGTAAAAATAAAGGGGCAAAAGTTGGAGGAGAACGAGGGTATTTGCATGGTCTCAAAGCACTTCCCCCAATATAGAGAAAAACAGTAACTTTACGGTGGAGAAACCTGGCAAACATGACCTTAACCAAGTGATCAAGGTTACATCACCAAGTAATAAAACACTGGTATCACGCACCCCCTGACATGATACACTGAGGCCACATGACTTCTGTGGGATTCTTGCCAAAAATGTGTAACCTCAAACTAATCAGGAGAAAACACCAGTCAAATCCAAATGGAGGGACAGTGTACAGAACAACTGACTGGTACTCTTTCAAAATGTCAAGGTCATGAATGACAGTGAAAGACTGAAGAATTGGCACAGATTGGAGGAGACTAAAGAGACATGACAGGTAACGGCCATGTGGGAGGCTGGACCAGAAAAAGGATGTTGGTGGAAAAACTGGTGAAATCCAAATAGAGTCTGTAGTTTAGATAATATTACGGTACCAACGTTAACTTCTTGGTTTTGACAATTACACCGTGGTTTTATAATATGTTACCATTAGCGGAAGCTGCATGAAGCATATAACCAAACTTTGTAATCTTTCTGCAGCTTTTCTTTAAGACTAATATTATTTCAAAATAAATAAAAAGCAAGTTCCAGCAATTCCCCTCATAGGTATATATACCACAAAGAACTGAAAGCAAGGACTCAAACAGATACTTGTACACCCATGTTTGTAGCCGCACTTTTCGTAATAGACAAGAAATGGAAACAATCCAAGTGTCGATGAACAGAGGAACGGATAAACAAAACGTGGGCTTATTCATACGATGAAATATTATTCAGCCTTAAAAAGGAAAGGTTCTGACACATGTAACATGAACGAACCTTGAAAACATGCTTAGTGAAATAAGCTGGTCACGAACACTGTACGATGACACTTACGTTAGGCACCTAGAATAGGTAAATTTCTATAGACAGAAAGTAGAGTAGTGGTTACTCTTCTGTTCAGGGCTGGAGCAGGGGAGAAGGGAGAGTTACTGTTAATGTACAGAGCTTCTGTTTGGAACAATAAATCTATGAGAGTGGACAGTGGTGATGACTGCACAACATCGCGAATGTACTGAATGCCAGTGAACTGTACACTCAAAAAAGGTTAAAATCATCGTTTCTCACTGTGTATAATTTATCACAAAAAAACATCGAAAATTACAAATAATTATCCAATTTAGGCAGATGTAGAACTTCAGAGATTTCCTACATTCAAACGTAACACAGGAATGATTGATTAGCCCACATTTCCTACCCAGAGCTCCGAAGTTTCAAAGTCAGTCGCACGCTAAAGCACAGATGCCTAAGTTGAGGCATTCTCACTGCTGGGGAGCATCCTTTCAAACCTTTGCAAAGAGTAAGTTCTTGGGTACCAGACTGAAGGTTCCTGATCTGTGTTCTGGTACCTGCCCCACAGCACGGGAAGTCCAAACACTGTGTGCATTAAGTGTTGCTGAGGAATGACCCCCCGCCCCTCAAAATGAAGAACTCAAATTTACAATACTAGCAGAAGGAAAAAGCAAGCGTGCGCGCACACACACGCACACGCCTCGTTAACCTTTGTCAGAGGTTATCTGGGCCATAGGTTCATCTTTTTCAGGATAATCTGTGGTCTTGCTGATCTTCTTCCATCTCCTTTGGCCCTTTCACCAGTGATGGGGTGGGTCAACGAAAAGAACTCTCAGAATGATCAACTCTATTAACTGGTAAGTTCTCTGACTGAAAGGTAAAGAATAATCACGGAAAATGTGTTTTATATGCTATTTGGGGAAGGGGGGAATGGGGTCAGGAGAACTGACCCAGAAAGGTTTAAAAGTAGCAGAGGTGGGCTTCCCTGGTGGCGCAGTGGTTGAGAGTCCGCCTGCCGATGCAGGGGACACGGGTTCGTGCCCCGGTCCGGGAAGATCCCACATGCCGCGGAGCGGCTGGGCCCCGTGAGCCATGGCCGCTGAGCCTGTGCGTCCAAAGCCTGTGCTCCGCAACGGGAGAGGCCACAACAGTGAGAGGCCCGTGTACGGCAAAAAAAAAAAAAAAAAAAAAAAAAGTAGCAGAGGTGAAAAATGTATGCTTTAGAAACATGTCCCGGGAGGGCTGCCCAGCAGTGTCCTCCCCAGCAGACGGTCCCAAATGACAAGGGCACTGGGACAAATCGACACTTAGAGGCTTCCTCCTTGAAAGCAGCCTGGAGAGCCACTTACGAACTGTGCAGAAATAAATAAGAAATAATAAGAAATCAATCTTATGGGTTCTTGCACATACGTGTTTCTAACCAGATATAGAAACACCCAGCCTGGTCACTCACATGCTCTAAATGACTTTGGTTTATGGTCCCAAATAGAATCCAACTGCCTTCAATGGTGATTCATCACCCACTGTGGATTTTCGAGAGGACCTCCAAAGGCAATCCCAATAAGGCTTCTGCAAATGGTTCGAGCGACGGCAGGACTGCTTCCCAGGACGGCACCCTGCTGACAGTCGGCTAAAATACCAGGCATACTATTCAGTCACCCCGATACGCCTTTCTTCTCAAGGATGATGATTCTTCAAGGAAGGAGCCCACGGCCCACTTTGTATTCCCCAAAGCTCCTCACAGAGAGTAGGTTCTTTACAAATACCTGTTAACCCCTTGACTTTCTTTTTATTCCATAAACTCTAATCATCCAGGGAATCAGAGTTCAGCTAATTGGAAGACCGGCGATATCTGTTCAAATTAGGATGGAGATGGGGTAGGGCGAAAAGACCCCGTACTTTGTAGAACGGAAATAGATCGAAATCCTGGCTCTGCCACTACTTAGTGAGGGGATGTAATCAAGTCATCCATCTCTCTGAGCCCCTGCACACCCTCCCCCTTCCACCCAACTAAGTGAAAGGAAGTTGACAATACCTACCGTCCAAGGCTCTGAGGTTCAAATGGGCTCCTAGCACTCAATAAATAGCTACCATTCCTACGAGTGAAAGTAGAATGAGTTTTACAGATGCTTACCTCTCTCAGAGTTGGCTTGCCAATGAAAAAGTCTGTGTTTTTGCTGCTTTTGGGTGGGTTGAACTTGGGATTCAGAAAAGCACATCCATTTGCGATGGCCTCCAAGGGAGCCGGGCCTTCATAAGGGAACCCAAGTCCAACAAACAGCTGTAAGACAGAGAAGCACACCACATGTAAACACATCAATCAGACTGGCATCCCTGGCTCATGGGGGTCTCTTCTGGGCTCCATTCCTGTGCTGATGCCTCTGAGACTCTGGAAAGTTCCCAGGCCCTGGTTGGGGGTGGATAAATGAGAAGCCAGCTTACACTAGGACCTGAAAAACATGACCAGGGACCTTGAAGGGCCCAGGAAGCGGCTCAGGTCATTATGAATTTCCCTCCTTTGTAAAAAAGTAAAGCAGTAAGTGTCAGGGTGGGCAGCTGAAGGGGTAGGGGGGTGGAGGTACTCACAGAATAAAAACAACAACAAAACCCAAGACCCAACAATAATCTTTCTGTAACTTACCAGGAGACATGACTGCAAAAACACTTGCTTAACTAAACAGAAGGTTTCTTCATTGAACCAAAGGAACAACAGGCCCTTTCAGTGATGCTGGGCAGAGGGACAGAAAGGTCGCTCGGCGGTTTGATTACAGTTCACATGGAGCTGCATTAAAATGATGGTAGGTCAGCAAACATGGGTTTTCATAATGGGGTTTTCGCTGGGGGACACCAGCATCTTGGGTTTTATTTTCCCCTCAATGTGGGGAGAGGGTGTAGAGCTGTAACTGGGCAAGGCTTTCCCACCCCAGCAAGTAAACCACGAGTTGTCCCCACGGCAGACAAGAGATGGCAGCAAAAACACATCTCAGAGTCCTCACAGGGACCACGGCTGAGAGCCGCTGTGACAAAGGGGCCTCCCTGCAGTCAGTGGCACTGACTCCTGGGTCCAGAAATGAAACATCATCTCATAGAAAGGCATCCTTGCGTACCCTCCCCTCGGGGTATTTCACACCACTGGACGGCTGTGGGTCCTGATGGGCTTGGTCCAAGTCTAGCCTTGGTGACGTGTGAGATCTCCCTACCCACATGAAGGAGCAAATGCTGAAATCTCTCCAGTCTCCCAGGCACATCAAGTGGCAAAGGATAACTGGGTCCCAGGGTGTCCTTTCCTTCTGCCATCATGTTGGGGAACATCCACATGGCCATGCCCCGAGAGTGAAGGATGCTGCTGAATTGGATACGGCTAGATGCTTTCCCGGGCCCTCTCCCCAGTAATCCTGTCCCTGCAGCCGCTTTAATTGAATGATGATCTGGAATACTTCTGCCTAGACAGCCCTGAGTCTGACCCCGGCAGCACTGGAAGATGCAACCCGTACGTGCTGGGCACTCAGTTCCAGGGCTGAACACGCAGCGTGGCCCATGTTAGGCATATTGAAGAGTCATGAAGCCCCCGCAGGGAATTTTCTGGGGCAAGAAACTAAAATCTCAGGTTTTCTGGAGAGATGCCCTCTCCTATAACTGTATGTTCTTCTGCACAGAACAGGGTACTTAACCTTTTTATTGTTTGGGAAGAATAACCTTTCATATCCTGTAAACCTTGAGATGACCCTCAGGGGCGTCCACAGAGGAGGGAACTGTGGAAGAAAAGCTTTAAGAAGCCAGCCGAGCTCTCACTGCTGGCTGGGTCATTTCTCCTGGAGCAGAAGAACTGGAGACACAGGGATGAGGGAAAATGTGGTAGCAGAAGAGCTTGGAAGCCGTCTTCCACGAGGGCATGAAGAAATAGTCCCAAGACATCCCAGCTTTGTTAAATACGAAGAACCCAGGGTTACTATCCTTGAGGCTTTTGATCTCTGTGATCTGCCACCCCCAGCAGATTTGGGGGAGGAGGTGTCGGCTCTCCAGGGAAAAGAGGACCTCTGTCAGGCCGTGGCTGGGCTCAGGAAAGCACAGGACTTCCAGATCCTGGAAGATGCAGACAGGGGTCTCCGTGGGTTTAACCAGGGGCCCACAGTGTTTTCTGACCTCTGAAAACCAGGGCCTGCCATGAAGTGTTGATACCTTCATCAACACTAAATTACAAAGAATAACTTTGGAGGAAATGTAGGAAGCACAATGGTTGTCTATTTAAATAGAAAATCCTGGGGAAAAAATTTAATTAGCTCCTTCAGGCCCACCAATCTGAACCCATTAATTAAAAGGATTTGAGGCTGTTGCTTAATGGACTTGAATGTGACGTAGGTTTAATTATATGTGAATAACGACTTGCACCCCCTCTTCTGCCCTGCTGGCATCCGAATATCTCAGTACACATAAACACTTCAGGCTAACTCTCCGAAGCCGCACCATTTCAGAAAGAAGATAAAGCAAATATCACACAATTTCTTGGCAATGAGTCTTCTCGTCACACTCATTAGGATCGCAGGAAACGCATTCCTTGGAAACACCAAAATAACAGTTCTTTGTCACTTCTGTCAATAAGCAACCTTCCTTCTTGCTTCCTGTGTACTCACTACCTGTGACATTATAAATGGAGCAGATGTATTAAGGTCAAATAGCACACTTGAGGTTTGAATGACAACAGGATAGGCAGACAGTTCATCACCACCAAAGGGTATTCCATGAACTTTTGAGTGCTTACGGCCTCGCCACACACTGGTACCTTAACCACACTAAATTGCTTTTCCCCTAATTCCCCACTCCCCCCGTCATTCTGCTCGCTTACAGATTTCCTTAGCATGGGGGCAAGAGAGACACTGCAAGAATTCATTCAAGTGCAGAGGCTTAACTCCTCAGGAGGACACAGCATATTTTATTGATACTTCATCTGGCTTTCAGAAGCCTAGAATGTAATGAGGATCTTCCAGACGACGGGACATCTCCATGGCTGCAGCTCTGACTCCATCAACGAGCATTTCTAAATAGAGCTTTAAATTACATACTCTAAAATTTAACTTTTGAACTAACACTAAGGAAGAGAGAACAGATGAAGCTCCAGGATTGGGAAGTCCCTACATGTCGACAAAGAGTTTATTAGTTAAACCACTCAGATTTTCACTCTGTGTGAAAGGAGAAGCAAAATTGTTTTAAACCCCTAAGCGGAGTAGTTCACAAAGAATCCTTTAAAGGTGGATAAAGGTAGTTCTGAGATCAGGACAATGTGGTGATTAAGAGCACAAGCTCTGGAGTCAGGCTGACCAGGTTTCCAACCCTGACTGCATCATTTCCTAGCTCTGTAACTGTGGGAAATTGTTATACGCTTCTCTCTATGGAGTATCTGAGGTCCACTGATAATGCATTCTGTCTAGCTATGGGCCTTAGTCAAGGTAACACAAGCTCTCTAAACCTGTCTTTTCATGTGTAAAGTGGTGAAAGTAATTGTGCTTTATTTCACGGGGCTGCTCTGAGGATTCAAGGAGATATTTCATGGAAAGGATGTATTCCAGGGTTTGGCACTTAGTAAATGTTCGCTAAACGCTAGTCCAAGTTCAAACCCAGGTTCAACTTTACGTGCAGCACATACACGACCTTTTGTTGTCTAGCTGGAGTTTGCTGTGCAGGAGTTGTGGTTGTGGGGTTTTACGAGAGGTTCAGCACTGCTTACGTGTATTTATGAGTTCTCTGTGTTTCATAAAGTACCTGGATTAAAAACAGGGAGAGGCATCCATCAGAAGACAGAGAGGACACAGTTTACAGTGACTGCCTCAAGCAAAGGCCAGTCCCATGAGCCACATGCTACGGCTAAGCCTTACTTGTTTATTCTTCATGTAATGATTGGGAATCATTACATTTTTGATAACAGGTATCCCTTTTATATCTTTAAAAGGAATCCACACAAGGCTGCATATGGAGAAAATCTATTTTCCTGATAGGTGATGCTTTTGTGTCGCCGGCAGGGTCCCCTCTCTGGACATCTGTCTTCCCTTTTGTACCCAACGCTGATGGAAGAGAAAACAGTGCCCCAAATCTCTCCCATATATGTTTGGCTACACCCTCTCCTGGGCTCCATAAGCCCCTCACCTACCCTACCTGAAGACTGTCTCCTAAAGGTCCAGGAGGGCAAAGGAGACAAAGACAATGATACTTGCCAAGCACATTTAAGCACCCCAGGGTAGTCAGTATCGGCCACTAAATCAAAGGTCATTTCCTGGAGACCAGCTCACTGGGTAGACTCCCAGACTATGCCCACTATGTAAGTGGCCTTCCAGAAACAAAACTAAAAACCCAACAACAACATCGAGATCACAAGTCCCTGCCCTTCGGTCATGTGGAAGCCCCAGCACAAAATCCAATGCATTGCAATTTGCATTGAGAAAGCATGTTACCCTGAAGATGGAGAGGAAGAGAACATTCAGATACATGTACAGCTGTAGATGCCGACCATCTTCAGCTGTGCCAGCATGCAATGTCTGCTACGAAGAGGCAGCTCAGGTGCACCTCCTCGCAGGAGCTGTCCCGGACCACCACTCTCACCCCAATAGCTCACCAGGCCTACCCCTCAGCTCCTGACGGTGCGGAGGCATCACAGGCCTGGCTCGCCACCGCAGTTAAGATGTGCTCTAACGGTACCGAGGTCAGAGGACTTTATTGATGAAGAGAGAATTCATGGAAAGGGCTTAACACAGGGAAGGGTTAGAGAGATGGTCGTTACTGTTGCAGTAAAACCCCACAGTCGTGCCCCGTGATAATATGAATGGGTTGTGTGTATTTGGGTGTCAGGAGGTGCCTTTGTTCTTGAAACCTCATTCGGAGAGGTTAATAAATCCTATGTCCATACGTTCTACATTCTATATACATAGGTGGGAGGGGAGGGGGGAGGATGGAGTGTGTGTGCATATGTAAGTGTATGCTAATTAGTTTCCATCTAGTTGGAATGGGAATGGCTTTTGGGACCTGTCACCAGGATGAAACCTGCTTGACTGCCTGAGGTTGAATACTGGAGGACCTGAAGTAGACACGGAAGACGGGTTGCTCCAGCAGTAAGCTCGCTCTTGGGCTCTCTCTCACAGGGCCTGAGGATGTGGGCAACACCACGGAGAGGCAAGCATGGGCTATCAGAAGGACAGTGCCCCTTGGTGGGGAGATCTTGGCGATCTGGGCACATGATTCAGGAGAAAAGCAAGAAATCACTCCTAGGGGCATGGCCCCAAGATCCCAGATGGCCAGTGGATTTCTTCTGGACTCCTTCCTTCATTCTTCATCCGGTTATCTGAAGGCCTCTGCAAGCCAGGCCCTGAGGAGGTAACTGTCAACAGAATAAGCAGAGCCCCTGGGTTCTCATGGAGCTGCATGAGGGTCTGGTCCACTGGTGGTGGATGCCTTGGTCCCTGGGTTTTTGACAGAGCTTGTGCAACCACATCCAAGCTTGTGGGAAGAGCCACGGTTGATAGGGGAGGTCAGACCCGAGGATGGAATGGAACAGGGACAGTGGTACATACTGCCTATCTTCCAACCCTGCCCGGGCTTCTAGGCGAGTACCACAGCTAAAGCTGCTGAGCTGACGTGGGAGGGAAACAGGGCCACCATGCCCCATCCAAGGGCTGGAGGGGGAAACGGCCAGAGTTGTGGGCAGAAAAGGTGTGTGGCAACAGCAGGGGCAGCAGCTGCTTCTTCCTCTGCTTTCCCACAGCCAGATTTGTTCTCGACTCTCACTGTCAGAAAGGGAGGTACCCGTTTGGGCTCACTCCAAATGCTCCTCCAAGCCAGTGTGGGATGCGGATGCCCCAATCTGTGAGGAAATTCCCCTGGTGACTGGGGGAGGTGGGCACAGGGAGGGGAAAATTAGGAAGGAGAAGAAAGAAATCACATTAAGGAAGATGGGGACTGAAGCCAAAAATAAAAACACGCCACCCCAGTTCGGTCCTTATTTGCTGGCTTAAATTGCTCTCCTGGAGTTTGCTGGCCCAAATGACTCATCTCTGGTCTTTTGATAAATGAATTCATCCACATTTATATGCCTATTAGAAGAGTCTTCTACATTCAACAACTTCCCAGCTCCTGAGCCCCGACTTGAGGGTTACACTGAATCCCTCCCATCTCCATTAGGCTCTGTGGGCCCTTCGTGAGGGCCCCTCCTCACACGCAGGGACACAATTCTGCTGAGGAGACAGTTTTCGGGGCTTGGTGCAGAGATTCAAAGATGGCTCATAAAGAAAAACAGTAAGTCAAAAGCTGGTTATGCATCAATCATTTCAATATGTCTCTAGACCTTGAGGGGCACCCGACTCGCTTCCCTCTCCCATAACGAGTCTGAGGAACGTGCACATCCCATTCATTCCACACACATTTGCTTGTCTGCATCCCCAGTTCTGCACTTCCAATGTGGATTGGAATAAATCACTTTTAAATTGCTCAGAGACACCGAGGAAGGAGTTAGAGGCAGAAAGGGTTATAAATGCAAAGCCTGACTAGTCTTTAGTGTCATTATTCCAAAGCCCAAGATTCATTCATTTCAGTGCTGCCGCTGTGTTCTGGGTAGAGGGGGAGCCTCAGCAACACACCGCCTCATTTTCATCGTATTTGCCGACCGTTTTAGCCATAATTCCACTCGGAGTCCTTTCCTATATTCTAGTCCTCTGAACAGGAAATACAAAATGGGATCAGCGACATCCTCTGAAAGTACCAGTTTTTCAAGGATAAACAGATGATCCTTACACTCAAAAAAAAAAAAAATTCCAGCTGTAATCCTTGGGTAATCTCAGGCAATCTCCGACCTCATGGCCTGGGCCTTCCAGGCCTCTTCTCTGTTGCTCTCCACACATCAGGGACCTTAGCTTCGGCCTATCTCATTCTCTGACAGAGTAAGTGGACGGTCTGTAAGTAAGTGTTCGTTTAAGATTTGTAAGGCTGAGTAAGACATTCACACAGCTGGGTTAATAGAAGCGTGTGGGACAGTGATGACAGAGAAGCAGCGTTGCCAACTGTAATTTTAAAGGAGCTTGAGCTTTTCCCACAATCTGATGTGGGGAAAAGTAAAATGAAGCAAAAATAGCATTACGGGTAAAGAGCCTGGACTTTCGGGCTTCCCTGGTGGCGCAGTGGTTGAGAGTCCGCCTGCCGATGCAGGGGACACGGGTTCGTGCCCCGGTCCGGGAAGATCCCACGTGCCGCGGAGCAGCTGGGCCCGTGAGCCATGGCTGCTGAGCCCGCGCATCCGGAGCCTGTGCTCCGCAACGGGAGAGGCCCCAACAGTGAGAAGCCCGCGTATCGCCAAAAAAAAAAAAAAAAAAGAGCCTGGACTTTCTAATGATTCTAAAATGTCCTCCTAAGACAGAAGGTGAACGGAAAGCAAACAGTGCAAACCAGGGAGCACTGGTGATGGCCACCGTCATCAGACTGCAGATGACCTTGTAAGGAAATCAAATCTTAATGAAACAAACTTTCTCTCCTTTGGCCAAGGAGAGAAATTTATCAAGTGAATTTATTCATGGCATCACACACATGACTTGGGAGGTAGACATGATCAAATGCATTTACCTATGGAGAAACTGAGGCAGAAAGGAGATGCAGATTCTTTGGGCTTGTGACTATCCACTGAATGTTCTTAAGTTTGTATGTTTATTCATGAGGCTGGTACGTCGAGGGCCTAGCAGAGCTTTCACTTGCAATAAAAAAATCGAGAGTCAGGGTTACCTCCAGGGTGACCTCAGTGACAATGGACAAGCCCAACTCTCTAGTCTATTTTCTCCTGTTTAGAATAAAGTTAACAGTAATACCTGCCCTGCCTACCTCTGAAGGCTGTGGTGAGAAGTACACAGGACAGCATCTAGGAATGTGCTTTCCCACACTGAAGTATCACACACACTGATCAGAAATGCTACGATGCCACAGAAGCTCATCCGCTCGGCCCCTCCCCTCTACCTGGACAATGAAAATGCAGTCAGGACCAGAGCTGAACAATTCACTACTGATAATGCAGGGCAGGGATCGCGCTTGTTTTCTTTGCCCCTGTATCCCTTGCACGATGCCTGGCACATAGGAGCTGCTCGAGACATATTTGTAAAATTCACACATAAGAGCTTATTAATAAACATGAATTTCCATGATATGTATTACAATCCTCTTTGCTTATCTAAATAACTGACTGAAGTCTGATATATTTGTCTAATACCTGTGATGTTATCGTGTTCAATACCATAACCCTTTTAATGGATTGCAGTATTTTACCTAAAGAACGTGCAGCATTTAGAGGCAGGAATCAGGAATCTATGCGATAAACATGTGAATAGGTGCTCTGCCTCACTCACAGAGAAAGGTAACAAGCACTGACTGATAGACTGTATGATATCTGTGGAGCCATTTTGGCTATAATCTTTAAAACTAAAAACGTATATATCCTTTAGCCCAGCTACTTCTGATACGGAAAGATTTTTAAGATATATACGTTTAAGTTTTTTAAAAAAGAGCTTATTAATAAACATGAGGGATACATCAACGTGCCAGCCAACCCTTCAAGGCCCAACACGGATCTATTTGCAGGTCCCCTAACCTCACCGGGTTCGTCCATGTCAGAATTATAGACAGGCCAGAGACCACTGGGTGGACGCCCCCAGGGTGTGAAAACACCACGCTCATCATGCTACTGAAATGACCGTCCATCAGCTGCTCCTACCCACCTGCCCACACCACGTGGCCTGAATTCTACAGCTGTGACATTCAGACCCTCAGCCCCTCATCAAATTTTATCTTCCACTATTTCCCGACACACAGACTCGCTGGATTGGTCTCTTGACTCTCCTGGGTGTGTCATCTCCACCTCTACCACCTGACTCACTGCCGTCTGTGCCAAATGCCAGGTGCATGCACACCCACATCCTTCACCTCTCACAGCTCTCACAATGCCTTCCTTGCTCCCTGAGCCCCCGAGGACTCTTCCCTTGTCTGAACTTCTCCAGTGTCCAGTACAAATATTGAACAAGCAGGTGTGATGAAAAGCTAGTTGGGGGACGGGTTCCTTGAACAGGGGGGATTGGAGAGGTGCAGGAGTTAAGTGGCCCCAGGCTTGCCGGGAAAGCTGCTGCTCTCTGAGAACGTCTGATACCCTACTTTTCCTGTTTGCCGCCATGTCCCCAGCCCCTCACCTGATGCTTCTTGGCACAAAGCAGGTCCTCAGTAAATAAGTTTTTTTCACAATTTGCTAACTTTTAAGCTACAGCTAGTCTAGAAAACCACTGCCCAGCAATGACCTGAAGATCAATGGTACCACTGAAGAGAAAGCACCGAAGATTCTGATCCCATTTGCAATGGCAAGAGAAACAAACCTCCGCACAACAATACTGATGCATTTTTACAAAACTACAAAAAACTTACCTTGGTTTCTCGGAGAAGAAACTGCAAGTCCCGTCCACTGAGGATCCCGTGGTTTTTCACGTAACTGGGAATGTTCTTTGTGCTGGAGCCGTAAACAGTCGCATGCACTTCCATGTATGTGTGAATGATGTCCAAGTAGAGCTTCTTATTCTAAAGAGGGGACACAAGGAGAAGGTATTTCTCTTTTTGTTCTCATAAAAACCTGCCTCATAGCTGGAGGCCACAGAGACAGGAGCTCTTAACATGGAGATTGCATGAATTTGGCAACCCAATTCCTAAAACTTCTTTCAAAAGTAATCTGACTGGATTTTGAGGGTAAAAGCAGTCACGTGGATACTGTACAATTCTGTAAGAAGAAACATATCCTATAGCGACATACTACTGAATAGTAACGATGGCTCAAGACCAATTGTTTTGAAGTATTGTCCTAGCCTTGTAAATTACCGGGGACCCAACACTTTGCTTTTGGCTTGTCTTCCTTACGGGGGAGTAAGTTTGGGGAAGGAAAGCTCAGAGAAGGCAGTCAGCTGGATTGGAATATTTATCTGGAGACGCTAAACTGTCCCTGAGGAACGCAAACATCCCCAGCTCTTGCCAGTATTTCTAGTGATGATTAACTCATGTTGTCAGAACTGGATCCCACCTAATTCGGATCATGGGGGGATGAGAGTTTCCCACAATATACACTGATTGACTCAGCAGATGCAGAGATGATGAGAAAATCCAGGTAGACAAAAGTGGAAAAAATGTTAAATGGAAACTTTGATGAGCCCTGAAACATTCAAGAGTAGTTTTACTTTTCTTAGAAGCAAAACAAAACCTCTCCTCTGTGTTGGTAGGAACTGAATTTCGAGGCACATTTTCTAAATCAAAACCACCTGCAAGTAGGAAGCAAACTCCCTTTCCCTTCCTCTTCATGTTTCCGTGTGACTAAGTCACACAAGCTGGATTTTGTGGGTTGTCTTTTGGGGTTTTTTTTCCTGGACATTTGAAAGATTCAAGTGCTGTAATGTTTTCCAGTTGTATAAAAGTGGGACAGGGTTCTTCCCATTTGAAGCCTGTTTTCACACACTCCAGGAAAGTGTAATAATCGCCGGTTTTGTGACTTAAGACCGCAAGGGACACGGGGGTGTGGCATCAGCAGCCACAGAGCACATGATGGGCTCTGAAGAGAGGAGGGGCAGCAACACCCCTGGGGTGCGGGGCCCTCGCTCTGACCTGGTAGGACAGCTCCAGGCATCCTGAGCCCGGTTCAGGGTCTACCGTCTGCCTACATCTCGCAGGTGAGAATACTACAAAGCACTCAACTTTGGGGGATACACGTTTCAAATCCTGTAACCGAAGTCTTCACGACTGGAAAAACAGTACAGTCCACAATCTCCATTTTATGCACTGAAAGATTTTGTTTTGTTTGCAATCAATCAAGTCCACCCCTGCACCCTACTGTGTGAAAAAATGAACATTCCGAATTAAAGTCTAATTTCATGCCATGTTCGGCGTGGCTGGAAGATGCTAAATTCATCACCTCAGAGATGTATACCCTTCCATTCGTGCGGAGGTGACTAGGAACAGTTTATAAACCATGACTCCCATTCAGCTTGAGCCAAATTGAGGATCATCTTCCTGCTGTGAGTTAACTGGAGGGGGTCTATGACACAGTTTTTGTGCTAGAGGGACCTGATTACTCCTGAGCCCACAAACCCCCTTTCCCAGGGGCTCTACCTCCACCCCAGCCCCTGGTAGGTAGGCAAGGGTTTCTGTAACCCTGCCCACCCCCTGCCACTTCTGACCGGCCCAGAGTGTGTCTGACCTGAGGGGGACCCATCCCCAGGCTGGCCAGCAGCCCGGGACAGAGTGGCCGGGCTCAGGACAATGAGCTGTGCTGGTCAGACCCTCTCTCTCAGGAGCTCAGAGTCCTGCTCACAGAGAGATGACTGACAGACGGCTGGGGTTGTGGAGCAAAAAGGTCATGCGGTGTTGGAGTCCGGGCAGTTATGGACCAGATGCAAGTTCTGGGGAAGTCAGATGACAGTCTTGGGGGTGAGGGTGAGAAGAGAACTAGGTAAGAGCTGAAAGGAGGAGAGGGAGACAAAGATGCATAATGGGTAATAAGAGGGACCTGGAGTGACTGCGACCTAGACATTCCCCCTGTGAGTGTGACAGAAAGAGAGCAGGGGTGGGGAGGGAGGAGGGGAAAAGGAGGGGGGAGGGAGAGGGGAAGGGCAAGGGGGAGGAGGAGAGAGAAAGGGGGAGGGGGAAAGAGGAGGGGAGGGGGAAGGGGGAGGGGGAAAGAGGAGGGGAGGGGGAAGGGGGAGGGGGAAAGAGGAGGGGAGGGGGAAGGGGGAGGGGGAAAGGGGAGGGGAAAGAGGAAGGGGAGAGGAGAGGGAAAGAGGAGGGGAGGGGGAAGAGGAGGGGAGGGGGAGAGGAACGGAGGGGGAGAGGAGGGGGGGGAAAGAGGAGGGAAGGGGAAAGAGGAGGGGAGCGGGAAAGAGGAGGGGAGGGGGAAGGAGGGGGAGGGGAAGAGGAGGGGAGGGGGAAAGAGGAGGGGAGGGGGAAGGAGGGGGAGGGGAAGAGGAGGGGAGGGGGAGAGCAGGGGGAGGGGGAAAGAGGAGGGGAGGGGGAAAGAGGAGGGGAGGGGAAAGAGGAGGGGAGGGGAAAGAGGAGGGGAGGGGAAAGAGGAGGGGAGGGGAAAGAGGAGGGGAGGGGAAAGAGGAAGGGAGGGGAAAGAGGAGGGGAGGGGAAAGAGGAGGGGAGGGGAAAGAGGAGGGGGACAGAGGAGGAGGAGGAGGAGGGAGAGAGATGGGGAGGGGGAGACAGACTGATGAGGGGGGAGGGAGAGGGAGGAGAGAGTTAGAAGAGGGGATGGAAAGAAAGGTAAGAGGAGGAGGATGAAGGGAGAGGAAGAGAGGAGAGAGTGAGAAAAGAAAGCAGAGAGACAGAAGGGAGAAAAGCAGGGCCCAGAGGTGCTTCTGGGTCCCACCCCATCAGCCCGAGAGTCTGTCTGGACCCTTAGAATAACAGCAGCTGCCCAAATCCCCCCCCCCAACTCTTCTGTCTGGGCCCCTCTGGCTGGATCCCTCCCATCTAAAGGGAGGCCTGTCAGGATGTCATTCAGGGCTTTCGGCAGGGACGAGGCTGGGGGCAGGCATCTTTTCTTTAATAAAGCAAAGAGAGACATTTCCCTGTGAAAAACCAGCTGCTAACTAGTCAGGATGGACCAATAGCCCCTGAACCAGGTCCGCAGTGAGCGACAAAGGAGACCAGTGAACGATCACCCAGGTCCTAACCTGGAGATGAATACTCACGGCAGACAAACTCGAGGTTAGGATTGCCACACCAAATGCCTGGGAAGACGCATGTCCTGCCACCCATCCCAGAAAAGGCTGGGGCTCCTTGAGGTTTAACAAGGGGGCAAGTTCAGGCAAAGAGAAAGAAGTCTATGCCAAGGCTGGTAAAGTCTATGAACTTATTACAAGAAGGCACGGTAAAGTCTGAAAGCAGAAATTCCATTCAGAGAGGATTTCTGTAATTTCATGAAGGAGGAAATCACAACAGGTTATTAGAGGGAAAAAGAAATGGTTCAGATATAACCCTAACCTTTCAAGATGACATGACAATGAAGTGATTCCACCTCAGGTCTCTTGTTGCCACTTGTCAGAATTCTGAAGAAACCTGGCCAGGGTGATTCCCCAGGGTGATTCCAGGGAGGAGCCGCCCCCTTCCTTCCCAAAGTGAATGCTCACCGGATGCGAAGGGAACCCAAAGAGGCATCGCCAGCTCCAAACCACTGCCTGATTTCACAAAATCCAACTGCCTCCTGAACCTCCCCTCCTGGGTTGCCACGGACACTTCCACGCCTTAACAGGTCATTCAGTGCCTTACTTTCCCAGACCAGAAACCCTACCCCCAGGCTCCCGATCTCAGTGATTGGCATTCGTCTCCTAGCCAGGTACCAGAATCACACTTGGCATTCCACACATCAAATTAGTCACAAAGCCCTGCTGATTCTGCCTCTGTAATATCAAATTGTCTCCTCCTCTCCAGGCTTTGATCCTTGATCACCTGGACTGCGCCAGGATGAACACAACCAGCATCTTAACCATCTGCCTGCAGCTCAAAAAGTTGAGCAACTAGTCCATGGTTTCTACAAGTGAGCAGCAGTGCTGGGACGGATTGCAAAAGAATCTGTATGGCTCGATGCCATTTTTTAACCATGCAAAGCAGTAGTAGTCCATGTTAGGCATATCAACAATATTTTTACATATGGGCATTTGGAGTTAACTACAAAAATATGCATGGGGATGACAGATACAATTTCCAGCTATTGATCACTGAGGAGGGAAGGGAGGGTCTGGGGAGGCGGCTGGAGCTTTCATGATATTTGAACTATATCATTTTTCTCTTAAGAAAACAATTGGACAATATCAACATCTATACATCTGGGTGGTGGGCATATTTGATATATTTCACAATTGAAATACAAAAATTAAAATACATGCAACCAAGAAAGAACAGAAACCAGTCGGTATGACACCAAAGCTTGCACCACTGCCATCTCACTGGAGGACCCAGTTTTTGCCAAAAAGAGGTTCAAAGGATCTCTCCTCAATGGAAAATGCTATCTTTTGTGTTTAAGAAATAAGGATAAATTAGGAGTTTGGGATTAACATATACACACTACTGTATATAAAATAGATAACCCACAAGGACCTACTATATAGCACAGGAAACTCTACTCAGTATTCTACAATAACCTACATGGGAAAAGAATCTGAATAAAGAATAGATATATGTATTGCTGAATCACTTGGCTGTACACCTGAAACTATCACAACATTGTGAATCAACTATACTCCAATATAAAATAAAAATTAAGAAAAAAAAAAGGAAGAGAAGGCGCTGCAGTTTTGTAAATTAATCACGGTCCTGGCCTGCCTTTCCCCACCCACGGGAAGGCCCCCAGTGGGAGGGGTGTGTGTGCAACAGGGACCACTCCCCTCCTGATTTTGGACATCCAGGCCCACGGTCAAGGTGACAGCCCGGAACTGGGGGTCCCACTGATCCAAGAACTGGATCAATACCACTCTCCAGAAAGCTTTCCTCCTCTGACTTAAGAGACCAAGGTCAGAGAAAATCGTCTCCACCATAAACCGCATCACCTACAAATCTGTTGAGACACAGTCCAAAAGGGCTTGCAGGGACTCACCACATCGCAGCACGCCACCACCCCTGTCTTGGGGGTGAGGTGTGGCCTCCAGAAGGTCCCAGCTAGCAGCCTGCAGCCCCTCAGTGCTCTCGGTCTTCAGTTCAATTTAAACTCCCATTAAATACAACCAATCAAACGGATTAAAATTTCAATCTACCTAAACTCATTAGGAGGCAGGGGATGGGAAGATGCTAAGGAAAAGGAGAGAGCATGCTGGGGCCAACGAGCAGGGCTTTCAGTGTGTAGCTGGCGGCAGCTCTGTTTGTAGAGCTGGTCCTAAGATATTCAGAGCTTGAATCGAGAGCTTTAGGAAAACAATTCAATCTAAAGCAACACTCGCGTGCGTCCTTAGCAGGGGGAGAGGTAGAAGGCAGAACCGCACAATCTGGAGCCCTTTTCTTTTCCAGCTGGTGAATTAGGGGTACAGGAAGGCTCTCTGGCGAATGGTAGCGTTCTGAGCTTTGGGCTGCAGTGGACATTATATACTTTTCTCCCCATCAGCATCCTTGCTCCCCGTGGCAGATATGCACATCCGTTCTCCTGGACCCTCTTTCCCCTCATCCACATGGCACCTTGTGGCCTCCCATTTAAAAAATAATAATTCTGCTGCCCTGCACAGAGTTAGTTGGTCCATGGAGAGCACCTGGTAAGTGCTAAGCCAGTGGGCGTCCTTCCCAGGAAGGGCTGAATGGGTGTGAAGGGCCAATCGCTCTCCAGAGCCACAGCAGTGAGCTGGAAACCAGGCTGCTGAAGCCAGCATCAGTCCTGGTGCATGAAGGTCAGGCTCCAGACAGAGAAAAAGGAAGTCGTCACAAAGAGAAAGTCACGTGTGAGAGGGTGCATGTCCCAGCAGGGTATTGGTCCACTGTTCCAGTGACATCTCTGCCCAGGGCATGCCTGCCCTTCCCTGGGTTCTGAGAGTCCCCCAGTCCTAAGCTAGGAAAGCTGGGCTTCTGCCGTTTCAGCAGAAAGAATCCTGACAAGTACACTTGTGACCAGATTCTTTATTTTGAGCATCATGGATTTTTAACCATTTTTATAGTAGCTTCCTCTCCTTCCCTGGCAAATACAGGAATTGGCTTATTCCAGGACTTTATGAATGAATCTACAATGATGAATCATATATTTTCCTTAGGAAACCACAGGCCGTAGAGTATGCCTCACCCCACGCTAGCCATGGAAGCCCTTACTGATTGCTGTGATGTTTCTCCCCGAAAGGCTGGGGCTGGGCTTGCTGACTCTACAGAATGAAGATCTTGGACATCTTTCTCTACTCCAGCCTCCTCCATTCACTCTGGCATCCACCCACTCCTGCTTGGACTGCTGTCCTCCTCTCTGAGCGGAGCTTCCTGTCTGAATGGTGACGGCCCTTACGAGCCTTCTCAGATTCCCCGGCCTGCCTGCTTTTCTTTCTCTTTCTCAGCTGGTGCTCACACAAGCCAGGCTCCCCTCTGCTGTCAGACTGGGAAGAAGCTACCCCAGGGTTGAGGGGTATGGTTGGGGGGGGGATCTCCATCCCCAAACAGCACCCCAGATGTATGGGACGCCAGTGACGGGAACCAGTGCCAAAGAGAAGGAAACAGGAGGGAGCCTCTTTTCTCTCCTCTACAGACTATGCCAAGGTAGAGTCAGTCCCTCCTTGCAAACCTTCCAGGGGGTCCAGAGTGCCCAGCGCCCGTGCTGCTGTGTCTGTGTGGCTTCTGGTGCAGCAGGAGCCAGCCTGGATCCATCTGGTACTTCACCTGGCCCCTTCCCTTCATCCTTACAGCCCTGGGCTTGCACCTCCTTCCCCAACAAGTAGTAATATATCAATCTTTGTCTCAGTCCCCCTTTCTAGAAGCTCTGGGCTAAGACACTATTTCTAGGATCTCGGTCCTTCAATCCACCGTCCCCAGTGCCACAGTTTCCAAAACTGAAGATTTAGTTCCCCTCTATAAAAGTTTTCAAAGGCTCCTCATGGCAATGAGAGACCACTTCCCCAACTGCACACACGAGGATCTTCACAACCATGGGCTGCTACAGGCTCTCCAGCTTCACCTCCGGCCATGCCCTCTCCTCCTTTGCTTAAGGTCCCCCTACAACTTAACTCCATATTCCCGAACATCTCCTGCTCTCTCGCATGTGTCTGGCCTGCCATTGCATCGTCTTCCCCTGAGACGCCCTTCTTTCCTCCTTCCTTTTCTCTCCTGAATGGACTCCTTCCCCCTCATCCTTTACAAGTCGGCGTTCCTGAGCTCACCCAGGGGAAGTCAGCTACCACCTCCTGTGTAGCCTTGGTATCTTCCTGCTTGGCCCCTTTGGGCTGCGCTGTCACTCTATGTGTCCACGCAATGGGACTGTGAACTTCTGAAGGTCAGGACATCGTAGGTTCTGTGACTGCAGAGACCTGGCACAGAGCAGGTGCTCGGTAAGCCCACACTGGCTGCATGAAGGAGACTTAAGAGGGCGCACGAACAACAAGGCATTTACAGGAAAAGATGTCTCGGGCATGGCCCATCTCCTCCCACCTACTGTAGTCTCGCCCACCTTCCCAGCCTGTTTCAGGAGCCAAGTTCTTCCACATAAAAACCTGCTCCCAGCAAATGAGCTTAAGGTCCGTGACTTTACCTAAGGATGTATTTGAATCAAAACAAAATAAATCAGAGAGTTGCAAACCTTAAAAGATATATTTCATGGTTGATTCATCTTCCTTTCAACATAGCTACCAAGTATAAGGTTCTCTCTTGAGTTGTGAGGTCAAAGAAAGGGAGGGAGCAAGAGAGGGACAAAAAGAAACTACCTCGGGCTTCCCTGGTGGCGCAGTGGTTGAGAGTCCGCCTGCCGATGCAGGGGACACGGGTTCGTGCCCCGGTCCGGGAAGATCCCACATGCTGCGGAGCGGCTGGGCCCATGAGCCATGGCCGCTGAGCCTGTGCGTCCAGAGCCTGTGCTCCGCAACGGGAGAGGCCACAACAGTGAGATGCCCGCGTACCGCAAAAACAAAAAACTACCTCACCTGCCCGCTCCTGAAGTCGAAAATTCAACAAAGATGAAAAATGCTTTTATTCCAAGATTAGAAGTCAAGTTCTAAAAGCAAATCTCTGTGAATTTCAGCAGTGAAGCAGAAACAATTTACATTACACAATAATTTCAAGTCTTTGCAGTCCCTGGCTCATTTATTTCAAGTAGCCTCCCAAGGTTAAGGTGGGTGTGTGTGGGTCCTTGCTCTGTCCCACTCAGGCCTCGTAGGGCTCTGCAAGACTCCAGGAAGCTAAGATTCTTAAAGCCTACCCACCCCTCACTCCTTCTCCCCCCAAGTCCTTACCTCACTAGGACACAAGATGGTGCTCAATAATTACAGGGGGAATAATAACAAGAGGAAACTTGCTCTCGTCTCCAGCCTGGCCGGCAGTCCAGCTATGGGCCCACGGGCAATAAAAAGGAGGGACTCTGCTTCTTTTTGCTGTATGGGGCTCCACATTTACTCTTTCTTAGCAGATTTTTTATTTTATATTGGACTACAGTTGATTTACAATGTTGTGTTAGTTTCAGGTGTACAGCAAAGTGATTCCGTTATACATATACATGTATCTATTCTTTTTCAAATTCCTTTCCCATGCAGGTTATTACAGAATACTGAGCAGAGGTCCCTGTGCTGTACAGTAGGTCCTTGTTGGTTATCTATTTTCAATAGACACTTATTCTTGACTGGACCTCACCTGGTATAAATTACAACTCATCTAGAGCAGTGGGTGAATAGTTATTCGTAGGTAAGGCTGCCCTCAATGATGAAAGGAGTGGTTCTAGAGCCCACCTACCTTTGTGTTTGGGACGGAGGACAAAAGAAAAGAGTGAGTGAAAAGGAAAGAATCTTCAAGAGCCCTTGACTTATGATTCTCCACTGTCTGGTCAGGTGAAGATTTTGGTCTCTGGCCTAAAGAAAGGAACTGGGAGATTTCTGAGGCTAAATACATGAGTAATGCGGAAAGAGCCACCAGCCCTGTTTCTGCAACTTGAAGGATCTACAAACAGGGGATAATACCACTTCCCAGTTCTATTAGACACTGACTATCTGTGCTGAGCTAGAAACGGGAATAATGACATGTATGTAAAAACTGTTTAAATATATACTCTTAGTTTAAAACACAGAGGGCTAATACTGCCCTGGGCCATCAAATGGGACAACCTAGTGATGAGTCCGGGGACGGCTAGAGCCTTCGAGTCACTGCCCAGCGGCCCCCCTCCAGATCCTGCCCTCAGAACCAGCTGTTTAATTAGTGTGCTTCCCCGGTCCCAGCACTTTCAGGTCTCCGGGATCTCTCTGCCTTAGCACTGGAGCTTCCCGCTACTTAACGAATGCCTTTTAAAGGGCCCTGGGGATGTGCCAGCCAGTTTGTAAAAACAAGAAGCCCTTTGACACGACCTCCTTTCTGCTTTGAGACGGGCAGGAGGTCTTCAAATTGTAAAGCTGGCTGGTCTCCTCACCAACGCAGACGCAGTCGCTTAGGGATAATGTTACCCCTCACTCTGCTCCAGCCTGAAAGCCACAAAGCCCCCCCGACTATGCGATTGTGCTCAGAAAACAGGCTGAAAGGTTGAAAACAGACCACTGCGGCCTAAATGTGTAACCAGGCTCTTTCAGGAGCTCCGCTAATCGGTCTGTCTGGGCAGTAATCACAGAAACAGACTGTCCCGTGACAAAGAGAGAGCTGTCACGATGGAAGGTTAGAAAACCAAGAGGTTGCCTGGAAATCGGAAGCTGCATTTTCTATAGAACCTCCACAGGGTCAGTGACTTGTGGATGGAACGGACTTGACCTGAGAGACTCATCCACTCCTGAAAAAGTGGAGGAGATGATATTCTGATGGGCTTTGGCCCGCGCCCTGCAATCGGATGCTGTCTGACGGCAAAGGCGACCTGGCCGCTGTGCAGGAGTGTCCTGTGCGTCTCCAGGGAAGGCTTCTGGAGCACTGGGGCTGGGCACCACCTTGGCACAGCAGCAGGACAGCCGTGGAAGGTGGGACAGTGTGCATATGGGCTTGCTTCGCCCCTTATACCAAGGCCCCAGAGGCCAGCAATCAAACATGGGTACCAAGTGCCCCCCAAAGTGAGCAGCCAGCCCACGTCCCCACACCCCAAGAGGGAAGGAGGGAGGCCGTCCTGGGGGAAGCCGGGGGCTGTTCCCCTCTGCTACCTAACCAGGTAAGAAGGGCCTCCAGGGGACCACTTGCGGAGCTTCACGTGCACTCCCAGGAATTTCTGAGGCACACAGATCAGTGCCAGACCCGAGCCCTGCAACGCCTCACGGGTGGAGACTGGGGTCAACAGGATGCCCTGAAGGAGGAGTCGTGAGCAGGGCCTGCTCTGGCATCTCCCTGAGCTCCTAGAATTAAAGGAATGGATGCCGGTTTCTCTTGGTGCAGGTGTGGACCCCACAGAAGGGCACCCGACTAAGTCCTACTGGGAAGGGCTCTGCGTAAGGGGCCACGGGGAGTGTGGGCTACCAGAAACTGGTACCAAGAGGAAGCCACTCGACCAGTCTGAGGAGGCATCGCCTGTGATAAGGGAACGTATTACTGTTGATGAGTGATCTGTGGGAAGAGGGGGACCCCAAGGACCCACAGTAGTCCTGCCAGAGAGAAGGTCCAGCATCAGACACCTGCTGGGACTAGGTAGCATTCATACTGGATGGTGCCAGTAAGAGCTCACCTGCCCTCTCCCCACATCGGCCCTCTACCCACTGTACCTGTTGGGAGAAATGGCAGCTGGTTTGGGAGGTGGGAGGACGGTGGGGAGGGTAAGAAGGTGCCCTACAAGTTGGGGAAACAAAGATGCCACACCTGCCACCTCCCCTTCAGGTTTCCCAGGCGAAGCTGCACTTAGAGGCAGGAGGGAAGGAGCTTAACTTGAAATGATGTTCAGAGTTTCAAGTATTAAACTAAAGTGGATACTTCCATTACTGCACTTGGGATTGTTCTTGGGACTAAAAGTAACAAAGGTTTTTGATTATTTGAGAGTTGCAAGGACCTGCCAAAATTGGATCCAAGGGGCAGAAAAGACAGTACAGTTCAAGGGAGAAGAGTTTTTCTTGCTTGTATTTTACGGGGTCCCACGCTTTCAACTTAATGGTTACATATATAAGGTGATTTTAGGTGAAATATGGATAAAAATGTTTAACAGTTGTAAATCTATTTATATGTGGTTTAGAAACACCTAAGTAACATATCCACGTGATTTCATAGATAATAATCACTTAGGACAAAGCTAAAGTAATTATTTTAAAAGTGAGTTCATTTAAAATATTCAGTTAGGGCTTTCCTGGTGGCGCAGTGGTTGAGAATCTGCCTGCCAATGCAGGTGACACGGGTTCGAGCCCTGGCCAGGGAGGACCCCACATGCCGCGGAGCAACTAAGCCCGTGCACCATAACTACTGAAGCCCACGCTCTAGCGCCCATGAGCCACAACTACTGAGCCCGCGCGCCTAGAGCCCACGCTCTGCAACAAGAGAAGCCACCGCCATGAGAAGCCCGCACACCGCAACGAAGAGTAGCCCCCGCTCGCCGCACCTAGAGAAAGCCCGTGCGCAGCAACGAAGACCCAACGCAGCCAAAAATAAATTTATAGAAAAAGTAAAAATAGTAAAATAAAATATTCAGTTAATTAGCCCAGGTGGGGTACGGATATAACAGAAGTCACGATTTGGTGCGGGCGACTGAACTTTGGAAACTGATGCCTGCAAGAAGTGTGTGGTAGAGGGCCTTGTGCTACAGGTGGGGACACAGAACGGTGAGGAAGGCTCACACTGTCATTCCACCAAGCACACTGGTGGCAAGGCCACAGCCAGAGGACTCAAGATCACTCTCTTCCCTCCCTTTCTCAGATGGCAGGAACACAGAAAGGCAAGAGGCACAGGGCAAAGCACTTCTGAGCAGGGGAAGTGCAGGTAGAGGGAAGAGGTAGGGTGGTGGGTCGGTGAGTCAAGAGAAAAAGGAGGTGGGCAAACATTTTCCCTCAGTGTTCTCTCACTTTGCCAAAGTCCAGGCATGGAAAGCGTCCTCATCAACCACACTTTCACCCTGCGGCAGCTGACAACTGCAAACGCCACGCGTGACCTTCCCCCTTGCCGCCTGACTTCTCCCTTGTGAATTTCTCAAGTTACCCAATGAGAAGTCTCGGGTGAGGCTGTGCAAGGCTATTCAGAGTGAAGTGTTGTGAGGCAAGACATCCGGGTACAAGCTTTAGTCCTTCTGGAACGACCCAGAGAAGCACGGACAACCTACTTTATCTTCTGCAACTTCAAATTCCTCCCTTGTAAAATGAGGGGCCCGATGATTTGAAGGTCCTTTGAGCTCAAGAGTTGCAATATTTTTAAATTTATGACTGAAAGCACCTGCCTCTCTGCTCTCCCAAGGGCAACAGCCATTCGTCTGCAAACGAAAGGAGGCGTAGTGGCTGCTGACAGCCACTCAGGTCCCCTTTCCCACCAGCTCACCGGCCCTGGATGTTTAGCACTAATCGTTAATCTCACATCTGACCCCTTTCCAGAGAGTGGCCCTCTACTGAAGAGGGCAGTGACTAACTGTCAGGGGTTCCAAAAGGCAGACTCCTTGTCTCCAGGTGGGGTCACCTCTCCAATAACTCACTCTCCCCCTGCCCCTCCCCCAAAGAATCAGACCGAGGCTGGTCTCCAGCTGAAAACCCGAGGTGTCCCTGGGCCACCTGATGGCTGTAGGGGATCATTCGTTAACACCCGCTCCTTTGGATCAAAGATTATTTTCAGCAATAACCACAAAACAAAATAAGTGATAATAACAGAAAAGAAACACAGACTGTGAATATTTTCTTTCCTGAACTTTGTATATAGAATCTACACAATCATGTCAATAAGGAACAAAAACATGACTGCATGAAAACCAAAAAGTGTTAGATTAATATTTTTTAATCGCTTAATGTATTTTTTTTTCTACAAGAAGGGGAAAAATGTCTCTCTTTTGGTCTCTCTCCGTAACGAAAACCAACACGACATTTCCTGTTTTCAAGTGTCAGCTTCTACGGATCTGTCACTGACTCCACCAAAATCAGGGCTTTTCGTATGGTCATGTTACTGGACAGTGCAGCTGTACCTGTCCATCTATCTTTACTCATAGTTTATCCAGGAACACTTTTTATTAATTTCAAAAAGTCTCTTTCACATGAAGCGAGATGTACGAATAGGCACACACGAGGGGGCTGGCGGAACACACACCTAACCTGGATGCATGCAGGATGAAAGGGCATTGCTTTCCTGCAGTTTCTAACTTTTCCACATGTAATTTCCTTACAGCCAGGAAAAAAAAAAAAAAGGATAACACCTGTCTCCAAAATCACATTTGGCCGCCCTGAAGGGTACATTTCAATGCAGTGACCATGTAGAAATCTGGGAGGCGGGATAAACAGAGACAGCCCTATTTTGTTGGGAAACCAGGAAGAGAAACTGCATATGAGCCAGATCTACGGGACAGTGCACACCTCCATCCTTCGTTCTAAAGAGGGATGGTTTCCCACGTGCCTCACTTTCCTGCTAGCCTCTCCCAGATTGGAATGAGAAGAGAAGCTTGCATTTGCTGAATCACACAAGGACACGATTTAGGCTACCCTGAATACGCACCTGCTTCTCCTTGGACCTTGCAAACATGGGGGTCAGGTCGGGGGAGCTGCAAGACTGGCTCCATTCATTTAATTCTGAATTACAAAAACCACAAGACCAGGCCACCGTGTTGTAGAGAAACAGCAACACACAGTCTGGGACTGAAGGCAAGTTTCCTTTAGTGTTTCACTGATTACTGGAGAATTAATAAAACGATTTGATCCTATGGTAGTAATTGGAGGTATTCTTCTCTCTGGAGCCTTAATGAATAATCAAAAGCACCTCTTTGGGAATACTGGGGAAGCCAAACAGATTAGGCAGGTCACAAATGTGCCCGCTGGTGCTGTCCCAGATCTTGACTGCAAAGTCTGCACAGGAGGGAGACATCTCCGAATAAGATATAATTTAATGTGCCAACAAGCTCTTTCACCGTTGGACCAGTTACATGTTGGGTGAACGGCACTGCTTCAAAAAGGCTGAGGGCTTTTTGAAGATCCTTACGCTTGGGGGCTCTTACCAGCAGTTGGCACTCGGCGTAAGCCCCATCTCCCAGAATGGATGGCAGACTTGGGCCACCCGTTCCAGCCCTGCTTCATCACGCAGAGTACGGAGAGGAGGGAATTGGTAATTGCCTGTGAAGAGCCCCCGCACTGATCTGAAGTTATTTGGCCCCTTTTGGGGACCCATCCACATTTGTGTAAAATTTAGTAGGCACTTTGGGGTCAAGAATGAAGCAATCTGGACTTTTACGCAGCTCTGTAACTTCTTGTGGGACCTTTGGGCCAGTAGCCAAGCTTCAGTTTTCTTGCCCATAAAATAAGGGAGGAGTAAACCTGCCCTGTTATCTCACAGGAGCATCCGCAGAAACAAATGGGACTTTTTTATTATTACGTGATGGGGTCATAATTCCCACCACATTATCCGACACACACGCGCACACAGTCACGCACCCCACTCTCTGCAGGCCTGTGAAATAACTCCCAGCGCTTCGTCCCGGCAGAGACAGGGCCCACCGCTGACCTTGGAGGGTGCAAGGTCCCCCTGTGGAATAGAACAGATACTTCACTCACCAACGGGTCTGTTGTCCTCAATGCTGGGCCCCTGACTGAGGGGATCCCACCTCCAGGTGGGCCCTCGCAGGCTTGCTCCCATCGCTGTTTTGAATTTCCAGGCTTCAGCTCTACTGCATAAGGGCTGTGCTTGTTAAGTTTTCTCTCCGAGGCACTCAGCCCAGTGCCATATACATTAATACCCAGGACTTCACGATGATGGATGTGTCCTTTGGTAATAATGTGCATAATCTCTCCCCTCTGAACAGCAAGTGTCAACGCATCTTTGTTGTAAAGGCTGGGACCTGACATGTGATAAACCAGGCCATTTAAAACACAGGACTCTCCTCTCTCGGGCTCTTTCTTTGCCCTGCTCCAATCAAACCAAGAACCACCTTCCCAATGCCAGGCATAATCTGTCTGCGCTTACTGAGGAAGTTTGTTTGTTTGTTTTAAATAAATAAATAAATAAAGGTATGTATGTATGTATGGCTGCGTTTGGTCTTTGTTGTTGCGCACGGGCTCTCTCTAGTTGCAGCGAGCGGGGGCTACCCTTCACTGCGGTGCGCGGGCTTCTCATTGCGGTGGCTTCTCTTGTTGCGGAGCACGGGCTCCAGTAGTTGTGGCACGTGGACTTCAGTAGTTGTGACTCGAGGCTCTAGAGCACAGGCTCAGTAGTTGTGGCACACGGGCTTAGTTGCTCGGCGGCATGTGGGATCTTACCAGACCAGGGCTTGAACTCGTGTCCCTGCATTGATTGGCAGGCGGATTCTTAACCACTGCGCCACCAGGGAAGTCCAGATTAAGATTCTGATTTTGGCACAGCAGAGAACGTTCCCTTCGAAGGACAGCTAACCATTGGTGTTTAAGTAAAGGACCGATTTTAAGAGGGAGGCTAAAAATACCCTTCTTCCCTCTCCTTGAAATAAATCACGTCTCTTGAAATTTCTTCCCTTCATTCCTGACTTTCTGAAAACATGAAGTTAGCAAAATAAAAGGGATCAGCCTAATCACACACATTTGAATCTAAAATGCTGCAAATAAATACATTTAGAAAAGAAAAACAGCTAAAGTGTCCAATTTAGAAGAGTTTGAAAACAGAAACAATTAAAATACACTGGGAATGTGAAGCTGAGGTCTCAAGCTTGTCCATCACTTTGGAAACTCTCCTTCATGCTCTGTGTACCCTCCTCCCTCCCACTCAGTCCACACCTCTTCCTCGACCCCTCACACATTTCCCAGGCACCATGCGAGTTCTGAAGCTCTGCCCCCAAACCAATGCTCACCATGACCTGCCCTAGGGAGGCACGGGGAAAAGGGTGAGAGAGCCGGGGTCAGGAGGCCTGGGTTTCAGCCTGGGCCCTACCATTTACCAGGCGTGTGCTCCTGGGCAAGTGGTTTCACCCACTTGAACCTGGATTCTTCGGGTGATAACCTGCCCTTCCAGAGAGGCCCAAAAAAGTTACGTGAGATGATGTGGACAAGTGACTCAAACAGCAGAGAGCCATGCCAGGGTTGGGATTTTTCTTAGGACTTCTCAACCTTATCAAGCCTTTCTTCCATCCTGAGCCCATGGCTCAGACGCACTCAAATGGTACCTTCTTTTTGACACTTTCCTCAAGCAGATCACTAATGGCACTACCTGCCTCCCCCACTCTCCTGCTACTCACTGTGTCTCCCAGCCCACAGACCCTCATCCTTTCCCCTAGATTGTGTCCCACCTCCTTAAACAGTGCTTGAGGGCATGGTGTGTCTACGTCCCCAACTCGATTCCCAGTTTCCGGGGAAGGCAAGGAGCTAGTCCTATATGTCTCTGAGCACCAGTGTAGACCAACACCATGAGAAGTTGCTCAGTAGATATCTGCTAAATGAAAACAGTCAGGAGTCCAAAAAGCAAAGACCTCTGGGGTTTGAAACAGGAAAAAGAGAAGCACAAGTCTGAGAACTGGCAAAACCGATACTGAATAAGAGATGTTTATCCAGCAAAACACACCATGTAGAGAGATGGGAAGTGGCCCACTTCAGGGGAGACCTGGCCCTCAAATAATTTATTGACAAGGACCTACTGTATAGCACAGGGAACTCCGCTCAATATTCTGTAATAACCTAAATGGGAAAAGAATTGGAAAAAGAATAGATACATGTATATGTATAACTGAATCACTTTGCTGTACTCTGCTGTACACCTGAAACTAACACAACATTGTTAATCAACTATAAAATAAAAATTAAAAAAAAAAGGAACTCTGCATTGACTATTTTAGCAAAAATCAGTGACCACTATGCTAGATTTCTTTGGAGGGGGGTGTGTGATTGAGTTTTCATATGCTAGAATACTTAGCGTGACTTAACTTTTTATCCTTGGTGATAGTCACACTCTTTCATGCAGATACTAGTGGAATTAGAGTCAGATTCAAGTCCTTCGAGAAGTCCCACCTCTGAAATGGATATGGGGCCCTGCCACGTGATTCAAAATAAAATTTCACTTCTGAAAACAATAGAAACTTTATGTTGAAAATAACGAAAATCATTTCTTTCTGTATTTCCTGATTTTACAAACGAGGTGAAGTTGAATTTTGCTTTTGGTGTGTGGTTTGTCCGGAGGGTACCACTGCTTCACTGGAACCTCACACAGTGCCTAACCTAACTGCTGAAGTGCACCCCAAAGTGGGATGCACAAGGAGATCCAGGGTATGTAAGAAAAAAGTGAGAAAATATTTGTTTGTAGTTTTCAAGGTTTTTAGAATGTACGAAACATTATTATAGTATTGTTCATTTTTATCAATAAATTAATATCCGTAGATTTGGGGGGGGGGTCATGCTCAAATTTTTTTTCATTGACATGGCTGTAACCATCAAAAGCAAACTGAAAGCCAGGTAGCAAACCAGCCCTAAACAGATGCTTGCAAATAACTACTGGCCCACAGCAAAATAAAGTGGGCATGTCAAATTCTACCGGCATCTGTTTTTCCTAGAAGGAAGGGTTGGAAATAAACTGATAAACCACACCAGCGCGTCATCTGTCTTGGTCATTTGCAGTTCTCAGTTTAGAGAGAGGAAGTGTAAAAGGAGAATGACGTGATCTCCCAAATTCCAACAGGATGTGAAAAAGGGAAAGCGAGTGTCCTCATTAAGAAGGTTCAGAAGAGAAGGCATTTGCTCTCCTGTGTCCTTGACAGAATTTCTGAGCTCAGGGCTACATAGCTTCTCTACAAGAGAGTTTCCTAATACCCACTTATGCAAAAACAGAAATATTCCAAATTTATTATAGGAGCAGCCTGCCATATTCCACATTAGTTCTCATTTCGTATTTATTCAGGTCACCTTCACACACCATTAACTCAGTTACTCCCCATTAGATACCATATGTGCACCATTGTGGGCCTCTGGGTCTCTAGGAAAAACAGTCACCAGGGAACCTGTCTAGCTGCTAGGTCTGAAAGTTCAGCTGGTAAAGCATATGGAGACAGCAGAGGGGCTGAGGCTTAACTCCACTTAAAAACTGTAAAGTGAGAAAGCTTTCCTTTAAAAAAGGAGCCAATCTGGAAAAGGCAGAGGGGGCCAGCTGAGTGCAGATGTTATCCAGGTCTCTTTCCTTAGATGAGTTTCCAGATGTTCCCAAACTTAGCATTTATGAAATTTAAATCGGCTAATTTTAAAAGTCAATATAATATCAGTAAGAATAACTTCGACAGACTGAAAAACATCCACTCTATTTAAATTGAGTTTGTAAAGACACTTAATTAGAATATCACCACTACAAGCACCGATGAACTAATGGATCTAGGCAATGATTTTTAATGGCTGAGAACATCTAGAAAAGCAAGATAACCAGACTTCTGTACCTCCTGATGGTAACCCCCAACCACACCTCCAAAGTAGCCTCGCAAAAAGTCAAACCTGAATTTGATCAAACTGGAGTATCTTATCTACCAATTTCAGAAAATAAAGTAGGGAGAGAAAGACGGCAAATCACACCATAGGTATGCGATTAGTAAAATTCAGGCTGTGGGAAACTCTGCAGGATAAATAACCTGGTTTCTTCAACAAATAAACTTCCATTAAAAGAGAGTCGAGGAACGTACCCAATCACAATGTGAGGATCTTATTTGCATCCTGACTGAATAAAATGAAAAAATTATGAGACTGATCTAAGAAATCTGCACACTGTGTATTCAAGGTTAAGAACTCACTAGTAATTATTTTTAGGTGCAATAATGGTATTGTAGTTAAATTGTTTTGCATCCTTATATTTTGGAAGTACACACTGAAATACTTAGGGATGAAATAAGAAGATGTCTTGGGGCTTCCCTGGTGGCGCAGTGGTTGAGAGTCCGCCTGCCGATGCGGGGGACACGGGGTCGTGCCCCGGTCCAGGAAGATCCCATATGCCGCGGAGCGGCTGGGCCCGTGAGCCATGGCCGCTGGGCCTGCGTGTCCGGAGCCTGTGCTCCACAACAGGAGAGGCCACAGCAGTGAGAGGCCCGCATACCGCAAAAAAAAAAAAAAAAAAAAAGAAGTTGTCTTGGATTTGCTTCAAAATAATCTGGGGACGGGGGATAAAGATGAAATGTGACTGGCCATGAGTTGATAACTGGTGAAGCTGGGTGAGGGGTACATGGGGGCTCATTATAGTGTTCTTTTATTAGATATTTTCCATGGTAACTACACATGAGTCACTATATTTTATTTTGAGAAAAGCTTTGAAACACTCTGAAGTGCTCAAACACTCTTTTCTGCTGTCCTTGACTTCTGGGGGAAGAGGTGGCAACTTTTGAGGTTTAGACTCCTCTAAACTTACTACAATTTTAGTTCTTTGCCTCTGTTTCTTTCATCTTTTGTGCATCCTTCCAAAATCCAAGGCTCTGACCCCCATGAGGTCAAGGTAACGACTTTTGTGTTTCCTAATCTCTCATCACTGGGATTGCCCTAATCACAGAATTAATTGTACATATGGGAAGTATCCTGATTCCTCAACAATCACCTAATCAGTCATTTTCCCTTGGGGGTTTGCAGGCAAAGTCTTCCATTCATAGACATAGTTTTTCTTCTGGCTTTGAAGCTCTCAGGTACACACTGAATACTCAACTCTCTGTGGCTATGAGAGGGCTCCTTCCTCCCAATATTCCTGCCCCTTCTCATTCTCTTTCACCAAACAACTCCTCCGAGTTGCTCAGGACTGGGTCAGGATGAGTGTGATACCTCCTCGCCCTCCAGCATGAGGTGACAAGAGCCTGCCAGCTGCTCTGTTCTCAGCTGAACGGGACTTCTAGCAGCCACGTTAGTGGGCGTGGTGCCCCGTGTGCTGGGCTCTGCCTGTACTGGGACTTTTTATGCAGCTTTTCAGTTAATCCTCAAGACCACCTTAGGAGGGAGGGACTGCTGCTGCCACCTTACAGATGAACAAACTGAGGCTTAGAGAGATCAAGACACCTGTCTAAGGTCATCTAGTAAATGACAGGGCAGAATCAGGATTGGAAAAAAGCTCTTCACCATGGCTCTATGAAAGGTAGTGTCTGTGCCAGCTTATTTAGTAAAGAGAGTATATCATACATATCTTTTACCTGTCCAAGTGGTCTTTGACATACTCCTACTGTGATAACATTTTTTTGTTCTTTATTTTTATCTTTACCCCAACTTTTGTTTATCTGGAGATGTCCCACACAGGCATATTTTCTGGGCATCCTCCCTACCCTTCATTTAATACAAAGAGTAGCTCAGCACATATCTCCTCTGTGGCAGAAAGAGCCGGTGGTTACACTCTTCCTGCTTATGAACAGAACTCCACTTTTATTTAGGGCAGCAATAGTTCCAGATAAAAGGTCACGTTTTCCAGTCTCCTTAGCAACCGGGGGTAGGTCAAGACTGGGTACAACTTTCAAGAGAACTCTTTAAAGAGGGCTGCCTCACCAGAGATGTACCCTTTCTATCCTTTCCTCTTGCATCCTAAGTGGGTTGAAGACCTAATGGCTGGAGCTCCAGTACCCATACTGGATCAAGAGGTAACTTTGAAGACAGATGCCATTACTAAGATAGCTGAGGAGAAGGACAAAAACAGCCTGGATCCCAGATGATAGGCCACTAAAACAGCCCTCAGTTGCCTGTCTTACTTAAATCAGAGAAAAACAAAACCCTTAATTTGTTTGAGAAATTATTTATTTTTGGTGTGTGTATAATCTAATATTCACATTTGAATGCAGTTCCAAATTTAGTTAATACACCCACCCATTGCAACACTCCAACCTGGGGGAACTTCAAAGCCAACATTTTATCTATGCAGTTACTCATTTGAATGGCATTTCTAACACCGCTGAGGTCACTCTTCCCTTTCTCATTTTCCATCAATGGCTTGTTCAAACATTTCACATTTTACCTCTGACAGCTGCTCATACCCTGACACTTAACTGTCTCTCTATAGTCCGGCCACAAGCTAATTTCTGGACACTTAGAAATAACCCGTTATTGGGCTTCCCCGGTGGTGCAGTGGTTAAGAATCCGCCTGCCAGTGCAGGGGACATGGGTTTGAGCCCTGGTCCGGGAAGATCCCATATGCCGCAGAACAACTAAGCCCGTGTGCCACAACTACTGAGCCTGTGCTCTAGAGCCCATGAGCCACAACTACTGAGCCTGCGCTCTAGAGGCTGTGAGCCACAACTACTGAAGCCCGCACGCCTAGAGCCTGTGCGCCTCAACAAGAGAAGCCACCGCAATGAGAAGCCCATGCACCACAACGAAGAGCAGCCCCCTCTTGCCACAATTAGAGAAAGCCCACACGCAGCAACGAAGACCCAACACAGCCAAAAATAAATAAAATAAATTTATTAAAAAAAAAAAAAGAATTTGGTCAACTCAAACATTAAAAAAAACAAACAAACAGAAATAACCCATTATTATACTGTGCATCAGTTTTTGGCTCTGACACCCTTTTGAGGATTTCTGCCAGCATACTAAAATGTTCCCAGTGTTCACTGTGATGTGATTCTGGCTGGTTAACAAGGTGCTACTTACACCTCATCTCACCTTCCACAAGACTGCTGTCGCTTAGCACAGCTTCTGCTGAGCTGCTCCATATTTTCTCTACTAGGACCAATATGACCTCATTTTATATGCCCTGAGCAAAAAAATGCTAGATTTATCTTTCTTTTCACAACATTTATCAAAGTCTAATTTTCTGTATTTCTTCTTACTCCTGAGACTGCTCAATATTCCTCAACTCCAGTGGGTTTGTTATCTTTCTCTAGTGTTATATTGTTAAGGGTTTTTCATTTTCTTATTGTCATGCCCTATACATGTGTTGATATATATTTATAAATACCCAACCTTATATGTGTCTTTAAAAAAATTATAGACGTATGTCTAGAACTTGGTCTTTGAGGCTTACCTCACCACCTCAAATTTTGGTGGCATAAAAAACAATATTGTCCTCCATTCCCAGTTTGTTGGATGTACATTTGCACATGATGGAGCCCATCTGAATTGAACATGCCACTCAATCAGCAGCTGAGAATTTCTCTAGTTGGGAGCTGGAAGTGAGGGGCTTTAAATGGCACAGGAAGGACTAGGTACTTAATAACCTTCCAGTCACCCTTTTATTCTTCATTCTCTTTGCATTTAATAGAGACTGCAATATATACACGCTGTCTTGACATAAATGCTGACCTGCAATTTTTAATGCTCGTTTGATATCCACTTGTGTTTTTGGCCAGTTATTGGGATGCAGATTCTCCTGCCTATACTGCTGTTTAATATGTAACATTATTTGGAGAAAGGTAAGAAGTGAGAGAGTCTAAAGGAGGAAGTACAGTCAGTTCTGCTAAAATGCATGTTTCTTCAATATTAACAAGCTCCTACATGGGGGGAAACTAGGGAATGATGTGAACAGACCACTTTAGTGGCTTTGGCGCATATGCGATTTTTTCCCGGCACATTAATATTCTGTAGAATCACTAACAGCAGCTGAATGCAAAAGAAACTCACTCAACTGCATGCAATAAGCCACAGAGGGACAGAGGACTGCGCACCACACCTGTTCTCCCTCCTGGCTCAGGGCGGCGGCCATGGGCTCTGTCTGGGAAGTGCTCCCGTGGGGTCTCTTCCATCACTGTGCACCTTACCGAGCTTCCATGAAATGGAAGTAGCCTCAAATCATCCTAACCTCCCCTCCGGCACAAGCATACTGTAAAGGTAAAGTTAGGTAGTTATTATAGCATTTACGTTTTAGGTTCTAAATGTGTCTTTTTCAACTCTGCTGCAATTTTTATTAGGAGTGTTATTTTTTATAATGGCTGTGGTTCAGAGTGTTTAGATTTGAAGTGGACTGGTCTGACCCTATTTTTCTCCTAAGTTCTGTTATTTTTAGTGTGTGACTTCGCAGTTGGAGATGTCTTGGGAATATAGATATCATGATATAGCACAAGGGCTTGTGCATACAACTTCAAAAAGGTAATGGTGGCACCAAAAGTAAATTGAGGAATTTAAAATAAATTTGTATTTGTAGAAATCAGATAGTTATTAACCCATTAATTTTTTTTAAAAGCTGAGATTTGATTTTACAAACATTTTGTGCTTTAGAAGATTCTAGGAGCTTGGGGTCTTACACACCAGAGGATTGGCCAGGATTAAACAAGTGAACAAAGAACCCTTGAAAAACTGACCCAGTTACATTCAACACATTTACTTTAAAGCCAGGCTATAGGCAAGCCCTCAAGGACAGTGGGAAAGGGTAGGACTAGAAGCAGTGGCTCCCTAAAGGGACAGCTAAAAAGGCAAGAGACTGGGGAAGAGCTGGCATTTGAGTCAGGGGTTCACAACTTTTTTCTTAAAGGGCCAGATAAATATTTTAGGCTTTGTGAACTAATAAACAAATTCAGTAAAGTTGCAGGATACAAAATCAATACACGAAAATCTGTTACGCTTCTATACACTAATAATGAACTATCAGAAAGAGAAATCAAGAAAATAATGCGATTTACAATTGCATCAAAAAGAATAAAATACTTAGGAATGAATTTAAGCAAGGAGGTGAAAGACCTGTATATTGAAAATGACAAGACATTAATGAAAGAAATTGAAGAAGACACAAATAAACTGAAAGATATTCCATGCTCATGGATTGGGAGAATATTGTTAAAATGTCCATACTACCTGAAGCAATCTACAGATTCAATGCAATTTCTATCAAAATTTAAATGGCCTTTTCCACAGATATAGAACAAATAGTCCTAAAATTTGTATGGAACCATAAAAGACCCCAATTAGCCAAAGCAATTTTGGGAAAGAACAAAGCTGGAGGTATCACACTTCTTGATTTCAAATTACATTACAAAGGTTTAATAATTAAAACGGTATGGTACTGGTATAAAAACAGACATGGAGATTAATGGAACAGAACAGAGAGCCCAGAAATAAATCCATGTATATATGGTTAATTAACTTATGACAAAGGAGCCAAGAATATACAACTGGAAAAGGAGTCTCTTGAATAAATGGTGATGGGAAGATTGGACAACCACATGCAAAAGAATGAAACTGGACTATTTTCTTACACCATACACAAAAATTAACTCAAAACTGAATAAAGACTTGAACATAACAAATGAAATCATAAAACTCCTAGAAGAAAACATGGGCGGTAAGCTCCTTGACATTGGTCTTGGCGATGATTTCTTGAGTTTGACACCAAAAGCAAAAGTGACAAAAGCAAAAATGAACAAGTGGGACTACACACTCTGAAAAGCTTCTGCACAGCAAAGGAAACCATCAACAGAATGAAAAGACAACCTACTGAATGGGAGACAATATTTGCAAATCATATACCTGATAAGCGGTTAATATTCAATATATATAAAGAACTCATACAACTCAATAGAAAAAACCCTCAAACAATCTGATTAAAATATGGGCAGATCTGAATAAACATTTTCAGAAGATACAGAAAAGAAGATATAGAGATGGCCAACAGGTACATAAAAAAAGATGCTCTACATCATTAATAATCAGGGAAATGCAAATCCAAACCACAAGGAGATATCACCTCACACATGCTGGAATGGTTATTATCAAGAAGACTAGAAATAACAAGTGCTGGCGAGGATGTGGAGAAAAGGGAACCAAACCTTGTACATTGTTGGTGGGAATGTAAATGGTGCAGCCATTATGGAAAATAGTATGGAGGTTCCTCCCCAAAATTAAAAACAGAACTACCATGTGATCCAATAATTCCACTTCTGAGTATTTATCCAAAGAAAATGAAAATACTTATGTGAAAAGACATATGCACTCCCATGTTTATTGCAGCATTATTTACAATAGCCAAGATATGGAAGCCACCTAAGTATCCAATGATGGATGAATGAATAAAGAAAATGTGATACACACACACACACAACAGAATATTATTCAGCCTTTAAAAGAACGTAAATTCTGACACAAGCTACAACATGGATGCACCTTAAGGACGTTAAGTGAACTGAAATGAGCCAGTCACAAGAAAAAAATACTGTATGATCCCATTTATATCAGATACATAGAGTAGTCAAATTCAGAGACTGAAAGTAGAATGATGGTTGCCAGGGGCTGGGAGGGAGAGAGGAATGGGGAGTTGTTTAATGGGTACAGAGTTTCAGTTTTGCAAGATGAAAAGAGTTCTGGAGCTGGATGGTGGCTGCACAACAACGTGAATGTATATTTAATATGTGTGTGTATGTGTGTGTGTATAGGTATATATATACACACACACATTTTACACACATATATATACACACACACACATATGTGGTGTACACATATACAATGAGATATTATTCAGCCATAAAAAAGAATGAAATCTTGTCATTTGTGGCAACATGGATGAACCTTGAGGGCATTATGCTAAGTGAAATAATAAGTCACACAGAAAAAGACAAATCCGGTATGATCTGCCTTACATGTGAAACCTAAAATCATGTATTTCTCACATGTCACAAATTACTATTCTTTTTTGATTTGTTTTCAACCGTTTAAAAACATAAAAACTATGCCTAGCTCAGGGGCCATACCAAAACAGGTGGTGGCCTATGGGCCAGAGTTTGCCAACCCCGATTCAGAGCTCTGAGATGTGTTAAGGATGAGATTAACCACTGTATTATAAATAACAACTGGTTACGAAGTGGATAAAGTGGACCATGGCAGTACTGACAAGAGCCTGGGGCAGCCAGGAAGACAACTTCCAAAGCAAATCTTTTAGTGAAGTACAGCTCAATAGCTAGGTTAGTAACAGGTCCTTGACTAATTTTTCCTTTCAGTGATTGATTTAAATTAGTGATACTGTGTTTTATAAGAAAAATAGAAAGTTCACTAAATTATTTACTACTGTTTAAGTAGATAGACAATTAATGCTGTATCAATATGTTAATAGCTGATCACTGCTACTCTCCTTATTTACAGCAGATATCACTGTTCATTGTTTCTTATTTAACTAAAGAGGGATAAGTAGTTGATCAGCTAAAAGAATCCTTTAAAGTACACAAAAATGAAAAGTTATACCTATACACCAGTAATGTTTTAACTTAAAACTATAATGCAATCACTACCATTTCTTTAAAGTGTTGTATAAACTTAAAAAGACTTGTAGAGCAATATAAATGCAGCCTCAAAACTCTTATGAATTTTCCCATTATTTTACTATTGTTTCAACCATCCATAATTGAACAGCGAATCATTTTTCAGAGGACTCCCTTGGACCAAATCCTTCCAAAGCTACAATCTAAGTTTGTACAGAAGTGACTGTTAATTTTCACACTTATATATATATATCTCAGTTGACATAATATTTAATGAAATTATGTAATTACAAGTATGTGGCATAAACAGGTTTGGTAACAGACACACCTGACGTTTGATATGCACACAATTTTAATGCTGGGTGCCTCAAATTCCAAGGGCTGTTGGCCTCAGCAGATTTGACAAGGAAATGGCAGATGTAGGTTACTCAGGCCTTTGAGAAGTGGGGGCCGGTCAAGAGAACTTTTGTTCTACTCTCAATTTTCCAGTATATCCTCAAGTCTCTGGAATACCTTAGAATCATCTGGGAGGCAGAGGCTGAAAAGCTCTATCTAAGTTTGGTTCCCCTACTATCTGTATCATACTCACCTAGAATATCTGTAATCCTCAGGCCCTGCACAGCCTTCCTGCATCCAAATCTCTAGGGGTGGTACCTGCTTTTGCCCAGTTCCTGGGTGATCCTGATGCACGCTACATTTGAAAACCACCCTTGCCTGGCAGCCTTACCCTTCCCATGAGACACAATCATGGTGGTCAACCTTGGCCGCATACTGTAATCACCTAGGGAGCTTTTATCAGGCAGACAGAGATTCTGATCTAACTGGTCTGGGGTGGATGACGGCCTGGGCACTGGGATTTTTGACAGCTGTCTAGGTAACTCAAAGAGCAGCACTGAGGGCTGAGAAACATCGCCACACTCCAGGGCTAACATTACTGATGGGGCCAGCTCATAAAGACGCTTCTGAATTCCCCAAAACCTAAACTTATTTCATACCACCAGGCTTTATTAGGCAAATAATGTTTTTCATTATAATATACATTACTAATGTGTTTTTACCATAAAAGACCTATGTTCATACTTAAGCAGGGCCGAGGGAATGCACGCAGCTACAAATCAACTTCTAGAGAACAGCAAATTGAAATGATGGACAGAACAAACCTCTAAAGGCCAAGTTCCCAAGAGCTGATTGCAAGGTTTGAAGAAACTGAGACTAAGATATGCATTTGAGAGCCTGGGCAGCATTTTCAAAAAACGTTTGCATTTCTGAAGCCAATCGCTCTTTCCAGACACTTACCTGGGTACCTGGAATCACAGTCATTTTAGAAAGTCTTATAATCAGGCCAAAGACATGAATTCAAACTCCCCATGATTCAAGAAGAATTCAAAACTCATTTCCACAAAAAATGACACAGGCTCTTCTATTTGTAAGGACTTTACTGGAATTTGGGGGAGGGGGCAGGTGTACGTAAAAAAAGAGTACCCTGTCCACTGTTCTCAGTTTCCTTACCTTATTTTATCATTGCTCATAGAAAGGTTCACCGTACTAATTATACTATGTATTTACTTAGTGGTTTAGCACCGCCTTTTTCCTTACTAGAATATAAGTCCCATGAAGGCAAGCTTACGACCTATTTACTTTTGCAGTACCAGACCTCAAAATACTGTCTGGCATACAGTACACATCTATTCTGAATGAATGAATGAATGAAACAAGGTTGTTGCCTTCTGGAAAGTTAGAAATGGAATATAACCCACTTGGCTGCAGTGGGGCAGACACAAAGCAGCTAAATATGGCAACATCTAACCACATGCGTGGCAGTGAAAGCAATATGGAATTAAGACATAATCGCAAAAATGATGGCTTCCACTCTGGCAAGGCACCAACATTTACACTCTGCTCTCATCAGATTTTGACAGCATACCTGCCAGGTAGATGAGGAAACTGAAGCTTAGAGAAGACAGGTGGCTTATTGACAGCTACAGCGCTCGAGGTGAGGGGAGAGGGGAGGGGTCTGCCCTCCCTCCCCTTTCTTTTTTTTTTTTTTTTTTTTGCGGTACGCGGGCCTCACTGTTGTGGCCCCTCCCGCTGCGGAGCACAGGCTCCGGACGCGCAGGCTCGGCGGCCATGGCTCACGGGCCCAGCCGCTCCGCGGCATGTGGGATCTTCCCGGACCAGGGCACGAACCCGCGTCCCCTGAATCAGCAGGCGGACTCTCAACCACTGCGCCACGAGGGAAGCCCCTCCCCTTTCTTAAACAGACTCCCTGAAGCACAAGCAAGGCCAGGGAGGGTGTACCTACATTTTAGTGGCCTAAAGCTGAGCCCAGATAGAGACAACTGTTTTTCCTTAAAAGGCTAACTTAAGTACAACCATAAATGCTGAGTATTGGTGTGATGTCATAAGATAATAATAGTTACCATTTACTAAGCAATTACTATGTGCCAGCTACACTAATGCGTATTTCTAATTTACTCCTTTCCACAGTCCTGTGAGATGAGTACTGTGATCCCTGCTTAGCAGATGAAGTTTTAAAAACTTGCTGTGTAAAGAGCAGATATGGGAGAGGATGGACCAGAAAATGATCTCGTAATCCCTTTCTTAGTGCTAAAAAATCTCCGGGTCTAAATGACACCTTCCTTGACTTAGAGGAAAGGAAGCTGCCCACAGGCCTTCCTTGAAACTTACTATGTGACAGACACTAAATGAACCATTCCCTGACCTTCCTTATTTCATCTCTGCAGCCCTATGACCCAGGCACTGTTGGTGTCATTCTTGTTTTACAGATGGGAAAGCTGGGTTTATGGAGGTTTAAAGGTGCCCAGGGCCACAGAGCAAGTGATAGAGTTAAGACCAAGTCCAGAATCCCATGGCTAATCCCTTGCAACTGCAAGATGCAAAGCACTTTCATTTCCCCCTTTTCCCTTTCACTGCAAAATGCTGGACTTGCTGTTGAGAGGGTGTGGAATCAACAGCACGTTCCCCTGGCCCATCTCACCCACATGTTCACATATCATTTCTTAAAAGATTATTTTGTTCCCACTGTGGCCAGAGCCTGGCTGGGCACCGAGTTTCAAATGTGAACAAGACCACCGGTGCTTGTCCTCAGGCAGCCTGCCATGCAGCCCACAGCTGCTTGCTGGTAAAACAAGTCCCAATCCCATCAGAGGCAGCACTCGCCCACAGAACCACTTTCTCTGGGTTTCCAGGTGCTGGCAGGCTGCCCCCGTCTGCTGGTTCTGCCTACGTGAAATTTAATTCTTTGAGCTCTATATCCAGCTGGAGGTGGGGAGCCCTCAAAAGTTACAGATGTTTCCTCCCAAGGACGAGAAATCGCTTAAACTGAGACCTCTGTGTCTATTCCTGAGCTGTGACTCATCTGTCTTTCGGGTCATGGCCAGAATAATGCTTCCTTCTTATCCTATTCCTGAAAGAAAAAAACTAGAGAGGGAACACTTGGCCCTGGAGACAAGTAACACTAGCAAGTCATCATAAAATAAAATATTCAGAACAAACGCATATGCATTTCTGCAAGGCCCTGAGCAAATATTTCTAAACTGTTTCATCAAGCCCTTGTTAATTCATCACACAGCAACAACCTAAAAACGGGGAGAAAGAATCAAGAGAAGCGTGAGAACAGGATGGATGAGCAGGGGAGAGAGGAAAGAGCAGAGACTAGAGAGAGAAAGGGAGACAAAGGCAGAGATGCAGAGGAGGTAAGGCAAGAGGCTTGAAGCCAGGTGGACCCACACGGGAGTGTGGATTCAGAGTGGAAAGGACTCACGAATCACCCAGTCCAGTCACCTACAGAGAGCCTGAGTGCCCCGACAATTGACGGAGTGACTACTAGATGCCAGGCACTCCACTAAATGTTTTCACGTCTAAAAATGATCTCACTCCCTAACACCATACACAAAAATAAACTCGAAATGGATTAAAGACCTAAATGTAAGGCCAGACACTATAAAACTCTCAGAGGAAAACATAGGCAGAACACTCTATGACATAAATCACAGCAAGATCCTTTTTACCCACCTCCTAGAGAAATGGAAATAAAAACAAAACTAAACAAATGGGACCTAATGAAATGTAAAAGCTTTTGCACAGTAAAGGAAACCATAAACAAGACCAAAAGACAACCCTCAGAATGGGAGAAATATTTGCAAATGAAGCAACTGACAAAGGATTAATCTCCAAAATATACAAGCAGCTCATGCAGCTCAATATCAAAAAACCAAACAACCCAATCCAGAAATGGGCAGAAGACCTAAATAGACATTTCTCCAAAGAAGACATACAGATGGCCAACAAACACATGAAAGGATGCTCAACATCACTAATCATTAGAGAAATGCAAATCAAAACTACAATGAGGTATCACCTCACACCGGTCAGAATGGCCATCATCAAAAAATCTACAAACAATAAATGCTGGAGAGGGTGTGGAGAACAGGGAACCCTCTTGCACTGTTGGTGGGAATGTAAACTGATACAGCCACTATGGAGAACAGTATGGAGGTTCCTTAAAAAACTAAAAATAGAACTACCATACGACCCAGCAATCCCGCTACTGGGCATGTACCCTGAGAAAACCATAATTCAAAGAGTCACGTACCACAATGTTCATTGCAGCTCTATTTACAATAGTCAGGATATGGAAGCAATCTAAGTGTCCATCGACAGATGAATGGATAAAGATGTGGCACATATATACAATGGAATATTACTCAGCCATAAGAAGAAACAAAATTGAGTTATTTGCAGTGAGATGGATGGACCTAGAGTCTGTCATACAGAGTGAAGTAAGTCAGAAAGAGAAAAATAAATACTGTATGCTAACACATATATATGGAATCTAAAAACAGAAAAAGAAAATAAAATGGTTCCAAAGAACCTAGGGTCAGGACAGGAATAAAGACACAGACGTAGAGAATGGACTTGAGGACATGGGGAGGGGGGAGGGTAAGCTGGGATGAAGTGAGAGAGTGGCATGGACTTATATACACTACCAAATGTAAAATAGATATCTAGTGGGAAGCAGCCGCATAGCACAGGGAGATCAGCTAGGTGCTTTGGTGACCCCCTAGAGGGGTGGGATAGGGAGGGTGTGAGGGAGATGCCAGAGGGAGGAGATATGAGGATATATATATATATATATATATATATATGTACAGCTGATTCACTTTGTTATACAGCAGAAACTAACACCTCATTGTAAAGCAATTATACTCCAATAGAAATTTTTTTTCAAAAAAAACTGATCTCAAGGAATCCAGATAACCGTGTCTGTTGTATATTACTCTCCCCATTTTAGAGTTGGGAACACCGAGGCTTAGATGAGTTCAGTGTCAGATGAAAGAGCTCACAGTGATTAAGTGGCAGAGCCTGGAAACGAATCCTGGTGTGTGTCTGAAGCCCATGCTTGTCATTGCTGGGTCCTGCCTCTAGGGTTCTATAGGCACGTCTATGGCCGAATGGCCTGTTCAATCTGACTTTGGTAAGGGTAAATAAGAGAGAGACAGAGACTGATTTTACGAGATGGGAACCTTGCCACAGGCTCTGCTTCCCCCAGCTCACACACTCTGCCCCGGCCACATGGTCCCCAACTCCCCCTCTCCCACTTTAGGACCGGGGTGCTGTACAAGCCACTAGAGAACCAGATGCCACATCCTTTCCCTCCTGTGAGGTCTTTAATGCACCCTGTAGTGATAATGCTCTAGTGCCAGTTTCAAAGGAGAAATACTGCCAGGGTCCAGATCCACTGCCACAGAGCAATTAGAAAGGGTGAATTTGTACCTGAGCATCAGTAAGCAGGTACCTGGCATATTGGCTTACCTTCCTGCTAAGGCCAGGGAACTTCCTGTCTAGAGGCCTAAGCGCGGTTGGGAGTGGAGGGCTAGAAAGAGCACCTAGGTGTGTGTTGGGTGTCGTAGATGCCACACGGGTTTGGTTGAGGACTGTGCTGGAATTAAGCCCATGGTACCTGCTTGGACACATCTGCTGGTCAGGCCAGTACGAGCATCAGCCAGCTCTCTGTAGAAGAGCAGCTGGCAACCATTCTGCTCTAGAAAACATGAGTAGAGAACAGGCGGGGAAGAGAGGACCGAATAAAGAAAAGCTTGATCAGTTTCGATGGCGGGAGCCCTCGGAATGACCAAGTCACATCAGGTAGGGGAGGAAGGGCCCCGGAGCACACAGATTTTTTACTTTATTTTCCTCAATATTGCCGACGATGTGTTCTACCTCCAAAGTGTCATCTGACTTTGATAAAGAGAAAGGGGTAAGTGAACGTGCCACAGACACAAAATCCACTTCCCTTCCCTTCCACCTTGTTACAGGAATCCCAGTACCCTTGAGGATATTTGAATCCTGATTGAAAAGTGGATCACAACCGTCCGTTCCTCCACTTTCCCGGCCACCCTTGTGCCCAAGGATGGCCATGTGACCGCAGTCAGGTAACAAGACCTATCAGGGGAAAACGAGCAGGGATGCTTCTGTTTCCGATAAAGGAACAGATGTGGCTGGCTCCAGCCCCATCACCCTCCTTTCTGCTTTGACCACAGATAGGATGCTTGCAGCTGCAGGAGTTTCTGTGACCAAAAGCCAGCCCACACATGGACCATCACTCATGCCTCACAGAGGCCATCCTAATCCTCAAAGTCCCGACATCTTCAAAAGCCACCTAGTTTTAAACTTGTTTTAAAAAATAAATTTATTATTTATTTTTGGCTGCATTGGGTCTTCATTACTGCACGTGGGCTTTCTCTAGTTGGGGCGAGCGGGGGCTACTCTTCGTCGCAGTGCATGGGCTTCTCATTGCGGTGGCTTCTCTTGTTGCGGAGCACGGGCTCTAGGCGCATGGGCTCAGCAGTTGTGGCACGCGGCCTCAGTAGTTGTGGCTCACGGGCTCTAGAGCGCAGGCTCAGTAGTTGTGGCGCACGGGCTTAGTTGCTCTGTGGCATGTGGGATCCTCCCAGACCAGGCTCTAACTCATGTGCCCTGCATTGGCAGGCGGAATCTTAACCACTGCACCACCAGGGAAGTCCCTAAGCTTCGTTTTCAAATTTCCCTCACTTTTCACTTGTCTGGGTCAGTATTTCTGTCTCTCCAAGCTCCCCAAGAGCAGACATGTCTTTGTAAGTCCTGATATGCAAGTAGGTTCCTAATGACTGGTTCTAGAACAATTGTTTTACATATAATGAAAACGGACAGGTTTCACCTTTAGACTTGGGACAGAGGCAAATGGTTTCACGCATTCAGTTCCACTAGTTCTACATATGGGATTTTAAGTCTCCACACAGAATCCTACAGAACTTTTCCTTGAAATCTATCGATGCCATCGTGGATATAGTCAGGCTCCTGGGATTTGAGGGAATGGGCAGGAGAAAGAGGAAGGAGTTACGGAGAGTCCACTTCTTGGGAGGCGGTCCGGTGTAGGGGCTGCAGTATTCAATACTTCAATTCAAATCTTGACTCAGCCACTTACTACGTTCCTGCGGTATCTTAATCTCTGCCTCAGTTGCTCACTCGAAAATGGGGTTAATAACAGTACTGACTTGATAGAACTGTTGTGAGGATCATGCCTGGAACATAGGAAGTGCTCAAATATTAGCCATTTTCATCATCACCTCCCCAAGGAGCTCAAGCTCGTTAAACAGAATCAGGGAAGGGAGACACAAAAAGGCCAGCCAGCTATAAAAATTCCGATTGACAAGGGATAATTCCAGTGTTCCCTGGAGCTCTGCTGTCCCTGAGGCTGGACCAGGCTTCTCGAGCAGGGTGGTGTGGGGGGGAGTCCCGAGTTTTCTTGAGTACAGATGGACTCATTCAGTACTGAGGGCTGCACAGCCAGATTTTATGAGCATATGCTACTTATATGATTTTTATTTAAGTATGAAATTGTATATAGATGCTAAATATGATTTGAGAAGCACACATATAACTACATTAAAAAAAAATCTTCTCAATTGGTTTATTAGTTTTTCAATGGTCCTAATACCTCTTCTTTTAATAAAATGATGAATTCTGCTTCCAGAAGCACTGTACCTTGTCAATGATGCTCCCAATCTGTATTTTTGCTATAAAACCCTTCCACTAGCTCTGTCCTTGCAGGGCCTGTTTCACAGTCTCAATGGCATGGCTTTGTGCTGATGTAGAAGGTTATACAGGGTCAAGTCCACAGCTTCAGTTCCTACCAAAAATTATTCCTCGAGGATTCCAGCTGGCCTGGGAAGCCACCTGGGTGCCAACTCACAGAGACACCGCGTACATCTGGTGCCCGTGGCAGTGTAAACAGCACCAGCAAGAAGTTAAACTTCCTGCAACCAGACCAACACACTCGATCAACTTATTTGACTACCATACTCAGATTTATACTCTGAGTGGCTTCTAACCTCGTTTTCAAACAATACTTCTACCTGGCATTCTTCTCCAAGAAACAGCCAGAAATCCACATTTCTACTTCCTTCTACTGCCATGAGTTTGCTTTCTTTGCTGAGTTTCTAAACGAGGGATGATATACGGACCACAGGGACCCCACGTAAAGGCATTCTCTTTTCGTTGTGTCTGAGCCCCTCTCTGGCAAGTCTGATGGGGAATGAACTTCATTCTCCCAGGACGAAGGCAGGTAGCCTCAGGGACCTGTATTCCTCAACCAAACAAAGACATCCAAGTTCTCCTCCCCACAGGAAGCTTTCCTCGAGGGGGAACGGTGGTCAATCTCTGCACGTCTCTCAAGTCTCCTGAGACTGCACATCTTCAGCTGCGCTGAGATGCTGCAGGCAGGTGCGTGGGACCACCGCGCCGCTCAGCCTCTGCTCTCAGGATCTCGCGTTTAACAGGGTAGCTACATCCTCCTGGCCCAAGCGGCTTCAGCCTGGCGTGGCTGAGTACAGATGTGTGCCGTCTAGTTGTGACTGCGCTTTTGGAAGAACTCGAACGATGCCTAGAAGTCTCATCTGAAACCATATTCCTAGAAGCTGTCCTTAAATACTGTTCTGTTTGAGGGAAACATTATATCAATATGATATCTCAGTTGTTCTTACAAATCTGTGCCTCACATTCAGAATGGCACGCCTTTCAGACTGTTATAAATTCACAGCCATTATGTCTCTCTCTCCTTTCGAGAATGATCTTAACCCCTTCTTCGCTCGAAAGGAACAGCCTCCCAGCACTTTTGTAACTCCCCTCTGCACGGTCCTCTGGCCGCGCCCCATGCTGCTCAGCTGGTCACCCTGCTTCTCCGTGGAGCATGGCTTCCACGCGCTTGGCATCGCTCAGTGGCTTCTGCCCACTGTCAGCCGCCGCTCTCTTCTCGGCTCTCAGACAGCAACTTCTTCACCCATCCCTAAGCATCATTGTTCCCATACCGGTTGCCAAACTATTAGGGTTGGAGTAATAGTAAAAAGCCTCGAGGCAAACTACAACCACAACAGCTGTGTTTACTAAGAGCTACAAAGGAATCTGTCCCAGAGTTTTGAGAGCAGGCAGGCCGTGACTCGGAACCTCCCAGAAGCACCTCACCCTCAGGATGATGGCTGGCTGCCTCAGCCTCCTGCTACCCCAGCCAGTCCTGGTTTTTGGAGGGGACCCTCTATTGGGCATGAGGGGCCTCTTTTCACCCACAAGACTTTGATAGGTTTTCTTCTCCCAGCTGCGGTAATTTACACTCAGCTGTTTATGCCTCTGTGGGAGCTACCAGTCACCGACAAGAGCAGGCAACCGGATGGTGGTTCCCCGCAGGGGCACCAAGAAAACGACTCTCCATCCCTAGGGCTCTCAAACAGCTCCCTAACCACCTGCGACAAGGTCTGAAATTCCACCATTCATCGTTCACACTTTTGGACCAACGGTGACCTCTCAAAGTATACACGTTGCAGCAAAAGGAATGGCATCGACAACTATCATCCATACGTACCTCAAGGTGGATTGGTTTTTTCTAAACGTTTCCAAGGCTTTATCACCTGTGAAACTGACGCCTGTAAAACTGAGGTTATGTGGAAGTGCTTTGTAACTTCTCAAGCTCCTACAAATTCTCATTTGAACGGCTGGATTAGAAGGCAAGCATTCTTGAGAGACTTCAAACTGAAACTGGTACCAGGTGATGCCCTTGCACGGATTAATTTAGGCAACTTGATATTACCATGGAAACAAGAGGGTGGGTCCTTGGGGGAGGGGCCTGGGGCTAGGAGCACAGGATACTGCCTGGTAAAACAAGGACACACACATCTTCTACAGCATGAGACAGTTCTTGGCTACATGGCAGCCGTCCACCATGCGTGGAAAGGAAGCGATTAAGGTTTTACTGATCTAGGGACATTTTGACTACCTAGTACAGTGTTTCCCAAACTCGCCTATTTAAAAGAATCACCTGGAGCAACACAGCATTCCCAGGTCCTTTCCCTGGAGGTTCTGATTCTGAGGAGGGCCCCTTCCATCAGGGTGTTTAACACATTTCCAGGGGGAACTTATGATCAGGCAGCTTTGTTTAACACTGACCTAGATTCTAAGCACCGACTTAAGCTTTCCTGCGTTTCCTTGGAACAGAGGCTGGAAATCATTTTAGCAAAAACACCCCCATAAATCACTGCTACCCTGGAGGACTGGGCCAAGTCCCTGCATGGCCCTACAACAGAGCTGCTGCTTCAACTGTAGCCCTGAGAGGCTCTAGCAGTTGGGTTGAAAGGAGAGGTTTTCACTCCCAGGTGGGAAGGAGCCTGAAGACTTTACTACATTATACATGAGCAGTAAGCTGACCGGCTCCAAGTCCCAGATGCAGAGTCGATGGCCATGCATTCTTCCCAGCCGCCCTGATCCTCAACCCAAAGGCTGAAACTCCGTTCCAACTACAAGACCACTTGGCAGATGTAGCTCTGGCAGTATGTTATCAGGGCTGGGCTCTGACCAGAAGAAAAGCTCAAAGCCTCACATACAGATTTCAAGGACCTGGGCTTCCCGCTGGAACCACAGGCTGCAAATGGCCTTCGTCCTCCTCTCAAACTCCCCTTATGCCTCACGACTTGGCAGACCTCCACACAGGCCATTCAAAGGATGACGTGGCCCGGATGAAACGTGGAATTCATTCTTCCATTCAACTTTTTTTTCTGTCACTTCACCCTCTTCAGAGAAAACCTACTCCCTGAAAGCAGGAGACAGAAACGGTGGCTTCTTCCTAGCCTCCCTAGGGCAAGGTCACAATCTCAAATACCTCTGGGGGCCAAGCAGGCCATGGAGGTTAGAGATGGCCCCAGAAGGGCTATCGCCCCTGGAACATCCCCTGACCCATACGTGGAGGTAGCCACTACTCAGCTCAGCCACTCTTTGGCATGTGAGGCGTTAAGAGTCCAACGGGGGCTTCCCTGGTGGCGCACTGGTTAAGAGTCCGCCTGCCGATGCAGGGGACACGGGTTCGTGCCCCGGTCCGGGAAGATCCCACATGCCGCGGAGCGGCTGGGCCCGTGAGCCATGGCCGCTGAGCCTGCGCGTCCGGAGCCTGTGCTCCGCAACGGGAGAGGCCACAACAGTGAGAGGCCCGCGTACCGCAAAAAAAATAAATAAATAAAAAAGAGTCCAATGGGCCACACCACCTACATTTTCAAGAGAAAGTGGGGATTCTGGCATGAATGAACCTTCCCAAGTGGGAAATTTCCCAATATAAAAAATGTTGTGCTGGGCATTCCCTGGCGATCCAGTGGTTAGGGCTCCATGCTTCCACTGCAGGGGGCACAGGTTCAATCCCTGGTCAGGGAACTAAAATCCCGCATGGTGTGCGGTACGTCCAGGAAAAAAAAAAATGTTGTGATGGCTAAACAAAAATGTTCATGGGGTAACCTACATGGCAAAAGAATCTGAAAAAGAATATATTCTTTTTCAGAAACGTGTGTGTGTGTGTGTGTGTGTGTATAAAACAGAATCACTTTGTTGTACACCTGAAACTAAAACACTGTAAATCAACTATACTTCAGTAAAAAAAAAAAAAAATTAAAGAAAATGTCCATGGGGGCTTTTCCTCCTTGGAGTGCCTTCTCCTGTCTCCCACCCTCCTGCCCTTTTCCACCCGCCTTCAACGAACACATCCTCGCTCAGTACACTTCAGGCAGCCCGAAGTCCCCTGGTACCAGTGACACCTCTCCAAAGGCCTGCCAACGTTCCTGCAGCCAACAGCAGTAGGGGGGTTCATGGCTTCCCAGGAGGCCTGCCTCATCTCTGGACGGCACTGACGGTTGTTATGCTGCGCCTGATCTTCCCTGAAAGCTCAGCAAGTTCACGAGCAGCGAGCAGCCCGTTTATTGTCCTTTTTTGGGTCATCCAGGACCAATCTGATTCCTCATCTGTTTGCCGCCCCTTTGGAGTTCTCACCCGCCCACCTGCAGCCTCAATCAGGCTTCTTGTTTCCAGGCCAGACACGCCAGTCTCTTCAAGCAGTCTTCCTAAAGCATGCTCCGAGTCACCCCACATGGTGCTCCTTCCAATCAAAAGGCTCTAATTGGGCTAGCTGATAATAATAAGAGCAAAAACGAACAGATACTAATGAATACCAGGCACTGTTTTAAGAGCTTTGTATTTATTAACTCAGGCGATCTTCCTATGAACCCTAAAGAGGGGTGCTATGATTACCCCCCATTTTACAGATGAGAGAAGAGAGGCGCAGGGAACCGAAGGCACTTGCCTGCAATCACACCGCTGGTCAGGGCAGAACCAGGATGGAACCCCATCAGAGTGACTGCCACACCCCGGAGCCCACTAGGTGCTCTCAAATGGATGGGAACAACAGTCCTTCGTTCTTTACCACTGAAAGTCTGTTATCCACCTGGCAGCTCCCCACACCGCTGACTCACATAAGCTTACCGTCAAGGACTTCCTGAAGTCTCTTTTACACACACGAATGCCGTGTCCCAGCAACCCCGTCCTTTTCCCCAGGCAGTTGGTTTTATGGATTCTGTGCCTGGCCTGGCCCAATTATCCCGCTGCCCTATTTCTGACGGCCCATAAGCTTGTCCTGGAGGTGATTTTCCCTGTGCCTTTGCTTTTGAAAGAATGAGAGGAGGCCAAGACGGAGTTCAGATTACAGCATCATGGAACTCTGGGGAACAAAACCAAAGAACATCCAGGCCTCTACCTCATTTTTCAGATGAGGAAAGTGAGACCCGGAGGGCAAAGGAATTCCAAGGACACGCAGCCAGCGAGCGGGTGCAGCTGAAATTAGAATCTGGGCATCTGCTTTCCCACCCAGGGTTCCTCCAACTGCTCCGGACTGTCTCCAATCCGTGTCTCTGGGCTTACACGGAAAGATGACAAGGAGGATGTGCTCTCTCTGACAATCGACAAACAAAAATCCTTGGGGGCTTTAAGATGACAGCGGAGAGCTGGCTGAAACAGGGGGCAGACCGCTAGGATGATGAGATGGGGAAAAGGCCACCCAAGCAAGGCTCTCTGATCTTCGAATTCACAAGTTCGCTCTTCACACACCGACGAGCTCACATCAGGTGCCACACAGGGTTAGGTACAGTCAGCACGTGGCCCACGCTGTTTTCGAAAAGTCCTTAAATCTCTTGGACTGCAGTCCTTAAAATCTTAAAAGCCATTGATTCATGCCTGATGTTCTCTTTCCATTTGGTTTCTCTTCCTTCTCCTCCCCCCACCCCACCCCCAAGCTTGTACTTGAACGTGGGAAAAGGCTCTGCAGAGTGACTGACCTCTATTGTGGGCCAGGCGCTAAGCCAGGCAGGATGGCATGCCCAGGGGACTGAGGCTCGGCCAGCAGCCGTCCTGGAGGGGCGCATCTGCACGGGGACATGGAAGTCCCGCCTCTAGGCAAGTGTGGTCTCGCAGGGATGGTGATGAGGTCTTTTCTGATTGATTCCCCGACCCCAAGGGGAATAAACTGGGGGAGATACAGGGATGCTTCTGAATGCTCTTCTGGTTGCAACCAAAACCGCAAGCTGCGATCACAATACGTCTTCCAGAAAAATCTCACCAAGAATGAGCCCAGTTTCGTTATTTCAAAACGTATAAGGCCAATGTGACCGAAGGTAGGTTTAAATGTATCTGGTTTATCTCTATCTCATCTGGGAAGGAAAGTCTGGCCAAGTACCTTAAAGAACAGGATGACAAGGTTTAGTTAACCTCTTACAAAAATGCGTTTTCAAGGATTTCAGTACGTCCTTTAAGTGAAAAAGGTCTTTGGCGATTCATTAAAACAGTATACTAAGAGCAGTTAAACCCTACTACGAAATAAAACAGCATTTCTCCAAACAACTCCCATTTCCAATTTTGCATTAATTTAAATTAAGCCCAAATCAACGAAATCAGTGAGTTAGATAATGACACAGTTTTCAGTATGGGATTCTATCTCAGACTCAGAGGTCACCTAGTCTAGAGACTTTCAAGATTTATTTTTGGTTGTTTAAAGCAGTTGAACCCTTTCTCCCAGTGAAATTTGACTGGAAATCCAAATCTAGGCCACAGAGAAACCAGAGCTGCTGTGGTAAGTGGGGACCAAATCGTGCAGCCGCCCCTCTATTTCCCACAGGAGCTGGTCCCCAGGGCCCCAGTGAACACAGGTGAATAATTATTTCTCATCCAAGGCTTAGCAAACTTCTTCTGTAAACGGACTCAGAGCAAATATTGTAGACTTTGTGGGAACACATAAGGTATCTGTCATAGATTCCTTTGTTTTTATTTACTTACTGTATTTTTTATAACTTTCAAAATGTAGAAACCATATTGAGCTTGCAGGCCATAGGCCCACAGGCCACTGTTTGCCAACTTTGATTTAATTTTTACCAGCCTTACTGAGGTATAATTGGCGTATCATAAACTGCACATTTTTTAACTTGCATCCATGGCCCCATGTGCTTTCTAAAGGCAGTATAATGGCTTCTGGCAACATCATAACAATGAATGTTTTCTCTCCCAGATGCTTGTTTTCTGAGGCACCTTGTACAGAATAACATATTCAAAAGCCTGCTTCCTCCCCCCACATGGTCATCTGTTCAAATTTTTGCCCTCCAAGGAAAACGCTGCACATATTTAAAGTGTACAATTTTGTAAGTGTTGACATATGGATATAATGGGAACCCATCACCACCATCAAGATGGCAGATATGCCCACCTCTCTCCCTCAACCCTCTCTAGGCAAACCACCCATCTGCTTTCCGACACCATGGATTAATCTGCATTTTCTAGAGTTTTATATACACAGACCATACAGTAGAGACTCTTTTCTAGGTTTGGTGTTTCCATTCAGTGTAATTATCTTGAGGTTCGCCATGTTGTTGGATCTATCAATAATTTACTCCTTTTTACCAACACCTTCTTCATTCATACAAGGGAGGAAAACAAGGACGGAGAAGCTGCTCCAAATCGCAAAGATGACGGTAGAGCTGGCCCACAGCCAGGTCCCAGCCTCTTCCCAGGTCCTCTCTCTACTCATTTCACCAGGGGTTTTGAAAACCTCTTGACACAGGTAGAGCTCCACTCCTTTCCCTTCAAATCCCTCCTTCCCGTGTCCCTCAGACAAGAGCACAGGGCAATGCCCAAAGCAAGCGCATTCCAAGTCGCACCCTAAACTCCACATATAAATCAGTGTTAAAAGAAATCAAAAGGAGATTCATCCATCCACTAGTTACCGCATGCCAAACGTGCCAGGTACCATGCTGGGTAGAACAAAATCATAATGATTCCTGTCCTCAAATCACTTAAGTTCTTAGCAATTAAGAAGAGACTGACAGAAAAAGATAAGTATGATCACAAAATGGTTAAAATTACATAAAAGGAAGGAAGAGGATGCTGTGATACAGATGGGGAGAGGTGACATTTGGTTGAGGGCATACACGTGGGACAAGGGGGCCCTAGGAGGAGAGGGTTGCGGGGTGCCAGGGCAGGGAACAGCCTACAGAGGCTGAGCTCCCAGCGTGGGGGAGTGGCACCTGAGGCCTTGCGTAGCCAGAGCCTGGGGAGCAGAGGGAGAGCAGTGGGTGCAGAGCACATGTGGCTTACTTGCAGGGAGGCTGCTCAACCACTGACCGACCGGATTTCACCTGAAACGCAACATACTCTAAGTTTACAATGAAGCCATTGGAGGGGTTTGAGAAAAGGAGGAACACAATCCAATTTACATTTTTAAAAAGATCACATGGGCTACTGCTGTGGGGAAAATGGATTAAAAGGGGCAGGAAGGGGCTTCCCTGGTGGTGCAGTGGTTAAGAATCCACCTGCCAATGCAGGGGACACGGGTTCAAGCACTGGTCCGGGAAGATCCCACATGGCGCGGAGCAACTAAGCCCATGTGCCACAACTACTGATCCTGCGCTCTAGAGCCCGCAAGCCCGCGTGCCACAACTGCTGAGCCTGCACGCCTAGAGGCCGTGCTCCGCCACAAGAGAAGCCACCGCAGTGAGAAGCCTGTGCACCGCAACGAAGAGTAGCCCCTGCTCGCTGCAACTAGAGAAAGCCCACGCGCAGCAAGACCCAGTGCAGCCATAAATAAATAAATAAACAAACTTAAACGCGGGGGCAGGAAGTTAAGATGAGAGAAGGGAGAGGTTGTATTACGTTGCTGTTTGCAGTTGTATGGATTTATATCCTATAAGATGCACTATAGGCTTAGAAACTTGTTCTCCTTCATTTGTGCATTTGCACTTTCATTTTGAATGGTTAATTATATCGAGATGCTTAAAACATTATTAAAGACTAAATGCGATATCATCTCTTTTCTAATGCACTGCCTAGTATGCCAGGAAATGTCTCAGAAACAGAATTTCAACTTACAGTTGATATATCAGAAACTTGAATATGGGGTAAACACTGCATGTGAGAAGCAACCATAGTAGTGTAACATTTTTATTGAAAAAAAAAAAAGGTAGTTCTGTGGGATATCTGTTTGGAAATTTCATTGTTTAATAATTGAAATGTGATAATAAAACTATATTACAAGTAAAAATAAATCATCCTTTTCCCTGTTCTGGGGCCTGTGGGTATGGGACTACGTGTCATTTTAGGGGAAGCTTTAAAACCACAATCTTTCATGAAGAACAGACTTGTATAAATCAACTATATTTTGGTAAAATTAAAAAAAAAAGACTTGTGGTTGCCAAGGGGGAAGAAGGGTGGGGGAGGGGTGGACTGGGAGTTTGGGATTAGCGGATACAAACTACTATACATAGAATGGATAAACAACAAGGTCCTACTGTATAGCACAAGGAACTGGGATCTATATTCAATATCCTGTGATGACCCATAATAGGAAAGATTATGAAAAAGAATGTATGTATATGTATAACTGAATCACTTTGCTGTACAGTAGAAACTAACACAACATTGTAAATCAACAATACTTAATAAAAAAAAAGTAAATTAAAAAAAAAACAACACACAGTCTCTGTCATCTAGGTAAAAAGGAGTTTTCTAAATGCAGGTGAGACTAGCTGACTTTGGTTGCTGCCAGGGCAGGCTAGGACTGGGGCAAGCCGGGACCCTGGGGTCTGGGGCCAGCCAGGACCCTGGGGTCTGGGGCCAGGAACACTTGGAAGTGCTCAGATCAGGCGTATTTCCTCCGCAGAACTGGCTGCGAGGCTGTTGCAGAGCTCCTCATCTGTGCGGTGAGCACCCGGGAGCAATGTTTTACCTGTTATACCAGTATTTGTCCAGGGTTCCTGTTGTGCACCTAAGTCACACATGCAGACCTTGCTTCCTGGCTTCTGAATCCTGCTGCTCTAAGCATGGACTCACCGATGGGGGTGGGCATGAGGGGCACAGAACAGCTCCTCCAGCAAGTGGCAGCAGGGAGGCAAGTTTCCAAGAGGGGTGGTGGCCAGAACCTTGACCCTGGTTCTGGATTTGTCATGCCGTGAGCTGCAGAACCTTGGCCAAGTCCCTCCATCTCCTTGAGTCGGTTTCTCCTCTAGAAAGCAGCATGGTGAAGGAGGTAACAGCTGCCCGTGCTTCCTCGGAAGGAATCATCATGCACCTCCCTAAATGATGGCTGTGAAAGGCCCAGAGAAGCGTAAACACCGCACTAATAAGGCCCTCTTTTACTATCAACGCGTCAGCTATCGAATAAGCAGTAGCCTTTGCTGACTGCCTACTACTAAGAGGTGCCAGGCCCAGGGCTGGGGCCTCTGTCTTTATAGTAACAGATTTTAGTAAAATCACACTTCATTTTCCATGGATTGCTTATCCATCGGCCTGAATTATACAGAACATAACCAAGAACCCCCAAAACAAGCTAAAAAGACCCCTGATGAGATCCAACAGGGACTGTTGGCCAAATGTGTCCTCCCAGAGAGATTTGGTTTACATGGGACATGATGTAATTCAGGGGTCAGCAAATTTTTCCTATAGAGGGCCAGATAATAAATATTTTAAGCTTTGATGGTCATACAGTGTCTATCACAACTATACGACTCTGACACTTTAGAGCAAAAGCAGCCATAGGTGATGGACAGGTGTGGCTATGTCCCAATAAAACTTTAGTTACAAAGACATTTTTCACTCAGGGGCCAGAGTTTCAAAATAGGAATCTGAATATCTGGGCGCAGGCTTGTATTTGCCAGTTCCCCACAGGCTCTACCCTGCACATCCCCAATCTCACATCCCCATCAATTCTCACTATGTTTCCAATCTGACCCCAGTAATGATATTAATAATAGCAATCATTTATTTAGACTTACTCTGTGCCAGGCCATTTTCGAAGCACTTTACACATATTATTGCATTTAATCACTACAGAAACCCTATTGCCATCATCCCCAGGAAACATGAGGCCAAGTGAAGTTAAGCAATTTGCCCAAGATCAGGCAGGGGTGGCAAGAGGCAGGATTTGAACCCACGTCTGTGTTCTTGACCACTACACCCTACTGCCCAGTAGGCACCAACTGTACAAACCAGGACGGCAGATGACCAGGAAGACACCAGGCCTCCCACCTCCTCTCAGAGTCCACTACTCATCACAGGTTTGCCCCACTCGAAGAGGCCAGGCACCAGAGATTAGCAGTAGCAATGTTTGCAAATGTACAGAAATGTGCTTAGTGGGAAGTGAGACTCGGGGGGTGACTGGAATCAGGCGCTATGAGGAGTAAAAAGTGATAAGAGCTGGCAGCCTGACAGGAGGAGCAGGAAGGACAAAGTAAAGAGGAAAAAGGGATTATTTATTCACTGACTGGCCAGCTACTCAGGGCCAAGCACTCTCCACAATCCCCATCATCCCAAGGCCTTGTGCTTTGATCAGCATCACCTGTGCCTCACCTGGGTGCTTTCAAGAAATGCGGGATCTCAGCCCCGCCCCAGAAGGTCTAAATCAGAGTTAGCAGCTTCTAACAAGATCCCAGGTGATTCCTATGCACTATGAAGGCTGAGAAGCCCTGCTCTACATGGTACTTGTTACTGCTCCCATCTCCCAGGTCAGGCATCTAAGGCTCAAAGTGGTTAATTACTTCTCACACTGGTGAATTGCAGGCTAAGGCAGGAGCCCCAGTTTGCGGTTCAGCCCCTATGCTTATTCCCTGGAGGGGCTCAAAGCAAGGCCTTCAGAACAGTTACTTTAGCGGCAGGTGTGTACCAAGAAGTAATAAGAACATCATGGTGGGTCCATAAATATGAAAAATGCTGACCCACCATCAACAGAAGCATCAGTTGTGCTCAGGATACTTTCTTTTAAAGAAACATGGAAATAAAGAATACAGTTAAGCAAGATTTCAGTTACTTCTAATTTCTACAATTTTCAAAATCCCTTATTTTTACAAAATTGCCTAATTTTTCACTCCCTGATGACTTAAGGTAACAGGATGTTGAAGGACTTTGAATCTGGCCACACTGGACAGACCTCTCTCCTTCTAGGCACATGTGTTAGCTGATGCCAATGACCAGACTGCAGCAGGGTAGATAGGGAGAACCTAGAACTGTGGGCTATCGGGCTAAGAAAGATATTTGTACTTGGAATCAGGCTTTATGCCGTCCCATTTGATGCTAAGCGTCGTGGGTAATGATGCTTCCTAAGTAGGCATCTTTGGGTTCTGGAATCAGACAGTAAGGTCCCCTCTTTCCCAGCCACCTCCCTACTATGTATTATAACATGAGGACAAGACCACAGGGTACCTCAGCCATGAACTGGGGACCAGTGCGGGGAGTTGAAGAGTTAGTCCACTCCTCCTTAGCCTGTATATTTAACAGACTGTATTTCTTGATAGGCATTTGGAAGGCAGGGAAGACATATTTTAGAAGATACCCTTCATATGACTATAAGGGACAGAAACGACTCAGGATATTAGAAGGGAACAGAGTATGATAGACATGTATGATCTGGAAAAAGAAAGCTTCCAGAAACTCCAGCAACTACTCTCTCTCTCTCTCCAGGCTGCATGGGTGGTTTCTGTCTGTCTGCCTTCCTACCTGGCCCCTGCAAAGCACCCCACATTTTTCACGGTGGTACCTCTCCTCCCTATGGTTCTGCTGCACCATCCTCTCAACAACACCCTCTCCCTTTCCAAATCAGTCCCGCCTCCTCATCACTGGACTCCTGGAAGGCTTTTGGGTCTCATCACACCTCTGGACACATCGTTTTGACTTCTACACCCACGGCTCACTGCCCTTCTACTTTCCAATGTCAAGTGAAGAATCCCATTGATCTAGCTTGGCTTTCTGAGCCAGAATCACGGTAGCCAACCACCAATGTCCTGCTGCCTTGGGTCAGAAGACAACCCGCTGCGCCAATCGGTGAAAGGTGGAGGGGTCATGGGGTGGCATTCCCCAATCACGTGCCTCGGCAGGTGGGGAGGAAGTGGCGGAGGAGTGATAGCATAGCAGCTATCTTCAGAATTTCAGTGAGTCCTAGAACCTGAGGGGGAGGGAGGACTGCCCAAATCATCTGATCCAAAGCTGTACCAGCCCACATGCGCCCGCTGCAATCCCAGACCTCCCGGGACTGACAGTATTGCTCCCCTTCCCAAGGACGTCTGGTTGGATGGGAGGAGAGAATGGGGCGAAAGGTTGGAAAAAAATACACCAACCTTCCTGCTAGCTAAAGTCAGTGTTAAACGTGACTGATTCCTATGCACTAGGTACTACGGGATGGGGAAGTTTTGAAGAAAGAAACTAAACTCTCATATACTGTGCTGTGTTCCAAAGTTTGAGATGATGTCCTGAATTGATGTGAAAACTTTACAGTACTTTTCATCTTTTGGGGTCTTTTGCATCAAAGAATGCTGGGTAATAAAAATGTATTAAAATGGAAACAACACCCCAGATTTTTGGTATTCAAACAAATTCTAATGTAAACTCACCACTTACTCAGTCTTTGGTAATACCTGAGTGATGTACAGGATGGGGAAGGTCAGGCCACTTGTGGGGTTTTGGAGGGATTTCCAACCCTAAACCACTCGGGCTAACACGGTTAATACTTTTGGGATTCTGACTGGCATCAAGAAAATCATCCTTTTACTGGCAGTATTACTTTGTCCAAAAGAAGGTGGCCAAAAAGCCTTCAGAACCAATTTATTGTTTTATTTTTCTAGGGAAACTGAAAAAGCTGCCAGGAGCACCTAGGAAGAAGCTGCACTTGGGTCCAAAACAGAAGTGTATAATTTCAAGGCCAAGTCCACGTGGACATGCAAACTAGTTTTTTTGAACAGGTACAGGAGGGAGAAGGGAGTTACAATTTTTTTTTTTTAAGAGCCCCAGTCTTCCTAAAACCAGTGCCATGATCCATTCTCTTTACAACGGAGTTGAGAACGAGAACATCTAATGTGCCCTTTTCAACCCAAGTTCACCTGAATGTCAGCTGAAAAATGCTCTGTTCACACAGGGCTGATTTTGACACAAAGGAAGCAAAGATATAAATTCATGGGAACATCTGAAATAACCACTTATAATCTCAACTGATTTTATTCTACTTGAGAGGAGAAAATGTGGAATAATAGGAAAGAAATCTTATTAACCAGCCCTAGTTTCTCAGACTTGGCACTGCTGATATTTTCTGCGAGATAAGTCTCTGCTGTTGGGCTGCCCTGCGCACTGTTAGATATTTAGCAGCATCCCTGACCTCTACCCAGTAGATGCCAGCGTCCCTACCCTCGATCACGACAACCAGAATTGTCCCTAGACATTGCCAGATGTCCCCTGGGGGGTAAAACTGTCCCCAGTGGAGAACTACTGTACTAAGACAGGATTCTAGCTCTTTACAGCAAAGACAGTTATCTGGAAATAAATCAGCTTCCCTGGAAATAAATCAGCTTCCCTGCAAATAGGCTGATGTGTTGCCCCTTCCACATAGTTAGCATTTTAGAACTGCAAAGGGGGTGGCAATGTTTTCCCTTTTCTGAACACGGGGTCAGAAAACCAAGAACAGGGAATCCTTCACCTGCACATCATGTGTGCTCTCTCAGGGATCAGATTTCTAACTTCCTAAGGAAGGGAGACAGGGTAACAGGAGAGCACAGTTCCTGAGCATTCCAGAAAGTGATTAACTTTTATGTTTAGGAAGAGGCACGTTTTCGAAGTCCTGGAGACTGTTCTGCCTTGTACAAACACGTCCTCCGAAATACTGCAAAATTTGCATGCTAAGGCGGACTTTCCTTATAAAAAGACTTGCATGCCATGTCAACAGGTCAGGCCCCAATCCGGTTCCTCTTCTCTCATACCTTCCCCAGATGGGGCCTGGAAATAAATAACCCAGGAGGACCAAGGGGCCCTCCAGGGCCCAACAGTCCAGTGTTCTTGGAAAACCTGGCTCAGTCTGTGACCAAGAATGTTGTTTCAACCAAGATGTCCCCATGTAAACTGCCTGTGGTCAACCCAGGCAGGCATCTCCCTTTCCCACGTAGTGGAGTACTGACCACAGTACTGACCACAGCCAAGAGGATGCAAGGGCCACTGCCCTCCCCAGGCAAAAGGAGCTGCCTCCCTTTACAAATCATTTCACAACAGGCAGAGGAAATGAGTCACTTGGCAAAGGGCCTCCTTGTGCAATGCTTTGCTCCAGAAAGGTATCCAGCCCCTGTGAGGCCCCGGCTTCTGGAAGCAAGCAGAGGATGGGAAAGGAGCCGGAATGCATCACTTCCAAAATGCAAAGAGTGAGGGGCACTGCTGTGCAGCCACCGTACAGATGAGCGGGTACATACAGCCTTTATTAGACACCCAGACGCCGATCAGCCCAAATCCCTGCATGTTCTTTTTTACTTCTAAGCAGACCCTGTCAAGCCGTGGGCACTTGGCTTGATCACTCCCCGGATCAAAGTTAAATTAAATTACGCGACAAGCTTCTTTTCAGAGCAATAGGCACGCACAGACTGACTCACCTTCCAGAAGCTATCCACTTTGCCGTACACAAGGGACTGGTTCTGCCTCTTGATTTCGTTAATGTGGTGGATATCGCTGGAGTTCAGGTGCTGCTCGACCACGAACCCCAGGAAGCTGTTGTCTGGGGTGTGAGCTGGTGCGGAAAGGATGGGACAGGGCAGTTAGGATTCAATCAGCAAGAAGGAACACCAACGATTACAAATGTCACGTAAGCTGTCTCAAACATATTTAAAGGTTTTCACTTCACCCTGTTCTCTTACCTGGGAGGAGCGAGGGGTGGCCTGCTCCCACCCAGCCCCAGCTCAACCTTCACGGAGAACAATCCTCTCCAGGATGGATTAACCCAAGCCCAACCCTGCTTGTTTCAGTGGAAAGTCCATCTGTTTAAAATCCATTCAGCTGGGTTCTCCCCTCCTTCCTGTTTCCTCAGCCCAAGGCTACTGTCTCCCTCGTCCAGGTTTTACCAACTAGTGGCCAGAAATCTGTAGGGAGCAGGGCTGAATCCATGGTCCTCAATAGGGTCAGTGGACCCTGCGGCTCTCATCTACTCCAGCTGTGTGTTCACCATCCAGTAGGGCACAAGGGGATTTGGGGGGCAAAACCAAGCAACATCGCCCCAACCCTGCACCTCCTCCAAGAATCACTCACTAATGACAGATGTAATTCTGGGGCTGTGTACTGAACGGATGGATGGGACGAAGACAGCATAAAAGGTGAAGCTCAAGGGGAGGGGAACCCCCCCCACAAAAGCCAACCACCCTAAGGAAGCGTGTCTAGTCTCCAAGGTACACGACTCTGGAAGAGAAGAGGCATTTTCCTTTGGATCGAGTATTTTAACACTCGACCAAGGGAGAAAGCAAGCCCATACCCTTCTCAAACATTTGTCTCTTGTGCCTATAATTTTAAAAAGGAATTTCACCAGAAAGCCACAATCAGAAAATGAGTCTCTCTCGAGGAAACACAGACCCTCCTCTCCTAAGCAGTCATCTGACCAGAGAAATCTGCTTTGCAGGAGATGACCAAGCCTGCAGAGGCCTCACAATATGAAATGAAGCAACTGCTCGGCTTGGCTCTGACCTTAATAGCACGACTAAAAATAACTTAAGTGGAGAGAGACTGGATATTCAGTAAAGTCCACACAGTGCCGCCCGTGCCCTAGTCATTCACCGGTGGGTGGTCGACAATGGACAACCGGAGGAAGCTGGTTCCTGTGTCTTGTTTTGGTTTTCTCAGGACTCTCTCAGGTGGGAAGCAGGGACAGAAGCCCTTAAAGATGCTCTAGGGATCTGAAGGCCCGGGCCCCAAGCATGCACCCGCAGGAAGATGAACCAGGAAGCCAGGTGGAGAGACGTGAGCTGTGGACGTGAAGGGGATGCCTAAATACTCGTGATCACCATCCCGTCTCCCAGGCTGCTGCCTAATGGGGGTGACAGATGAGGAGATAATAGGGTTGTGTCTGCAGAGTCGTGTGTGGTCTGGCCAATCTGTTATTTCATTTCGGCGTTTTTGAACAAGCGCCCAGAGGCAATGGCAATGGCTGCAGTTGGCTGGAAAGTAAATCACTGAATAAGTTCTACTGACAACAAGAGGCAATGGTTGCTTTCATTTTTTCCTTTTGGAGGAGATGGCAGGAAGGGGGTCTGAAGGGGTCTGGGGGAGGGGAAGAGAGTCTGCGTGCATTTGAAATGTCGATAAGGCAGCTCAAGAAATCTCTTTTTAAAACTTATGGTTCGTCATAGAAATTCTGAAATAGAATCAGACACTTTAAACTCTGAAATCGTGGTTTTATCTTCAGAAAATTTATGTGGTGACTAAAGCTCCATGCTTTACATACACGTTTCTGCAGTTCAGTTATCTAGTCTCTAGGTGGGCCTGTCTTTTTTTTCTTTTTTTTTTTTTTTGCGGTACGCGGGCCTCCCACCGTTGTGGCCTCTCCCGTTGCGGAGCACAGGCTCCGGACGCGCAGCCTCAGCGGCCATGGCTCACGGGCCCAGCCGCTCCGCGGCACATGGGATCCTCCCGGACCGGGGCACAAACCGGTGTCCCCTGCATCGGCAGGCGGACTCCCAACCACTGCGCCACCAGGGAAGCCCGGGCCTGTCTTAAAAAAGGAAATAATCTAGTATCTAAAACACTTAACAGGTTAGAAAAATACATCATATACTAAGGTATGTTCAAAAATAAAATGATCATCAAGACCCAAAAAAGAAAAAAAAAACCCTCATATCTGTTTATATTTTTGTGTCAAAGGTTCCCCACAGCTTGAACAATGAGAGCGAGAGGCAGTAAATAATCTACTCAAAAAACTTGTGGGGTGGGACTTCCCTGGTGGTCCAGTAGCTAAGATTCTGCACTCCCAATGCAGGGGACCTGGGTTCGATCCCTGGTGAGGGAACTAGATTCCGCATGCTGCAACTAAGACCCTGCGTGGAAGGAAGGAAGGAAGGAAGGAAGGAGGGAGGGAAGGAAGGAGGGAAGGAGGGAGAGAGGGAGGGAGGGAGGGAGGGAGGGAGGGAGGGAGGGACAGAGGGAGAGAGGGAGGGAGGGAGGGAGGGAGGGATAAATAAATAATAAAAAACTTGTGGGGAATGGTGAGGTTTTACCATTTTATGAGTATCATTTGGTACTAAATTGACTATTTGGACACTGTATGAGGAATAAATTACACATACAAGCTCTCCTCTAAGTTTTCATCTACACACCTTATTTCAACTCCTCTCTCTCGTCTGCAGTATTAAACTTGGGGATCGACAACCTGCAGGACCAGTTTAAGAAGCTCAGGTGCGACTTAAGTTAAAAATAGAGGTAGCACTTAGAAATGCACTGCCACGTTTCAAGAGCAGCAGGCAGACCAGCCATGTCTCTTCCCAGGCCCCACAGGACCCACAGGACCCTGACTGTCTATAACATGAGGGGATGCTCAGTTGAGACTCGTCCGGCAGGTGATTCGCAAGTACCCACAGAGCAGGCGTGTATTGCTTCCAAGGAGCCGGCCAGCAGCTGGGTGCCTTCCTGGTGTCATCCCCATCACGAGCCCTGGTCTGAACACAAGTCTTCCTAAAGTTGCTTATAATAAACCAGAAGCCGAAAGTACAGGCTGATGGATCTGAAAGGACCTTTCTGTGGAGATCTACCCTCAGGCCAAGCTCTGTCTTTTGCTTTGCCTTCAGATGGGAACACAGACTTCAGCTGTGGGAACGGTTTTCAAAGGGAAGATATTTACATTTCAAGGTAAATCAAAGAAATCCCATCATAAATGAGACACAGGAAATCTTGTACTTTTGGAAATCACTCCAACCCAGGCGGTAAACAAATGTGATTTTTTTTTAAATAACTGACAATCCGAGTGCTTTATAGTGACCATTTCATTATATCTTCATGACAACCTTATAACATGTTTGTACAGATGAGAAAAGAGAGAGTTACTTAAACTACCCAAGTTGGCACGCCAGGAAATGGCAATGTTGGGATTCAGAGCCAGACCAGCTGTTTCCAGAGCCCAAGCTCCTTAAAGCACTTTAATATACAGCTTCAGAGTCCAGATATTTTATTTTCTGGACTCTGTGAACCAGGGTGGTAAACATGCTTTGGAGGAGAATAATATTGTAAGGTAGACCAAAATACACATAAAAGACTACTTTAAAAAAAAAAAAAAAATATATATATATATAGAGAGAGAGAGAGAGGGAGAGAGGGAGAGAGGGAGGGGGAGGGGGAGGGGGAGGGGGAGGGGAGGGGGAGGGGGAGGGGAGAGACTTTCCTCAGCTTGAGCTACTTATATGTATGTGGAAGCAAGCTGATTTTTTCTACGTGGTACAAACTGGAAGGGATTTCCTCAACATTAGTAATGATCTTTAAAGAATTTTAGGACATTTTTTTCTTATTAAGAAAAGCATTATTTTAAGTACTTGGAAAGCACCTATTCACAAATGATTACAAACCAAATCAGGTTGGTGAGTTTCCTGAGCTGACCCCTGCAATGACTTCTTTGAAGAATTACTGTTAGTTTAGACGGAATAGTTCATTCAGTGACAAACATTTTAGAGCACTCTTTCTATGAACCACATTTATATGCTAGGTATTGAGGAACTACAACATAAAGATGAGTTTCTGCCTTCATGGAGCTTACCAACTACTTAGTAAATTAGGTATACACTGTATCTACCAAGCAGTTATAATGTCCTCGTTTGAAATGTAATTCACAACTTTTATTAAGTCCAACTGAACCTTCTTTCAACAGCATAAATTCTCCTAGGTCTGATTTTTCAACCAGTCAGTTCTAAACATCTCTTAAGAAGTACAAAATTCCTTCTAGCAGATGTCGGCCAGCCCTGCAGTGTTGGGGACCCCCATGTCACCTAGTCACCAAGGGCAGAAACTGCAGGGCCAGCTGGGCTCCCTCTGCAGCCTCACAGCCATCCAATTCACCAAGTCCAGGGGATGTCAGCTTCTCAGAAGCCATCTCCTCCTTCTCTCCTGTTCACCTTTTCTAGCTCTGACCTCACCAAATCTTGTCAAAACTTCAATAGATAAGTTTTTCTTTAAATAGAAATGGTTTTCCTGGTTGTAATAGAAACACATCCTCAGTGTATAACTTTTTTTCAGACAATAAAGACAGTAGAAGGAAAGAATGATGTCACCCGTCATCTTACCACCTAGAAATAACCACTATTAGGCTCCTTTTTTCTAGACTCATGGATCCTTTTTAATCCTCAAACCAAAGCTGGGTCTTACAAAATTGGATCTTTTGTGAATTTCTTTTTTCTCTTACAGCAAGTGCTACAGGTATCTTTCTGGGGTAATAACCATAGCTCATCACTACTTCTTAAAGCAGCACAATACCTCAGCGCCTAGACTGAGGATGCAATGCCCATGGCTCTGTTCTGCCAGCATCACTTAGTGGAACTAACTGCACTTCCCACACCAGCCATGCAATTGTGTTCCATTCGGGTGGCTTGAACCGGTGCCAGTCTTGACCCCTTATCTCCCCCACTCCCCATGCCTCCAAGGATGGGCACATGATCCACAGGACTCGACTCGACCAAGGCTCACTTGAAAGGTGGGTTTACCATCCGAGTCCCGCCTATCACAGTTGCTCCATGATGCGCGCGCTGCTTTTGGAGTCAACATCTTGCTGCTACGGTTACTAAGCTGGCAGGGTAGAAGTCCAGAGCTGCACATGTTATCTCCGTGCCCATGTGAGGAGAGCCTGCCTGAGAATGACGCTAATCCAGAGACATGCAGAGCCGAGATAGGGAGAGGGTAAAGAGACCCTCCAAGCCCTGAATCCAGCTCTGCCTTAAGCCGGTTTTCACAACTCCCAGTGACAAGAGCCAACAAACCCTTGTGACCAAGCCAGTTCGACTGAAATCCTGTCTAATACACCCTACCACTTTAGGATGTTTCCAATTCTTGACTATCTAAATCAATGACTATCGAATATCACTGCACCCGCATAAACTCTGCAGTGGATTTCCGAGTAGTCCCCACACCTCCAGCCTTGCCCCTTCGTCCCGTTCTCACTGCCTCCTAACTCCAGTCCATCCTTTGCGTTGCCTGACAAGGTATTCTTTGAAACAAATATGTGACTATGGCAGTTTCCTGCGGAAAAGCTTCACTTCCCTCAGGGGGAAGCAGCGCCCAAGTACACCTGTCATTCCAGGTCACCCTTCCATGGATATCTCTTCTTCACGACCTACCCGGGGTTTTTAATGCCATGTTTTTCCATCTTATCTCATGCTGGCATGTGTCTGGCATGTCTATCACTTCCTCCTGCCTTTAAGTCTCAGCTCTCATCGCCTCCTAGTTGAAGGGTTCCCTGACTCCCTAAGACTGAGGTGAGTACCCTTCTTCTGCTCTCTTAGACCACGAAGAGTTAGAGTCCTTATCACACATCACTGTCTCCACTTATGACTATATGCTCCTTGAGGACTGAGCCATGTTTTATGTGCCTCCGACTTCCAGGAGCCCAGAGCGTAGTAGGAACTGAGGAAATATTTTTTGAATGAACAACTGATTAAGTCAATGATGAATGCTTCATTACCTGGTGTGACTGACTTTGTAGGCAGAGCTCTATTACTAGGCAGCAGAGGTCACGCCTGAATTACTTCCAGCATCATGTTCTTTGCACACAAGCTCCCAAACCAAAGCCCATTCTTCTCAGGATTCATCATTAGCTAAGGAAGCTCACCACTCTACCCTAGAACCTAGCTCAGGCCTAGTATAGTACAGATGTTCAATAAATATTTATTAAATAGATAAATGAACATATCTTTTTATCTAGGTCACAAAGTAGATTTGGGAAGAAGGGAAACAAATCAGTGATCTAGGCTTTTAAAATTCTAACATCACAGGTTTCTCAGTATCATCATTCATTCAACATTCGGCACATTTACTGAGCACTTACTATGAGCCAGGCAACAACTTAGGAGTTAAGGATATACCAGTGAACAAGATAAGCATGGATGAAGCTCCCCTCATGCAGCTTATATTCAGCCAGGGAGGAAGACAGTAAACAATTAAATAAAATAATTTAGTTTTGTACATAAAAAAAATAAACACAATTTGGTGACCAATATTGAACTCTCGTTAATGATGTCGTGCTGAAACATCTAAGGGTTAAGTGTTCTTTTATGCATAAAAGGAAAAAAAATTGGATTGATGGATGGAAAGAAGATAGAAATATAGATGGATAGGTCATAGAATAAAGTAAACTGTTAACTGTGGAGTCTAGGCTTTGGGTTTCTATTTTACATTTCTTTCCATTTTTGTATATTTCAAAAATTTCATAACAAAACAGGGAAGAATACTGGCTGCTGTCACTCACGGCACTCACAGTTTTGATGCTGACTCTGGTGATGATGAAACCTACATGACAGAAAAGAACTCTACTGAAAAATAGCTACATCACACAAGTAGCCGTCTGATTTTAAAACGTGCACACAGTGATGCTTTGCTTCAAATTTCATCAAACTTGATTTTGTTTCCCAAATGGTAGTGATGCTAGGCTCTTTGAGAGACAGGAGGCTGGGATACAGGCTAGGGAAACTATTATGTACAGTTGAGTTGAAAAGATGAGCATCTGAATTGTTGACAGAAGGCACACCAGAGTAAATTTTTCAAGTGTCAAAAAGCAATTTAGGAGGGAATGGACCCCTTAGAAGAACATTTCTCCTGGAGGCTGAGTCTCAGACTGAAGGAATTACAAGGCTGATCCTGTTACTCACTGGTCAGCACAGATGTACAAGGCAAGAGCCCTCCCGGTCCAAGTGAAAGGCCAAAAACGCTGTTTGAATCAAAAACAGCTCCTTTGCTTGTCAGGCCCTGAAAATAAAGTCGTACATGGAAGCCATGGATCCTCAGCTGAAGCCAACATGTTTGTCACTCGCATGAAAGGGAACTGGCTTGCTTCTAAAATTCCTGTTTCGTCAGGCAAAATTTTTGGTCTACAAGCCACTATTCCCATCTGATCACGCAAATAAACATGGATGCAAACCCCAAGTCCTTGGAGAAACTCAAAGAGTTAGAATGTCAATGACAACAACCACCAGTATGATTTGAACAACTCTTGAAAACCCAACCATGTGAATCATTTCTGTGGGAAGACAAGGGAGAGTAACATGAGTTCACTGGCTTCAAGAAGCTTCTGTACTCTTAGATTTTTTTTTAATTGAAGTATAGTTGATTTATAATGTTGTGTTAATTTCTGCTGTACAGCCAAGTGATTCAGTTTATACACACGTGCGTGCACACACACACACACACATTTTTTTTTTTTTTTTTTGGCAGTACGTGGGCCTCTCACTGTTGTGGCCTCTCCCGTTGCGGAGCACAGGCTCCGGATGCGCAGGCTCAGCGGCCATGGCTCACGGGCCTAGCCACTCCACGGCACGTGGGATCCTCCCGGACCGGGGCACGAACCCGTGTCCCCTGCATCAGCAGGCAGACTCTCAACCACTGTGCCACCAGGGAAGCCCCATTTTTTTAAAATATTCTTTTCCATTATGGTTTATTACAGGATATTGAATATAGTTCCCTGTGCTACAGTGTAATCTTAGATTTGTACATTTCTTACCCTTCCCTACATTGTTGCATGGACTAAAAATAGAACATGCATTATTGTTCAATTTAATTTAATTCAATCGATAAGTATTTTCTGAATGCCTACCATGTGCCAGATATTCTTCAAGGTATGGGAGTCTCAGCAATGAACAACACAGACAAAACTCCTACTAATACTATCCTCAGATTCCAGCAGAGAAAAAAAGAAAATAAACAAAAGTCCGTGAAGCATAAATGCTAAGTGATAATACAGTTATAGAGGAAAAGAAAGCAGAGAAGGGGTATAAGAAGTTGGGGGAGAAAGGAGTTGCATTTAAAAAAGGTAGGGGTGTCAGGGTTAGTCTCACTGAAGTGACATTTGAGTTAAAGATCTGAAGGAGGGGATATGGAAGTCTAAGGAAACAATGTCCTGGAGGATGGAACAACTGATGCAAAGGTCCTGGGGTAGGAGTGTGCCTGGCCCATCCAAACAACAGTAAGGAGGCTAGAGAGTAGTGAGCAGCAGGACACGTAGTAAGAGATGAGGCTGGGGTGGGGGGTAGTGGGGCCAGACCACTCCAGGCCTTGAGGCAACTGGGGTGACTCATCTTCCCCTACAGTGAGAGGCTACGTCATTGTGGGCACAGGAGTGTCATGATGTTACTTACATTTTCATTAACTCCATTCTGTGGTTGGGTCTACTTTGTTCTTTATTCTCTTTTTTTTTTGCGGTACGCGGGCCTCTCACTGTTGTGGCCTCTCCCGTTGCGGAGCACAGGCTATGGACACGCAGGCTCAGCGGCCATGGCTCACGGGCCTAGCCGCTCCGCGGCATGTGGGATCTTCCCGGACCGGGGCACGAACCCCTGTCCCCTGCATTGGCAGGCAGACTCTCAACCACTGTGCCACCAGGGAAGCCCCTGTTCTTTCTTCTTAATTCAACCAATATTTATCACCAGTGATGTTACAACTTCAGGGACTGAGGACTCAGCAGTGATGATGCTCATGGAAATCGCAAAGTGGCATCTGGGCAGGCACACAGGTGTGGGGTGGGGGAGGGGAAAGGAGCAGAAGCCCGAGGCTCAGGGAGGGAAGGCTTTCTGGAGGACAGGACACCTCCCTGGAGGGTGAGCAGGGGGGACGTGGGGAGCGAGGGACACGGTTTCCAGACAAAGGAACAGCACATGCAATGGCCTGGCTGTCAGAGAGAACTTGGCACCCTGGGAGACCTAAAAGCCTACACAGGAGACAGCACCACATCAGAGGCCAGATGGTATAACAAATGCAAAGGGGTTGGAGGTGAAACAGGGAGGCTCTAATGCCTCCAGAATCCCCAATCTGTTCCTCACTCAACTCTATCGCAGCTCCCAAATTTCTACATGTATCGAGAAACGCTGAGCATCTCCCAGCCCGGATTATAATTACACAATATGAGCCACCCAGAAGGCAAATTCTCAAAAGGACTAAAAAAATTACTTAAGTAAAAATAAACCCGTACAAACAGACTTTGCTTCGAAAATGGGACATGTTCTATTACAGTGATATGAACAGTGAGGTTGCTAAACAGACTAATAAGCGCTACGGAAACTTTTCAACGACAGGAGGTAAATATAAGTCTGAGATGCAGCTTGCCTGAAACTAGGAATGGGGAATCTGGTAATCTCTGCTTTTGCTACTTTCAGCCACAGTCTTCAGGGCAAGAGAGGACAAAACTCAATTAGATGAAGATGTTTTCCCACGACTGATGAAGTTGTGAAAGAGGGTGTCAGGCAGATAATTAGAACTATTCAAATACGGGATAATTCAAGGTGCAAGACACCAACTTCAGGGGGTTATTTTCTCTTGTAAATGGTGCAGGCAGATGTCTTCTCTATTTGATTTTTCTGTGTGGGCAGATTCCTCTACTGGGGTACGATGCACCTTGTTTGGGACTGAGAAAAATAAGAGAATACCCGATTTTTTCTAAACTCCTTCAGGAGTTTAGAAAAAGCAGTACGCACAGCAGATTAAAGGCTGTTGACGGAAATAATGCCTAAATATAGGGTCAAGTCCCTGGCAAGCCCAGAAAAGGCAACAATTAATTCTCAACAAGAATTAGCAAAAGTACCCCAAATAAATACAAAGTCCACTTGATAGACTATATAAAACAGCCTTGGAAACAATGGTTTGAAAAGTTGAACCTTGAAAATATTTTTTGACATAGTAAATGGAAAAATAGCAGATATAAAATTTTAGTATGCGTGTTATAACTATGCAAAAATACACCCCTGAAAAAGATAATAATGCTTACATTAGGATATGGGGGCCTTTTTCTCTGGGGAGGCTTCCCCTGTTTTTATAATAGGGTTATTATTATTTTTTTAATTTGATTGGAAAGATGGAAGTCATTTAAATAGAGACTTCAAGAGAAAAATAAAATTTTGCTGTAAGGGTGATATGAAGGCAGCAAAGGTGGTGAAGAATCATGGTGGCACCTTCAGAGACCAGCAGACTGTCTGGTGAGGTCGGGGAGGCCAGGGGAGGGCCGTGGTAGGGGAGAGAAGGCAGGGGGCCCGAGAGCTATGCTATGGAATTTGGAACTGACCCCATGGGCAAAGGGAAGGCACTATGGTTTTTGAGGAGGAATAGCTTGGTCCATGCTGAGCTTTTCAGAGCTGGCTCTGGGGCAGGAGGAGGGTCTCAGTGCCCAGCTCAGAAGCGACACTAGAGTATTGACAAAAGGGAAAAAGAACAAGAGGCCTGCCCTGACGGAGGAAGAACTGCACTTCTCAGCTCAGCTTCCTGGAAAAAAAGCGATCTTTGATCGCTCAAAGATCTAGTTAAATGTCCTTACTGTTGTCTGACCACTCGGCTGGTCCCTATAGAAGCTGCTTAGGAAGGTGCTGGGAACAGTCTATGCTGACACACAAAAATGCCCAAATGCAAACAGAATACACAGAGAGGATAGTTCTAGTGAAATTCTGAGATGTGGGGCAAAACACTGAAGAAAAAAAAAGCCAGGCTTTTCAGCTTGTAGAAATTCTACCAACTTAGTGAGGAAATGAGTTAGAGGAGAAATACAAGCAGCCTTAAAGTGAGAAGTGCTCTCTGAAAATTCAAGAGCATCGACCGGGTCACGAGCATCCGTCCCACTTCCCTACCCCTAAACATGCTTCAGGAACAGTGTGGGTGCGTTCTTCTCTTTCCTTACCCTCCTGCTGGGCCCTTTCTAGACAGCCTTCTCCACCCTCTCCCTGTACTGCACACCTGCCAGAACACTGGTAATCCCATAATAAGACAGCCGGACTTGACGACGACCTGATTCTACAAGTACAACACTACTTCTGTGGTCTCCAAACTTTTCCTCGTGCATCCCATCAAGAGAAAACAATCCAGGTACAGCCACAGTGTATGTGCACATTATACATCAATTATGTAATGATTACTATCAGCCCATCTATTAAGCACTAGTAAATCTGTTTCATTTTTTAAAAATTGACAAGACATAGGTACACTTTTGACACTTTCATCTTCTACTCAAAGGAACGGTCTTCCCCTTCAGGCCGTGAGAATAGTCACACTTACCGGAAGGAAGATTCTATGGCAACGACCGAGTTAGACTGGACCCGGACTTAGCCACGAGGAAATTTTCCATCACCCTGCTACCTGATGGATTTTGCCACCATTGATGGTCCCCACCTTGCTCCGCTGTCTCATTAGGAATTGTAAAATGCTGATTTTCTAAGTTTTCATTCCTTTTGCATTTATTAGCTGTGATTTCCCCATAATTAACAACGTTCTCTCATCAACTATTTGATTATCTTAAAATACAATTTGTCCTAGAAAGGCACGATCAAAGCTGGATTCTTTCCATTTATTTTTCAGAGTAATGAAGTCAGTGTCTTAGCAACTCGCAAAGGTGATCGATTGATTTTCTGGGTTTTTCTTGCTTGGACTATCATTCTGGATTCATGGATTATTTTCCACTCGTTTGATTCAAATCCACTGCAGTCATTATTTTTTTTGATGCTCAAACTACCCCAGCTTTGGTTCCTGTGTCCTTCTGACTCCACCCCAGGGGTCCTTCTTAGCTTCCTTGCTTCCACGTGAAAGATGTCCCATCTTTAACGGTTCCTGCCCTAGACCTGGAATCACCTATTTATCTTAGAAGGAGGATCCTTTAGTGGGAAAGGTACTTAGGAAATCCCAATCTGAGTGTTAAGGATACTCACTGCCACTGGATTGTCTTTACCTTTGATCCTTTTCAAAGTACAGAGTTAGGAAACATTTCCTTTTCAGAGAGAAAATATAAGTTCATAGTGATATTTCCTATTCAAGCTGAGTATTATACAACCTTTACTTAAATTCTTTATACACTCCCCTCTTCCTATATACTGCAAACTGTAGTTCCTACAGTATAACTGTAATAGTTTCAAATAACAATATAAGTATTCCCCACTACAACTGTATGGTCCAAAGACTGTGCTTAAAATCACTTGCAATAATTATTTTATCTGTGTGAGAGATTAGCACCAACCTGATACAGATTTCTTGTTTCATTTTTTGATCTCTTTTCAATCTTTAGTGAATTCTTTTTTCTTTTTAAATTATGTAAAACATTTCTATGGTTCCAAAGTCAAAATAAAGTACGTTAAGAGACATCTAGCACAGGGAACTATATTCAATATCCTGTAATAAACCATATGGGAAAGAATATAAAAAAGAATGTATCTGTATGTATAACTGAATCACTTTGCTGTACAGCAGGAATTAATACAACATTGTAAAACTATACTTCAATTTAAAAAAAGAGACATTTATTTCCTATCCCTGCAAACCCTCCTCCAGTGGTAATCATTTTTATTAGCTTGTTATTCTTCCATTGTTTCTTTTGAAAACACAAGCACATTCACACATGTACACACACTTCCCTCCCACCATACCCTTCTTATATAGAAGGGGGTGACTCCACATACCTGCCTGCACTTTGGTTTTTACCACTTAATATATCCTAGACATCTCCCTCCAGAGACTGGAGTCTTCCCTCGGCCCTTTTGCACAGTTACACATGACTTTGCTCTATCAACAGACCATATTATTCACTCAGTCCCCTATTAGGAACCTCTGGGTTATTGCCAGTCTTTTCCTAGTACAAATCGTGCCACAATAAATGGCCTTGTACACACTGTACACATACCATGTCTGACCTTTGCTCACGTATCTTTGGGATGGATTCCTAGATATGACCTTGTCAAAATGCCTAGGAAGCTATGCTAGACAGTGACAAATCCCCTTGCACAGGGGCAAGTACCAGGCGGGCTGCATTCCCACTGCTTCCCCTAAGTCTCACCATAGGAAGAGCTGCGTCAGCAAACTTTCAGATTTTTGCCAATCTGATATGCGGGACATGGGATCTTGGTGCAGTTTTAAAATGCATTTCTCTTATCATCAGTGAGGTTAACATGTTTTCATATATTGGGGGCAATACATTTCTTTTTTCTCCGAACTGCTTTTGCCCATTTCCTACTGGATTGTGGAATGTTTTCCTCTCAATTTTTAGAAGCTCTTTATACATTAGTGATATTAATCCTCTGCAACACAATTTGCTATGGTGTTATTTTTCTGTGTTGTTGATTTTGCCATACAGGTTTCGTTTTTTTTTAGGCAGACAAATGTATCAGTTTTGCCCCCCGCCCCACCCCCACCCCCGATTCCTGCTGAATTCTGAGTCAGTTAAGAAACTATCCCTTTCCCAGGTTAACAAGAATTAATCTATTTTTCCATCTTTAGTTATATTTTAAGCAGTGAATTGATTTCAATTCAATCAGCCAACACTGCTGAAATCCTCCATTCATGGAGAATAAAAATAAGTTCTTTTGGACTCTGAATTCCAACATTCTAAAAGAGAACTTCTTTCTGGAAAAGCCTCCTATTTCTACGCCCCAGATATAGGGAAATACCATCCCACGGAGGGCACAGATATACCATGTCATTTAAGTAGTGTTGGCCGTTTTGGACACAGCTAACATTTTATGTATGTGACGTAACACACAAGCCACTTCTTAGGTTATTTTGTGTCACCTCATCCCAGGCCCTCAAAGTTACACAGCAGTGTCGATCCAAAGGTAACTCTAGCCATGTCTCACCATGCTGCCAGCCACCTGTCACCCACCATGCCCTATATTAGTTTGTCCCCTGAACTGTGCCCCCGTGACAGGCTACGATAGGATGACAGAACTCCAGGAGCGGTAATAATAATGTCTACGATGCATACAGAACACTCTCAAACACCGCTCTGAGTTAAAATGAACATTTAAACATGAGTCGATTTTTAAAATCACTTCCCCATCTGCCACAGCCCTTCTTAATTCATCCTTCCTTCTCATACTTCACACCCAAGGATTAGTCCAATGTGTTCGCTGCTGCACTTAGTGAATCCGGCAAAAGGTCACCTTCAGGTGGCTGCACGTGAGGGGGAAGGGTCAGTACATGGGGAAAAGGCACGGCAGAGGGCCTTGGGTTTTAAAGAAGGAAACAGATTCGCAGCTCAGATCCTAATTCCAGGATGGAAATCTCTGGATTAAAATTATTCCGATAATTTAGGAAAATGGAAATCTGCACTCTGAGTGTCCAAATGGACTGTTTAACTCGGAGGACCTTTCATTTCCAGAACAGGAATTCACCTCAACAAGGGGAATCACCAAGGTCTATGGACTTAAACAATAAATTCATTTTTGGCATGAATACTACAGGATCCGGTATTTGGCTTCACAGTCCTCAGCTAATTATAAACGAAATGAAGCTACGGGCAGGTAGACTGATGGCAGCAACAAGACATGGTGAATGTGGGAAAGGAACACAGAAAATTGCTGAAAGGCTACAGTTGGGGCCAGCAGGTTCATCAACTTTTAGCCTGTCCACTACAACACTTTACAAAATAATCACTGCTCGTGGCAACATGGACACCACGTGAGCAAGAGAGGTTGAGATTTCATCCTAGGCCCAAAGTTTAAGAAGCCAGTAAGGTATGAAAGAGTTTTAAATCGTTCCATTTTGAAAAGACTGACTTTTTTTTCTTTACAAAGGTTGATGCTTAAAGAATGAAGATTTAATTACTTGGAAAATGTACGCACATGGAAGACCTCATTCCTCTTGAATATCAAGTGGACCCTAAACAGTGTCTGTGTCGCATGAAGCATGTTTACTGCCTGCCAAAGTCCATCCAAAGTCCTTTCCCAGATGGTTTCCAGTGACACCTCATATTGAATATTTTTCTCCAGAACATTTCTAAGGTTTTTTACAAAATGTTCACATAGCCTTTCAATTCCGGTTTTTAAAAAAAATCCAGTTATTCCCAAGAAAAAAGGTTCTACAGCACCCATTCCTACAGCTAAGGGCTCCGGGAATCACAACTGAAAACACATGGTGGCCTCATTTCTTTTCCCATTTGTCTTTGGCAGCATTCTGGAAAGTAGAGGTGAGACACAACTACTCACGGAACATGGTGTAAAACTGCTGCGGGTTCAGATTCCACTTGCCCCAGGGGGTTTTGTGGCCTTTCAGCTGGGCATAGTTGGCGTGGTTGAACTCTGGTTCGGTGCCGAATGAGTCCAGGACACGCAGCATGCACCTGAAAGATAAAAGACGCCATGGGTAAAACTACAACCTTGACCCCAGAGTCAAAGAAACAAAAGCTCTACCCCCTCAGGGACCACCAAAGATGGACAAATCCTTTAAACTGAAGGCCACTGGGCAGGAATTGAGAGGCTTTATACTAGCATGTCTACAAAACATCCCCACACGTGGCTTCTGAGCCAGAGCCATCACAAAGCTCATACAATCTGCTCTAGATGAGTTGCCTAACCACAGAAGATGCTCCAATACCAGCGAAATAAAAAGCTCCCAAAAGCTGGAACTGCAGACCGCCACGGTCACTGCTGTACCCCTAGCCTGGGCTGAGCATACAGTGGTGCCTCAGGGACAACTGTGGAAGAAATACAGAACTACCATTTTTAGAGGTTACTATGTCCCCCCAAATTCATATGCTGAAATCCTAAGGAGGTGGTGTTAGTAAATGGGCCTTTGGGAGGTGATACGGTCATGAGGGTGGAGACCTCATAAATAGGAACAGTGCTTTTATAAAAGAAATTCCACAGAACTCCCTAGCGCCTTCCACCGTACGAAGATACCATGAGAAGTCTGCGACCTCACCTGACCATGCTGCCACCCTGATCTCAGACTTTCAGCCTCCCAAAATGTAAGCAATACATATCTGCTACTTATAAGCCACCCAGGCTGTGATGATTTGGTACAGCAGCCTGGGCGGACTGAGACGGAGGTCTTATTCTGCTTAGAGCACATAGCATGTCCTGTCTCCTTCAACAACTAGTCAAGATTTTCATCAACTAACTACAGTACGTGATTTTAGGTAAAGCTTAGAATCTCACTCAACAGGCAGTGGTGATTTTTATGTATTTGATAGTAAGAGGGCATTATTATTTTCTCCCAGAGCTCAAAAAGAAGTGAAACTGAAAATGTTTTGTTTGGCTATTCCACAAAAGCCTTAGCACAGCATCAATCAAACCTGGTCTATCGCCTGTTTTTGTACGGCCTTCTAGCTAAGAATGTTCTTTACATTTTTAAATGGTTAGAAAAAAAAGAGGGAGAATATTTTGTGATGTGAAAATTATACGGAATTCAACTCTCAGTGTTCAAAAATAAAGTTTTATTTGAACTAGCCAAACCTAGTTGCTTCTGTACGTCTATGACTGATTTCACACAGTAGCAGTAGACTTGGTAGCTGCAACAGAGACCACATGGTCAAGCAAAGCCTAAAATATTTACTGTCTGGCTCTTTACAGAAAAAGCCTCCTGACCACTGTTTTGGAGTGCGTAAAGAATGACCAATCGGAAGAAAGGAATCAATACTAAAACAGAATTTATTGATTTTGGTTACATTTATTTCATCACTGATTCTCAAAACACTGATGTAAATTTAACTCATGACTGGCCAATGAAAAAGCACTATTTTCTGTTGTTATGTATCAGGAATAATTCTGAATGGCTCTTACTGGACCAATAAGCATACAAGTAAATGAAGATAGAGCCCACATTTTAGAATCAGATGACGGCAATGACTTTTAAGCATCTGATTCACTTTCTTTCTTCCTTTCCCCACTAGGAGGAAGTCCATCTTCCAATTATTTTTACATCAGTGCATATTGCAGAAAAAAAGAATGCAAACACCAGATAGGATTTTCCAGGAAGAGCAACAGTAAACTGTCATTTTAGTGTGATGATTTTCACATCAGAGCTCAGCACTATTTGTCTAGACAAGGAAGAAAAGAGAGAGGGGAGGCAAGGTGGAAGGAGCGCGGGCCAGGACCACAGAGTTAAATACAAACCGACCCCAGAAACAGTGTCCTTCTTCTGGATTCCCATGTGGCTCTCAAGGAACATTCGATCCTCACAGTGACTAGATATATATGTATAAACAACTGAATCGCTTTGCTGTACACCTGAAACTAACACAACACTGCAAAACAACTATACTTCAATTAAAAAAAAAAGAAAACAGCTGGGATGATGGTGGCAACGCTTGCCAAGGTCACTACAGGAGAGGGGCGGAGGGGATGGAGGGACTCACACTGACAACTGGGGCTGGGGAAGGTTCAGCTCCCTCAAGAGGGCCAGAGCTGGGATTCCAAGGTGAGAGCGCCCTGAGCAGGCACAGCAGGGAGAAACAGGCCACCCTCATCAGAGAAACCTTTGCCTTGAAGGCTCTGGCTACCTCCACTTGTTTGTCATTGACTGACCGTCTCTAGCTTGTGACTCTATATTGAACTTGGAGTTTTAGTGGTGTTATTTTGAATGTGGATAACTAAAACAAACCCTGATGAGGAAAGATGCCTGGCAGGAGCCTCACTCCTGAAATCTTGGACTTTTATTACATGGGGCCTATATGTACGCTACGTGAGGCTGGCTTCTACTCAACGGAAGGCTACAGAATGAATGATGGGATGCATGAGATACTTATAACTCTACATGCTTATACTTGAAGCTTTGGTTTGGGAGTTGTCTGGTTTTTTTTTAGCTTATCTGGGTTTGTCTTATAAACCCAAGGCAGGAGACTGATCTCTGTCTAGGACAGAGGAGGCTGAACAATTATATTCTTCCCTCTTCAATCACTTTCTACACCTGTGTGTTTTGGAATTGGGTGTGTGCCGGTAGTATTGATGCTGTTCCTCTAATGTCTTCTGTGTGTCTGGAGCATCAAGAACAGACTGATGACTTAAAAAGATATTTGCCTCGCGGCCCGAGGCAGCTGGCCTCCTCACAGGGCTGGCTGCAGCAATGCCAGAGGATTCCTGGAACATTCTCTCTGCACTAAGCCACACTATTACGAGATGGACGTCCACAACCTCCTTGCCAGGACCTACTTCCTAATTTGGAGTTTGATGTAAAACACGGTATATCTTGGACTATTTGCATCTCACTTTCCTGTGTGTTGTCCATGCTCAGCAAAGGCCTCACATGAAGCAAAATGGATATGAGTTTTGCAGTACCTAGCAGAATACTAGTCACATGTAGGTATTTAATAAATGTTTCATCGAATGTCCTGGGTCGCTATATAAATTGGACAGAATTTATAAATATTTTTCCAAGATCAACAGGAATCACAGATTTGCTCCTAAATAAAAAAACCAACTGATAACTTTACATTTAATAGAATTCTTATCATCTTCCATCACCCAAGATGAATACAGAGAGCGCCGACAATTTCTAATCTTTAAAAGGGAAAGAAATGGGCAAGAAACTTTCTAGAGGACCTGCTTGGCCTTTGGATGAGATCTTAGCTGCCTGAGACCACAAAGACGGCAGCACTGAAGTCCTAACAGACCTCCTGCCAGCTAATATCATTAACACAGATGATTTATTAAAGAAAGGAGGGATAAAACACTCTTCCATAAAATCCCCTCAGAGAAAATATGCCTTTTCATCCAACAAGAACCAAATACCAATCAATGGTGACCATTTTAATAATAAAATCATCCTTTTTAATTGACCTAAACGCTACCACTGAGAATATATTTCCACCCAAACAGCCCTGCTTAATCATGAGAATATGTAAGTCTAGGGACGCTCAGTTCCTTTTGCACATTTATCAGATGCCTGTCAGTCACAAAACGCCAGAGAAAAACAGCTCTTTCTTTTTTTCAGTGCTGTAGCTAAAAAGAAAAAAAAAGTTTGCTTATTTACAAGGTCTATTAGCAACAAGAAATATGGCTACTCCCATAGAGCGGAGAACATTTATGGCGGCCCATGATTCATGAAGATTTCAAAAAAGCAACAAACCAAAAAACAGGAAAACACCTGATGCAGAAGGTAGAGTGCTATCCTGGACCAAACCCAGATTTTTACCTTGCTTTTTTATGAAACCGCAGACACACCTCATTTTATTGTGCTTCACATTTTTGCACTTTGCACATACTACACTTTTTACGAATTAAAGGTTTGTGGCAACCCTGCCTTATCGGAGGTTGGGTAGCATTTTTTAGCAATAAAGTATATAAACTTTTTTTTCCCTTTCCAGTTTTATATTGAAATATAATTGACACACAGCACAGAATATGTTTCAGGTGTACAGCATAATGATTTGATTTATATACAACATGGAATGACTACCACAAGTTTAGTGAACAACCATCATCGTAGAGAAACAAAATAAAATATTTTTTCCTTGTGATAAGAGCTCTTGGGTTGTACTTACTTATCTTAGAGCTGCAAGTTTATACCTTTTGACTACCACTCCCCCAACTCCCCCTCCCCCCGTCCCCTTCCTCTGGTAACCACAAGTCTGATCTCTTTGTCCATGACTTTGTCTTTGTTTTCGAAGTATAACTGACCTATGGCACTATGCCAGTTCCTGGTGTGTAGTATAGTGATTCCGTATTTCTGTACATTACAAAACGATCACCATGATAAGTCTAGTTACCATCTGTCACCACACAAAGATATTACAATATTATTGATTATATTCTCACACTGTGCATTTCATACCTGTGAAAGGATTTTTAAAATTAAGGTATGTTCTTTGGGGTACGTGTCCTTTATACAATGGAATATTACTCGGCCATAAAAAGGAACAAAACTGGGTCATTTGTAGAGATGTGGATGGACCCAGAGTCTTTCATACAGAGTGAAGTAAGCCAGAAAGAGAAAAACAAATATCATATATTAATGCATCTATGTGGAACCTAGAAAAATGGTACAGATGAACCTATTTGTAGGGCAGGAATAGAGATGCAGACGTAGAGAACGGACCTGTGGACACATGGGGGGAAGGGGAGGGTGGGACGAATTGGGAGATTAGGTTTGACATAAATACACTACCATGTGTAAAACAGATAGCTAGTGGGAACATGCTGCATAGCACAGGGAGTTCAGCTCGGTGCTGTGTGACAACCTAGATGGGTGGGATGGGTGGGGGGGGGGTGGGAGGGAGGTCCAAGAGGGAGGGGATACAGGTATACATATAGCTGATTCACTTCACTGTACAGCAGAAGCTAACACAACATTGTAAAGCAATTATGTTCCAATAAATAAATAAAGGTGTGTATTTTTTTAATACCTAATGCTGTCGCACACAATAGACTATAGTATAGTATAAACATAACTTTCATGTGCACTGGGAAACCAAACATATCGTGTGACTCACTTTATTGTGATACTCGCTTTATTGTAGTGGCCTGGAGTCAAACCCTCAGTATCTTTGAGGTCTGCCTGTGTATCCAAAAGGCAATGAAAAGTGGGTAGTCTCCTCTCAATGAATCCCTTTACTCTGCCCAAGACCATTTCACTGCCCAGTGAGAAAATCACTGCCACTGCAAAGAAATTCCACAACAATGGGTGTTCCCCCAACTCTGTTTTTGAGAAGATTCTTAATATTTTGAATTTTCATTGTTTTCTTTTCTATTATGGTTTATTACAGGATGTTGAATATACTTTCCTGTGCTATAAAACAGGACCTGTGGTTTATCCATTCTATATATAATAGTTTGCATCTGCTCATCCCAAACTCCCAGTCCATCCCTCCCCCACCCTCACCCCCACAATCCCCAGCAACCACAAGTGTGTTCTCTATGTCTGTAAGTCTGTTTTGTAGATAAGTTCATTTGTATCATATTTTAATTTATTTACTTATTTTAAAAAATTAACTTATTTTTGGCTGCGTTGGATCTTCATTGCTGTGCACAGGCTTTCTCTAGTTGTGGCGAGCGGGGGCTACTTTTTGTTGTGGTGTGCAGGCTTCTCATTGTCGTGGCTTCTCTTGTTGCGGATCATGGGCTCTAGGCATGCGGGCTTCAGTAGTTGTGGCGTGCCGGCTCAGTAGTTGTGGCTTGCGGGCTCTACAGCACAGGCTCAGTAGTTGTGGCGCACGGGCTTAGTTGCTCTGTGGCATGTGGGATCTTCCTGGACCATGGCTCAAACCCGTGTCCCCTGCATTGGCAGGTGGATTCCTAACCACTGTGCCACCAGGGAAGCCCCCGTGTCATATTTTAGATTCCACATATAAGTGATATTATACGGTATTTGTCTTTCTCTTTCTCACTTACTTTGCTTAGCTTTGATGATAATCTCTAGATCCATCCATATAGCTGCAAAATGCATTACCATTAAGTGCCCAACATACAAACCTTCAAGTTGCAAACTTTCAGAGATGAGAACATATTATAAACCTATTACAGTACAGTACTATATAGCCGATTGAGTTAGTTGGGTACCTAGGCTAACTTTGCTGGACTTATGAACAAATTGGATTTATGAATGCACTCTTGGAATGGAACTCATTGGTATGTAGTGGACTTACTGTATTTCATTCTTCTTACTGTATTTCATTCTTCATGGCTGAGTAATATTCCATTTAAATATATACCACATCTTCTTTATCCATTCATACATCGATGGACGTTTAGGTTGTTTCCATGTCTTGGCTATTGTAAATAGTGCTGCTATGAATATAGGGGTGCAGGTATCTTTTCGAATTTGAGTTTTGTCCAGATACATGCCCAGGAGTGGGACTGTCGGATCGTGTGGCAGCTCTAGTTTTAGTTTTCTGAGGAATCTCCATACTGTTCTCCATAGTGGCTGCACTAAATTACATTCCCACCCTCAGTGTAAGAAGGTTCCCTTTTCTCCACACCCTCTCCAGCATTTGTTATTTATAGACTTTTTTTTTTTTTATAGACTTTTTAACGATGGCCATTCTTACTGGTGTGAGGTGGTACCTCACTGTTGTTTTCATTTGCATTTCTCTAATAATTAGTGATGTTGAGCATCCTTTCAGGTGCCTACTGGCCATCTGTATGTCTTATTTAGAGAAATGTCTATTCAGGTCTTTTGCCCATTTTTTGATTGGGTTGTTAGATTAATCCCTTATTGAACACACCATTTGCAAGTATTTTCTCCCAGTCTGTAGGTTGTCTTTTCATTTTGTTTATGGTTTCCTTTGCTGTGCAAAAGCTTATAAGTTAAATTAGGTCCCATTTGTTTATTTTTGCTTTTATTTCTATTGCCTTGGGAGACTGACCCAAGAAAACATTGCTACGATTTATGTCAGAGAATGTTTTGCCTATGTTCTCTTCCAGGAGTTTAATGGTATCATGCCTTATATTTAAGCCTTTAAGCCACTTTGAGTTTATTTTCGTGTATGGTGTGAGGGTGTGTTCTAGCTTCACTGATTTACATGCAGCTGTCCAACTTTTCCAACACCACTTGCTGAAGAGACTGTCTTTTCCCCACTGTAGATTCTTGCCTCCTTTGTTGAAGATTAATTAACCGTAGGTGTGCGGGTTTATTTCTGGGCTCTCTGTTCTGTTCCACTGATCCATATGTCTGTTTCTGTGCCAATACCATGCTGTTTTGATTACTGTAGCCTTCTAGTATTGTCTGAAGTCTGGGAGGGTTATGCCTCCTGCTTTGTTCTCTTTCCTTAGGATTGCTTTGACAATTCTGGGTCTTTTATGGCTCCATATAAATTCTAGGATTGCTTGTTCTAGTTATGTGAAAAATGTCATGGGTAATTTCATACGGATCAAATTAAATCTGTAGATTGCTTTGGGTATTATGGTCATTTTAACAATATTATGAATTTTCATTTCTTTCAATTCTAGAGGACTTCCAATCTGGAATAACCTTGGACATTAAAGTTAATAATACTAAACTATAAATTAACCTGAAATGGAGAAACCTAGGTCAGGCCATTAAAGATGCATTTATTGGTTAAGTTAAAGAACACATCAAAACATCTCTTTACAGAATAACAACAGAAAAGAAACATATGAAGGGACTTCCAAGTTGTACTAACTGAAAGATTTCAGAGTGCTCTCTTAGGAAGGTGATTCAAAACAAAACGTAGGTCAATACATACTACCAGTTGGTAAAGCTGGTACTAATTTCATGATTTTTACCCAAATTCATGACCATTGACACTATTAAATAATTATGGGGCTTCCCTGGTGGCGCAGTGGTTGAGAGTCCGCCTGCCGATGCAGGGGACACGGGTTCGTGCCCCGGTCCGGGAAGATCCCACATGCTGTAGAGCGGCTGGGCCTGTGAGCCATGGCCACTGAGCCTGCGCGTCTGGAGCCTGTGCTCCGCAACGGGAGAGGCCACAACAGTGAGACGCCCGCGTACCGCAAAACAAAAACAAAAACAAAAACAATTATGATGTTTAGTTAAATGTATTCACCTTTTAAAATTCATTGGAAAATTTTATAGACCACAAATAAAAGACAGTATCAACTGTAATAAATGGAAGACACAAAAAAAGCACATTACTATTCTTCCCCTTTTTTGTGATTATTATTTTTGACTATACTCCGTTAAAAGTTACTACAAAATAATTCCCTGTGCTTATCTATTTTATACATAGTCATTTGTATTTCAATACAATACCCCTATCTTGCCCCATGCCCCTTTCCTCGCCCCACTGGTAACCACTAGTTTGTTTTCTGTATCTGTGAGTCTGTTTCTCTTTTGCTGAATACGTTCATTTTATTTTTTAGATTTGGCATATAACTGATATCATACCACATGTGTCTTTCTGTCTGACTTACTTCAGTAAGCATAATATCCTCTAGGATATTGCTGCAAATGGAAGAATTTCATTCTTTTTTTTTAATCACTGAGTAGTATTCCACTGTATATATATGCCACTTCTTCTTTATCAATTTGTCTATTGAAGGACCCTTAGGTTGTTTCCATACCTTGGCTATTGAAAATAGTGCTGATATGAACACTGGGGTGCACATGTCTTTCTGAAATAGTGTTTTCAACTTTTTTGGATATACACCACAGCAGTGGAATTGCTGCGTCATATGGTAGCTCTTTTTCAGGTTTTTGAGGAACCTTCATACTGTTTTCATAGCAGCTATACCCATTTACTTTCCCACCATGCTGTTTGGGTTACTAAAGCTTTGTAGTATAGACCAGCGGTCCCCAACCTTTTTGACACCAGGGACCGGTTTCATGGAAGACAATTTTTTCACGGATCAGGGATGGGGATGGTTCAGGCTGTAATGCGAGTGATGGGAGTGGCAGATGAAGCTTCACTCACTCACCTGCCTGCCGCTCACCTCCTGCTGTGTGGCCTGGTTCCTAGCAGGTTGCAGACCAGGACTGGTCCGCAGCCTGGGGGTCAGGGACCCGTGGTATAGACTGAATGAAGTCAGGAAGCGAAATACCTCCAGCTTTGTTCTTTTTCCTTGGACTGCTTGGCAATTCAGGTTCTTTTGTGGTTCCACATAAATTTTAGGAATATTTGTTCTAGTTCTGTGAAAAATGTTACGGGCATTTTGACAGGGATCACATTAAATCTGTAGATTGCTTTGAGTGGCATGGCCATGTTAAAAATATTAATTCTTCCAATCCACGAGCGCAGGGTATCTTTCCATTTCTTTGTATCATCTTCATTTTCCTTCATCAATGTTTTACAGTTTTCAGAGTATAGGTTTTTCACCTCCTTGGTTAAGTTTATTCCCAGGAATTTTATACTTTTTGAAGCGATTTTAAACAGCATTTTTTTTTACTTTCTCTTTCTGATAGTTCATTATTAATGTATAGAAAAGCAACAGATTTCTGTATATTGATATCATATCCTAAAACTTCTCTGAATTTATTAGCTCTAATAGTTTTTTGGTGGAGACTTAAGGGTTTTCTACATAAAGTATTATGTCATCTGCAAATAGTGACAGTTTTACTTTTTCCTTCCAGTTTGGATGCTTTTCTTTTCTTTTTTTTTTTTTTTTTTTTTTTTTTTGTCTATTGTGGCTAGGACTTCTAATACTATGTTAAATTGAAGTGGCAAGAGGGGGCATCCTTGTCTTGTTCCTAAATTTAGAGGAAAAGCTTTCACCTTTTCAACACTGAGTATGATGTTAGCTGTGGGTTTGTCATAAATGGCCTTTATTATGCTGAGATATGTTACATCTATAATCGATTTGATGAGTGTTTTTACCATAAATAGATGTCGTTTTGTCAACTGCTTTTTCTGCTTCTAGTGAGATGATCATGTGATTTTTATCCTTTTGTTTGTTAATGTGGTATATATCACACTGAATGATTTGTGAATACTGAACCATCCTTGTGTCCCTGGAATAAATCTCACTTGATCATGGTGTATGATTCTTTTTATATAATGTTGGATTTGGTTTGCTAATATACTGTTGAGGATTTCTGCATCTATATTCATCAAAGGTATTGGCCTGTGATCTTCTTTTTTTGTAGTGTCTTTTCTGGTTTTTGTGTCAGGGTAATGGTGGAATTATAGAATGAATTTGGGAGTGTTCCTTCCTCTTCAATTTTGTTTTTGAAATAGTTTGAGAAGGGTAAGTATTAGTTTTTCTTTACGTCTTTGGTAGAATTCCCCTGTGAGGCTGCCTAGTCCTAGACTTTTGTTTGCTGGGAGTTTTTCTTTGTTTTACAAATTCAATTTCACTACCAGTGATCGGTCTGTTCAAATGGTCTGTTTCTTCTTGATTCAGTCTTGGCGTGTTGTATGTTTCTAGAAATTTGTCCATTTCTTACAGGTTGTTCACTTTGTTGGCATTTAACTGTTCATAGTACTCTTATGATTTTTTGGATCCCTGCTGTACTGGTTATTCCTCCTCTTTCATTTCTTCTTTTGTTTATTTGGGTCCTCTCTCTTTTCTTCTTGGTGAGCCTGGATAAAGGTTTATCAATTTTATTTAACTTTTCAAACAACTAGCTCTTGGTTTCATTGATCTTTTCTATTTTTTTCGTCTCTATTTTATTTATTTCCTCTCTGATCTTTATTATTTTCCAACTTCTGCTGACTCTGGGCTTTGTTCTCCTTTTTCTAATTCTTTTAGGTGGTAAGTGGGGTTGTTTGAGAATTTTCTTGTTGCTTGACGAAGGCTCATATCACCATAAACTTCCCTCTTTAAACTGCTTTTGCTGCATCCCATACATTTTAGAGACTGTATTTCCATTTTCACTTGTCTCAAGGTATTTTCTGACTTCCTCTTTTTTTCTTTGATCCATTGCTTTTTTCAGTGGCATGTTGTTTAGTCTCATTTGTTTGTTCTTTTCCCATTTTTCTTTCTGCAATTGATTTCTAGTTTCATACTGTTGGGGTCAGAAAAAATGGTTGATATAATTTCTATCCTCTTGAACTTGTTGAGACTTGTTTTGTGGCCTAGCGTGTGATTTATCCTGGAGATGTTCCATGTACACTTGAAGAGAATGTGCATTCTGCTGTTTTCAGATGTGATGACCTGTAGATATCTATTAAGCCCAACTGCTCTATTGTGTCATTTAAGATCACTGTTGCGTTACTGATTTTTGGTCTGGATGATCTGTCCACTGATGTAAGTGGGGTGTTAAAGTCCCCTACTATTATTGTCAATTTCTCCCTTTACGTCCGTTAGTATTTGCTTTATGTATTTGGGTGCTCCTGTACTGGATGCATACATGTTAACCGGTGTACTACCTTCTTCTTGTATTGATCCCTTTATCGTTATATAATGCTCTTCTTTGTCTTTTATTATAGGCTTTGTTTTAAAAGTCTATTTTGTCTGATATGAATACTGCTATCCCAATTTCTTGCCATTTCTGTTTGCATGAAATATCTTTTTCTATCCCCTAACTTTCAGTCTGTGTGTGTCTTTAGCTTTAAAGTGAGTATCTTGTAGGCAGCATTTAGATAGATCTTTTTTAAATCCAATCAGCCACCCTATGTGTTTTGATTGGAGCATTTAGTTCAATGACATTTAAAGTAATTATTGATAGATATGTACTTACTGCCATTTTATTACTTGTTTTCTGGGTTTTTTTTTTTTGGTAGTTCTCTGTTCATTTCTTCTTCTTTTTGTTTCTTCCCTTGTGGTTTGATGATTTTCTTTAGTAGTATGCTTCTGTTCCTTTCTTTATATGTTTTGTGTATCTATTGTAGGTTTTGGATTTGTGATTACCATGGGGTTCTACGTTGACTGTAACTATATCTACTTGTTTTAAATTGGTATTCATTTAAGTTCAAACTCATTCTAACGGATCTGTATTTTTCACTCCTTCGCCACATTTTGTGTTTTTGATGTCATATTTTAATCTTCATGCTTCTCCCCTTATTGCTTTTATAATTTTTTTGTCTTTTAATCTTCATACTGGCTTATTTAACTGGTTGATCTTCAGTACTTACTATATATGTGGCTTTCCCAGGGGCATTTTCCCTTTCCTATAGATTCTTACTTCTTTTCCACTTAGCGAAGACTCTTTAACATTTCTTTTAGGGTTGGTTCAGTATTGATGAACTCTTAGTTTTTGCTTGTCTGAATTCTTTATCGCTCCTATTCTAAGTGATAATCTTGTTGGGTAGCATATCCTAGGTTGCAGGTTCTTCCCTTTCAGCACTTTGAATATATCATGCCACTCCCTTCTGGCTTGCAAAGTTTCTGCAGAAAAATCAGCGGATAGCCTTATGGGGTTCCACTGTATGACTTATTTTTCTCTTGCTGCCTTTAGAATTCTCTCTTTAACTTTTCTCATTTTAATTATGATATGTCTTGATGTGGGTCTGTTTGGGTTCATCTTGACTGGGACCCTCTGTGCTTCCTGTACATGGATATCTGTTTCCTTCTTCAGATTTGGAATGCTTTCAGCCATAATCTCCTCAAATACATTTTAGATCTCCTTTTCTCTCCCTCTCTCAGACACCTATAATGTGAATGTTGGTAGACTTAATGTAATCCCAGAGATCCCTTAAACTGTTCTCATTTTTTAAAATTTGTTTTTCTTTTTGCTGCTCTGATTGGGCAATTTCCATTATTCTATCTTCCAGACGACTTAGGTGTACTTCTATTTCACTCAGTCTATTATTCATCCCTTCTAGTGTGTCTTTTTTTTAATTTCACTTATTGAATTCTTCATTTTCGTTGGGTCTTTTTTATACTTTCTAGTTCCTGGTTAAAACTCTAACTGTGTTCATCTACTCTTTACTCTAGTTCAGTTAACATTCTTATTACCAACGCTTTGAATTCTTTATGCAGTAATTTGTTTATTTCTGTTTCATTATTTTTTCAGGGGTTTTCTCCTGTTCTTTTGATTGAGACCAGTTCCTCTGCCTTTTCATTTTGCTAAACTTTCTCTGCCTCTATGAATTTAGGTGAAAAAGTGACCTACCACAGTCTTGAAGGGGTGTTCTTACATGGGAGTACCCCTATACAGACTGCGTGTGCCCAGTGCCTTTGGCGGGAGAGCTGGATTTGATGTGAATGCAAGTCACCCTTTCCTCAGGGTGTGTTGGCAGCTATCACCTTGATATGGGTGGGGCTGGAGATGAAGGGGCCAGAGCTGAAGGCGGGTGTGAGGTGGGGCTTCCTCTCTGCTCGGTGGCCATCACCTCCCTATCAGGGGTGGAGTCTGATGCCAAGGTGCTGAAGTAGAAGCCCTGAGGTTCAGGCCCGAGCTGGCTCTGTTCCTTTAAGTGTGTGCTTTCCCTTCTCCCAGCACTGGGACCCTTACCCCAGAGGACGAGGGAGTGCTGAAGCAAGGACAGAGGATGCAGGCTCTCAGCTTGTGTAGCTTGACCACAGAGATCTGAGCTGTCTCCAGTGCACTGTCTGTACAGGCACCAACAATTGTTTCCCTCGCTCTGCTCAGATGCAGCCTTGGGTCCAAGTACCCTTTTGCCCCTCACAGTCATTCATTGCCCCCAATCTCCTCCACCCCTGCCTTGCTGCGGCACCCTTGGCAGGTGGAGCCTGCGTGACCTCTCAGCACGTACTGGAGGGTGAGTTGTGGTTGAGTGGCCGCCGTCAGAGGTCTGGGCTGCTTCTGATGCACTGCTTGAGTAAGCGCCAACAATGGCCACCGCCTCCCTCACTGCCCAGGCTCCATCCTGGGACCAGGTCGCCTCTGTGTCACACAGTCTTCTCTCTCGTGTGGCCACCCCAGCTCCAGTGCCATCTTGTGACATGGAGTAAGTGGGGCTAGAGCATTTGCTGGGCTAGGGCTGGCACGTGCTGAGGCAGCTGCAGGAAACCTCTGTCCGTCCTCTCTGCCCTGCCTCAGGAGCAAGCCAGGGCACACATGCGCCACACAAGCAGGGTCTAGGCCTTCCACAGCTCTCCTGTTGGTGCCAGTGGTCCTCCAACCTAAAAAGGGGGCTTGTTTCCCCTGTGTATAACTCCACGACTCAGGTGCCCAATCTGTGGCTCTCACCGCTCACTTCCCAGGGCAGGTCTCCACTTGTGCAATCTCCCTTTTCCTCTGAGTCCCCTCCCAGGGGTCCCTACCTGATCCCTTTTCTTCCCTTCCTACCCGATTACATGTGAATCTTTCTTACAGTCTTGGTTGTACAGGAGTCTTTCTGCCAGCTTCCAGTTGGTTTTCAATGAGAATTGTTCCACAGTTAGATGTATTCTGGAGGCGAGTCCCACATCGTCCTACTGGGCCATCTTGATCAATCCTCCATATTACTCTTCTTTAATAAGAATTACTAAACTCAAACTAGGTATTTTTTTTGCCTGCTGAACATTGAGACTTACAGCTACTCTCATGCAAGTGTTAAAAGTAGTGTTGGAGATACAGTAGTATCAAACTAAGCCTTTTTTAGAAAGATTGAAAGGAAATTGAAAAAATTAAAAAACTTCATTATATAATTCAATGTTATTTAGTGTCATGCTTGTAAAATTGTTTCAAATGTTGTTCCATGTAAAATTGTTTCAAATACTAAACCATGGTCTCAAACCCACAAGAGGGAAACAGTGAGATCTTCTACTAATAAAACCTGTACACAGAGTAACACATGCACTCTGGTGATACTAAGCATGAGGCTTATCTTTAAAAGTACAAGACCCCAGCATTCAGACAAGTTACGCCCAGACTTCTCTTCTAAGAATGACAAGAATACCGGTGGGGGAAAGGGACAGAGAAGTAAGTCATCAACTCAAACCTAAGGAACACAAGAAATGACCCTGTCCGTAGTTTATCAAAATCATTATTTGATTAAACAGATGAGATTAGTGTCGACAGACTGACAGAGGCAAGCTAAGTGTTAGGGAAGGGAAAAAGGAGGTTGGATACGTGTTTTCTATTTTTAAAAGAAATCAATGAAAATAATGAATAGCACTTGAAAGTCAAAAGGCACCGAGGAGAATCTGAACTTCAATTAGGAATGAGAAACACTCTACACAGGGAAGCAGCCGCACAGCACAGGGGGATCAGCTCCGTGCTTTGTGACCACCTAGAGGGCTGGGACAGGGAGGGTGGGAGGGAGACACAAGAGGGAGGAGATATGGAGATATATGTATATGTATAGCTCTTTCACTTTGTTATACAGCAGAAACTAATACACTGTTGTAAAGCAATTATACTCCAATAAAGATGTTAAAAATAGAGACAATTATTTAAAAAAAGATAATATTTGATAAGCTTTTTCTACCAGCAACCATGTAACTCTTGTTAAAGAAATAAAAAGCTCTAAAAACTTAAGAACAGTACGTAGCACTTACTGGTAATGAACCCAGGATGGTCCAAGAGTTTTCTTGAATTGAGCGAGTCCTACAATATCAATATAAATAAGCTCAACAATTCTGTCTCCTACAGTTGGGCAGCCAGATCGGTTTCCTACAACCTTCTTCATTATTCTAGAGAAAGGACAGAAGAGAGGGAAAAAAAAAATACAATTTACTGCAAGGTACTGCACTTAGCAACTTTAACAGGTAAATAAACATCCCAAGAATCCTTATCAGGGAGGATGGCATGGCCCTTCCCAGTCAGCTGCCTATCCAAGTTCTGCCCACTCATCACGTCCATCCAAAGCCTCAATTCCGACTCTTGCAAAAGCAAATGGTTGTATACAAACACAGCCTTGGAAACCAAGGGAGATCTGGGTCTCAATCTGTCTCCATTTAATTTGCTGGTCAAGAAGATTAGGGAGGTCTTTAAGTACTGGTGACAGGGCCAGATGTGTTTTATTTAAACAGATCATTGTAGAAGCAACATGAAGCAGTGGGTCCCAAACATGCCTGCACATTAGAATCACCTGGGGATCTTTTCCAACTTCCCAAGACCAGACCATATCCCAGACTAATTAAATCACACTCCACTGTCTAGCAGCTGTGAGATCTTAGAAAGTAACTTCTCTGAATCTTTCCTCATTTAAAACACACACACACACACACACACACACACACACACACACAAAACAGGATTGGATACAGAGAAGACGGTAGGACAGCAACCTCTCAGGAATTCTTCAGGTAGTTAAATTAGGTATTCAGTGGAAAGTACCTATGTATACTAGATATTCAGTACCTATTAGTTTCTCCCAGAGACTGTTCTTATCATACAGCCCTTACTGACCTCCTAAATGTCTTCCATTTCTAGCCTCTACAATATAAACTTCTTTCTGTACTGTCCTGTACTGTTCGCAAATTTCTTTTATGTCTAATTTTTCCTTCTGACTACAATGTATCACAGAACTGGCACTATAGTTTATAAGTTTCCCTTATCCTTCCTTCCATCCACCCACCCATACAAACCCAGCCATCCATCCAAACCCACCCTTGCACTGAGCCAACATGCTTGATCGTACATCAATTTCACATGGGTGGGGCAAATAAGTGCTACCCATACTGCCATTCACCCAGAAATCAGTCATCATTGGCCTTTGTATCCCTGCTCACACCCTGTAACAGTCCTTCACCAGATTATGGACACCCTACTCCAAAGGGCAAGAATCATCAATAGGGCTCTGCCCTAGAGCTCCATACTGACACTGCCCCAGGCACCCTTTTCTCCACTGGGTTTCTGAAAGAGGTAGGTTCCATAGAACAAATTTCTTCCCAACGATTTGAAAATGTTTTCTGTAAAGGCCCAGGTAGTAAACACTTGCATCTCTGCAGGCCACACATTCTCCGTCACAGCTATTCAGCTCTGCTCTTGGAGAAGGAAAGCAGCCACGGGTGTGGCTTTGGGCGCGTGATACTTGATTAGCAAAAAACGCACAGGACTGCATTTGGCCTGCTCAGCCATCGTCGCTGACTCCTGGTCCACCCTGTATTCAGTGGTTCCCAAACCTGCCTGCACTTTGGAATTACCTGGAAGCATCAACAGATACTTATGCCTGAGTCCTATCCCCATAGGTCGTCATTTAGTTAGTCTGGGATATGGTCTGGGCTTAGGGAGCCTAAAAAGATCCCCAGGGGATTCTAATGTGCAGGCATGTTTGGGAACCACTGCTCCATGCTGCTTCTACAAGTATCTACTCAAATAAAACACATCTGGCCCTGTCACCAGGGCCTAAAGACCTCCATAATCTTCTTGACCAGCAAATTAACTCTCTGCCTGATAGATCCCTAATATGCCTTTTCGGAGCTCCCTGGGGAGCGCCTATCCCCAGAGCTCCCACTGTACTCCATTTCTTTACCCCCGACTCATTCATTCATCCCTTCACTCATTTGTTCAGTAAATAGTTATGGGCACCCACTGTATGCCAGGCACTGTTCTAGGTGCTCAATACACAGTGGTGAGCAATATTCACAGATTCTGCACTCCCTGCGCTAAGCAGCGTCACCTCAATTAGAACTAATCACATTGCAATTAGTGTCAATATTGTGCAACGTATCAGTGGTAATTATCAAAAGGTTGGCATCTCCTTGGCCACACACTGGTCATCTCTGTATGTCCCATACCAAGAAGCAGCCCACAGAGAGCACAGAAGGAATGAACGCTCAATGTATGAAGGCACCCACTTCGTACGTTGTGTTCCCCAGTGTGTTTTAAAAGAAGCGGGAGAGGAAGGCAACAGGAGGCAGCTGTTAAAGGGACAAAAGTGGTGAAGGGCTCAGAAGACCTCAGGTTTATCGAGTTCTGAACGGAGCACTGTGGTCCGGTGGTCAAGAGCACAGGCTTCGAGGTCAGACAGACAGAGGGCTCAAATCCTGACTCTTCCACGTACTCTCCATGGGACTTTGAGGAAATCTTTTTTGGTCTGAATCTCAGTTTCCTCATCTTTAAAATGCAGAAAGCAACAGTGCCTACTTCCAGGTTTGCACTAAGGACTAAAAAACATAAAACATGTAAAACACTTAGTAACTGGTGCATGGGAAGCGCTCAACAAATGTTAGCTTTTTTTTTTTTAATATTTATTTATTTTGGCTGCTGCGGGTCTTAGTTGCAGCACACAGGATCTTTGTTGAAGCATGCAGGATCCTTAGTTGTGGCATGCAGACTCTTAGTTGCGGCATGCATGCAGGTTCTAGTTCCCCGACCACGGATCAAAGCCGGCTCCCCTGCGTTGGAAGCGAGAAATCTTACCCACTGGACCACCAGGGAAAACCCCCAAATGTTAGCTCTTAATAGGCATCATCACTGTTATGGTTGTCGTAACTGTTGATACTACCACTGTAACTAAAGCCCGGCTCGTGGTTTCAGTGTATGGAAATCATTTAACAAAAAGAGAGCTGACATTATTTTACGGATATTACTGCTTTCATCCCGATACTGCAACTAATCCGTTGTGGACCTCAGACTTAACACAAGTGACCTCTCTGGGCATCAATGTTTTAGACAATAAAGTAGGAGCAGGGTGAGACATACATTGTCTTAACACCTCTTCCATTTCTAGAATGTTCCTTCAAGCTATTTCTCTTGGAACAGTTGACATATTGCTAGATGTTAACTTGGCTGTTGGGCAGAGAGTCTCCATGGGCAGTTATCCAAAAAGGAGGGAAGGGACTCTAAGCATTTCTGCTTAGCCAGTCGTGTCAATCTAAAAGGGATTAAGAGAGGGCTTGAGCTAGAAGCACATTTCAGTGAAATCAAAAAACCTAGGCAGAGTTGAAAGTGGGCTAACTGAAATAGGATTGGATCAGGGCTTTCGAGAAACTCATTCTATCCAAATTAAATTGCAAACAGGAACCTGCCCCGTTTGAAGATTTAGAAAGCTTGCTGTTGAGTGGGGAACGGTATGAGTTTCAGCAAGAGACAGGGAATTAGGAAAGTCAATAATGTTGCCTGCTGCAGATGCTGGAAGCACCTGTAACAGCAAAGGATAAGCTCCTTAGTTTGAGTTTTCTGGCATTCATTTATCAAGCCTCTGGAGCCTGCAGCTACAATGAAAACATATTAGCCTTTTCACAGTGTATGTATTTAGCTTCTGAAAATAATCTTCTTATCTCCTGTTTCATGAATTATCACTTTCATTTTCCTCCACAAGAAATTACACACCAAGAGAGGGCTTTAAGAGTTTACAATTTCTTTTTTGTATTCTGATTTTAAAATTGAAAAATAATCTCCTTACTCCTTGAGCTCCGCCAGTGAAGCTGAAATCCTAATGTCATGGCCCAGTAAGTACAGAGATGTAATTAAATCACTCCACTGAACTAATTCACCAAGAGGGCCACCACTGAAAGCTGTCTCTGCAATCTTAAATCCAGATTCCTTAGTCAGGAGGCCCAGGTGAACAAGGACCTGAAAAAACAAAAAAAGAAAAAAAAAAAAAAAAGAAGAGGCACATACTGATTCCCGTCAGACAAAGTACAAACTCCACAGTAACCTACCCAAAACCCACCACCAATTCCAAAGTCATGTTTACGTTCTAATGAAATCTCCACATGGGGTAAACCATTTTTCTAGAAGGTACAGAGAACGGAAGGAAATGATTTTTCATTGTTGTTTTAGAGGAATAAAGTCATTACTGCATTTGGTATGAGTATGAGGTAGGGACAGATAATCCTGTTTTCCAAAAGTGGGGTACATTTGGAAAATCGGAACCAAAGGGGAATCAAGCAGGACGATAAAATATCTTTTAACTATATTGGGCTTTTTTCCCACAGCTGGAATACGTTTAAGCTTTTAACACAGAAAATTTCAAACACTAACAAAAGCTGACATGACAATATAGTCAATTCCACTGTAGTCAACAATTATTAACTTCAACAATGATTAACTCCTGACAAGTCTTATTTAATGTACATCCCTCATTTTCTCCCAACCCCTCTAGCTTATCTTGCAGCAAATCCTAGACAGCCCAACCTTTCACCTGTAAATAGTTCAGTTGGCATTTCTAAAAGAAACAAACTTTCACTTAAAAAACATAACCGTAACATCACCCCAACACCCCTAACATAGCTATTAAATCCTTAGTATTACCCAATATCCAGTTAGTCTATACACTTGCTCAATTGTCACTTATTTTTTTCAAGAGCAGTTGGTTGAGTCAAGTCAAATAAAGTGCACAAATTGTAATGCCTCATACATCTCTTCCTTAACCTACAGTGGTGCCCGATTATCCTTTTTTGGGGGGATAGAGGCTGGTAATTTATTTGTCAAAGAAATTGGGTTGCATTTCCAATAGAGCCTCTCACACTCTAGATTTTGCTGACTGTGTAACAGATTCTTCTGTCCCCTGTGTTTATGGTAAATTAGTAATCAGATCTGCAGCCATGATCAAATTTGTATTTGATTTTTGGGGCAATACTACTTCGCAGGTGGTGACGTGTACTTCCAGTGGTGAGAACAAAATCTGGGTGTTTCTGTTTCGTGATGTTAGCAGCTACTGATGATCACTAGCCAGATGCAATAATCCATTAGGGGTTGCAAATGGTGATATTCTATCATTCCTCCTGCATTTATTAGCTGCAATACTTCTATAAAGAGAAACTACCCCTCACGAAGGACAGCTTACATAGAAAAAACCTGGCAAATACTTGATTTTTTACTTGACAGTTTTCAAAATAACTAATTTGATCTTTAGCGTACTCTAATGATGACCAATGAGGATTTTAAATATATATATATCTCATTATAAAATCATGAATATAAGTATATTTGATGTGTTTCAATAACTGCAGTTATTATTCTTACTCATTACCAAATTGTACCATCTTGGGCAATGGGAGACTATTAAAGTTGGCTTCTAAGTTCTTTGACAAAACCCAGTCGTCTTCAATAGTTTCTTTGCTCTCTGACACGACAAGGCGTTCCAAGCTCATCTGGTACAATGTCTGTCTCAGGCCTTAATCAGCCATTTTTCCAAGAACCTTTTAGGCCATTTAGTGAAAATGGTATTTAAAGATCAAAGTCTGGTGCCTAGCATACTCTAGATGATCACTGTTTACAGGCCTTTTCAGTGGACATAGCTAGAAAATTTATTTTTCCTCAAGGATAAAATAAATAACATTTATTTTTCCTCATGATAATAATCATGAGTTCACACTGGTTTTTCCAATTCAAACCCAGGATTACAGGAGCTTTATCAATTTTTATAACATTATCCATCTCACATCTGTTACTTCCTTTCTCTCTCCCACACTGAAAATTCCACTTCTCCAGGACACTAACATAATTGCTAATTTGCTTTATTCCAAGACACATAATGGATTCGGAAGGAGAATATCAACACCACCACCTCTTACAGGATTAGAAAAATTGTTTTAAGATATTTTTGCAGTTTTTTTTTTATCATGTGTGATATCCCATCAGAAACGTTCAAAGTACTGTGCTCTGAAGTCACTAAGAACAGCCCTTCTCTGTGTAAAGTAAAAGTGGACACGTGGTCAGTTCATTTGCTTTATTTTTTCCTTATGATTTTGTTTTGTAATTAAATTGTTTTACACTTAAGTAAAATGATTCCAGTGTCAAATCTACAAAGCAAGATATATTCAGAGAAGTCTAGTTTCTATACTTGTTGCCTCCACACTACCCCCTCTGACTCCCCTTATTAGACATCTTTTTATTGTGGTAAAACATACATAAGCTTTACCATTTTAACCATTTTTAAGTGTACAGTTCAGTGGCATTAAGTACACTCACACTGTCGTGCAACCATTACCACCATCCATCTCCTTTATTGTTAATTGCATGCTTTGCTATTCCATTTAAAAAATCTGAGCAAGAAGCATATATGTATATCATGTATACATTATATATGTGTATATATGTGTGTGCATATGTATATATCTATAGGTACATATGTAGGTGTAGATACAGATATATAGATAAATTCCTTCTTCCTTTTAAAAATAATGTTCACTATTCTCCACCTACCATGTCTTCACATAACAATATATCCTGGAGATAACTGCAGAGGATTATATAGAAATTACTCTTTCTTTTCATAGCCCACCTGGATCTGTGACCACATACTCTTTCCTGGAGGACTCTTTAATGCCAGGATGTCTGGTCCTGCTGTCTCATAAACTCAAGGGATCTAAGCAAAACTGACTCATTAAACTGTGACTTGGGGTTCTGCACGTGTATCTGTATTTTTGCCCCAAAGGTATCAAATTAGTCAAATTAGGAATACTAAACTCATTTTTCATTTATTTTTAGATATGGGAACAGATTGTTTACTTTTCTCGTTTATTCTTCATCAGAATAGTTCATCTAACGTCATGGCCACTTGATGTATAACTAATAGGAACATAAGCAGAAGCACCACCAAACAGAACAGCAATGAAACTCACCAGTTAGTTGCCCAAATCCCAGAGCTGACACATACCAAGAATATGAAATTGTCATGATGATGTCAACAGGAAGTTCTTCCAGATTGTATTCGGGTAAAGAGCAGAGAATTACATTTCCTGATGCCACTGACACAGAGTCAGAGGGTTCATAGCAAAATCCTACAAGCAGATATTCTGCCTGGCTTCACCCAAGAAACATGTGTACCAGTTCCTGCTAAGTATAATTACTGTAACCGGGGAAAACGACAGCCCCAAACAATGGCTGTACAAGAAGAGACTGCACAGATTCACCCTGAGGGAATATCATTTGAGACATGACATTTCTCTTAGCCTGTCTCCACAAAAATCAAATTTTCAAGAAAACTGGCACCCAACTGAAGTGAATTAATCAGAAACTCACTTTCTTCCGCTTTCTCTTTTCAAGATTCTGCTTCTCTGCCAAGGACCTGATTGCCTGGATCCACGCATCAGCCATTCGCCGGATCCGTAGCCTCATCCATCGGAATTCTTCATGCTTTTTCATCATACTGTAGAGAATATTAAAATCTGTACGAATCTCTGCCTAGAAACAGAAATTTAATAAAAATGAGTAGAAGATAAGAGGTCCAAAAGCATAATGGTTTTCATGATGTGACATTTGAAAACTTGAAAGAGACAGTCAATTAAACACAGGGCTTCAAAAGCCTGGTCTGCTGAATAGCTTTGCTTGAAGCGCCCAGGACTGCAAATTGAGGCAAAGGCCTCTTGACTGCTGCGCTGCTATAAGGGACATCATTAAAAAATCAGAAGTGGAGAAAGGCAGCACAGACTTGCAAAGCCCTGAGCTACGTCAAAAATGCATATTTTACAGGGAATGTGCTTGATACACCTTGAAATTCTCTGCACCCGAATTTACTGGCCCCTTGATCTACTGCAGGGTAGCAGACTCCTGGGAAAACTGAAGTCAATTATTAACAGGCTACCTGCCATTGTGTAGGCTGCCAAAAAGCCTCATTCTGTCCACAAAGTTAAGTAGGGAAATAAATGCTCATCCTCTAGTTTTGTCCCAATCCAAACAAACAGAAGTTTATTATTTTCTAAGGAATTTAAAAGCCAGGAATACCATTTTCCTATAGTAACTGAATAAAATTTCAAATTCAAGCCAAAAGGGCTTCCCTGGTGGTGCAGTGGTTAAGAATCCGCCTGCCAATGCAGGGGACACGGGTTCGAGCCCCGGTCTGGGAGCAACTAAGCCCGTGTGCCATAACTACTGAGCCTGTGTTCTAGAGCCCGCAAGCCACAACTACTGAGCCTGCGCTCTAGAGCCCGTGAGCCACAGCTACTGAAGCCCACACACCTACAGCCCATGCTCCGCAACAAGAGAAGCCACCGCAACGAGAAGCCCGTGCACCACAACGAAGAGTCACCCCCGCTCACTGCAATTAGAGAAAGCCCACGTGCAGCAGCAAAGACCCAACACAGTCAAAAATTAAAAAAAAAAAAAATTCAAGCCAAAATAACTTAAAAGTCAGTAAGACTATTTTTCTAAGATGGCTGGATGCAACCAGCAATTGAAATAACAGAGAAAAATAATAACACTAGTATTTTTGTCATATAACATCTAAATAAAACATTCACTAAATCCATCTTTCAGCAGTTACCATAGTTCACTCCAACACTCATCTGACCATGTCCTTGACTCAACAGTTTCCCAAGAATGCCATGGTCTAAGCGAGGCTCGGCAAACTCTGGCTCTTGGACCAAATCCCCCTCGCTATGTAAAGTTTTATCAGAACACAGTCACGCCCACTCATTTACACATTGCCTACGGCTGCCCTGTGCCACCGGTCAGAACTGAGTAGTTGCAACAGAGATCTGGTCTGCAAAGATGAAAATATTTAGTATCTGGCCTGTCACAGAAAAAAATTAGCTGATCCCTGGGGTGAAGAATAAAGACTTGAGCTTTTAATACAAAGCTTTTCCAGCCCCTACCTACCTTTCCCATTTCATCTTCATTCCAGCTCATCCAAACCCCTATGGCCTTGTCCCACTGAACCAGGCTCTACTCCCTGAAAATGCCACGCTCTTGTACAGGCACCTGTCTCCCTGCCACCAGAGACATCTTTCTCTCCTTGACCTGGTATAAACTCATTCAGCGCTTTAAATTCAACTCCAAGGTCATCTTCTCTTTACATGCTCTCCTGACCCATGCAGGCTGAGATCGCCACTTCTTTATTAATTTCCATGGGCCTATGTTTCAGTGTTGACACGGTCATTATTTACAACCATCACCTTCATTATTAAATCACTGGGCGCCTCCATGTCTGGCACCAGGTCTTATTAGTATCAGTAGCCTATCACGTAGGAAACCTCAGAGAACTGCTCAATAAATAAACATATGCTAACTGGTTGACTGATTTGGTCACTCAGACTTCCACAGGGCTGGGGATAGAAGTTCTTCCATTTACCGTTATTTCAGATTACAGCTGGCAGAAGACTCCACATGTATCACTTGGCATCATACTCAAATCACAAGCCTAGTAAGAGGTTTCCAAAATCACTTACCAATGAATTACGATCAGCTTCTTCGTAGGGATTTTTTGCTCTCCAAGGTAAATGAGGACACCAATTTTCAACCTGAAAAATAGAAATCAGAGACACTGAGTATGCTGGTGCATCTGTAAATGAATTAATGTCTGTGCAAAGTTCCAAGCACAGTTCCTGGTACACAGGAAGTGGGTTAAGTGGGTTATTACTATTACCGGTCAGACTCCCACACTTTTAGCTAGCCATCCAGAGGCAGGGCCCCTCTCAGATGAAACAATAATTAGCCAAGGTCCCAAGGAGCGTATCATGACACTTCACATCTGTCCTTCAAAGACTTCACAGTGACTGATTTCTTAATCATTTAATCCTCGAACTTCTACACAGAAGGAGAGGGGGTCTTGCAGCAGAAAGTTAAAAGACTTGAACACTGCTGCCAGGGAATGGGAATGCAAAGGTGCCTCTGTGCTATTTAGCAAGAGGACAGGAATGACTCGTTATCTGCTGTGGTGTGGTGGGCACGGAAACATCAAGGCATATGAGCCACAGAACTCCATCGTGTATCACCAAATTAGGAATGCAACAGAGAGTTTAAGGCTAACTGATCAAGGCTTCCCCTCATTTTCTGGCTGTTCACTTCACACTAACTCAAGGAACAGGGTGATAAAACCTATTGGAAACAGAGATGAAAGAAAAAAAAAATGCCGCAGCAATCTTGTGAGAGCCATTCTGGAAGATGGACTGTTCTGTCAATGCACTGGAGTTTAGAGAGCTGGGGGAGGAGGAAATTTACAGGAACGACTTCGACAAAGGTTAACAAAGAAAATTAGGCAAATTCACACTTTCTAGTAAATGAAAAATGCACTGAGCAATACTGATGTCTGACCTCTTTGCCAAAACTGGCCATATAATTCCAAGATAGCATGTCACCCATTTATTAATATATGAGGTTATTAAAGATGGTTAATAAACAGGTGCTGAAAATAATGTTTCTGGGGCCAGGTGGACCTATAAAAATGAAGAGTACAAGAGGGTGGGGGGCATCCTTGGAGCGCACGGGGGGAGGCAGGGAGGCGTGTGAGGTCAGAGCTCCTGGGTCAGCAATGCACAGTCACACAAGCTGGTTGGCCCTCCAGCTCCTGGTGAGTTTTCAAAGAAACAAAGCAGTTTCACTACTCTAGAAATCTCTCTTAAAGCAAGGTGATTTTGACTAGGACCCGAAATAATTGGGCAATCTGCATAAAGCCCTCTGCCGCTGCAAATGATCTGAAAGTAACAAGCAGAGGGCAAAAGCTTGGGGGAGGGTGGAATTCCTGGATAGGAAAAGTGCACAATATTCTGTTTTCTTTTTGTGGAGTGAAATCAGACTTGGCCATATTTGTGAATGACTTCAGAGACTCAAAAGGACTCCTCATAAGAAAAGTTGCAGTGGTTTTTACTCATAAAAAAAAAGAAAATACTAACTTGCCTGGAATGCCTATGTCTAAATACTGAGCCCTTATACAGCAACATCACCATGAAAGGCAAAATCACCAAGGAAAAGCACTCTATTGACACAAATGAGAAAAGTGAGAGAGAAGCAGCAGAAAAGAGGCCGCCAAGGGGATGAAGCCTCGGCTGGTCCCAGCAGCCTACACACGACACACATGTGTGCCTTGTGTTCTCAGGCCGGACTGAATTATTGAATTCAAATTATATTTTTGTAAATGGACTCAATAAGACAGTGCTTTAAAGCGTATTTGTAACGTGAAGGCTTCAAATGGATTGTAGACCTGATTGTGAGACCTTCCACCGCACAGAAAAAAGCGTGAGGATGCGCAAGCAGGGTATAGATTTGTAGTCGACCCCACACTGAATAAATAACAAAATGTACACAGCAGCATGTCAGGATAAAGAATGTCCTCATGAAGAGCACGATAGGGAAAGATGAAACACGACTATGAATAAAGCGAACCAACCCAAAGGAGAGGCATGAGTGAGGTCAGGTAAAGGAGAGTACATTCACTCCTCTGCCCTTAGAAGAATCTTCTGAAATTTACTCGCAGGAAAATACAGTCCAAGGTGATCTTCTAAAATACTGTCTTCCCTACAGAATACTCAAGACTTTAATTCCCCTTTGAAACTGATCTTTATCTCAGTTCTTCTTACTTTAAATCACTGGATAATACTGGGCAAGATTTCAAGGGCAACCCTGAAAGGATGGGAAATGGAGTCTGCCTATTTTCGCTTTTAGCAAGAAATCTTAGCGTCACACATTCACTCATAACGGAGGAGAAACCAATTCTGAACGTCCTGACACAGGAGTACAGTGGGTTTTTAGGGTGGCTGTTTCTGTACACAGTGATAGGATAACTGGTTAACGAAATAATTAAATTATACATAAACCAATTACTCCACAGGGAGAGGGGGAAAAAGCAAACACATTTCTTTCTGAAACCTCAGAGGATTACCAGGATTGGAAGAAAGCCAGCACCTGCAATAACTCCACCGACTGAAACAAAGAGCCCTCAAATGAGCAACATTATTCCTAAATAAGAACATCATTAATAACACTCAGGGAGAATCTTGCTCAGGGCTACTAATTCACCCTCCTCATCCCTAACTGTTTTGTCTGATCTACCTTGGCTCCTTCAGTGAGTCTAACCACCCAGCACAGCATCCTACCAAGAAAGCTGGAACCCAGAATGAGTCCACTGTCTTCCTGATCTGGAAGCTCTTCTATTTCAACTCATTCTTACCATCTCTCTTCCTGGCTCTCAGAACCCTAGTGTCCTAGGTCTGCCTGTGGTCATCTTCCTTCACTTACTGCCTTGGCTATGCTTTTTTTCCAGCTGTGCCCTTGGTGCTCTCCTTGGGACAGGATCTGTGGCACCGGACCCTCCCACTGTCTACCCTGACCTCTACCAGACTCCTGCAAGCTGGCAAGTCCTCCATCAAGCCCTGTGCCAGGGAAGGGACTGGACAGCCTTAAAATAGTCCACAAATCACCACAGTAAGTCTAAAAATTGAAAACCATCTGAGTTCACGGCAATACGTACACAACAATCGATAGAGGAGCAGAACCGTGACTCTATTAACCTTCGATCTGAAGGCGAAACTTCTACAGGAACTAATCTTTTTAGTGCACTAGACTCGGGCTACAGAACGAAGAGGCAGCAGAAACAGAAAAGACCAGCCAGGCTAGACCTTTGGAACATTAAGGTGTCTTTCACAGAGAGGGCACAATGAATCACTTTTCTTGAGCAAGGAGATCTAAAATTAACCAATTTTATTTTTGACATTCCTCCTCCCAATGATGTAAACTTCTTTGATCTGAGAAGGTTTTACAGCTTCATCACATACAATGTGAATCAAAGGAAAATTCCTAAACAGACCTCAAACTTACTTTCAAGTTCCGTAGGATGGACAATTCATTACATTTAAGAAAAAAGAAACTGCTTATAGAGATTCCTACAGCTCAAGTTGGAATTTAAAGGGGGAAAAGAAGAAAATTATAGCAAAAATGAGGAGATTTAACGTATATATGTGTGTACTTCGGTGTAACTGGTCTAACTCTCTGTAGTAATGTTCTGTTCTTTTGAAAGAATAATAATCAGACTCCATTATGGCCTCTTCTCTCATGCTTAATGTGAAAGGTTTTGCTTTAATGGATCACTGACATAGAACTTCACGCTGTTCTTTTCCTAGAGTAAGTGCAATCAAAACTAAGTGCGCAAAATGCCTAAGAAAAGTCTGAGGTTATCTCTGGATATTGGCGTCATGGGTCCTTTGCATTTTCTTCTGTATGTGAATCTTCATATTACGACTTTTTTTTTTTTTTTTACAATGAACATTTCTTAAATAAGTTTTAAAGGCATTACATTATATAGGCATACAGTCATTTACTGAAGGTTTACAGTTCAGGGAAAAAAATGAACTTGACTGCATCCCATCATTTAATCCCCTGAAGTGCCCTATGACGTGGGTACCATTGCCAGGTTACAAGTGAGGAAAGCAAGGCTTAAAGGGGCTGAGAACTTGCCGAGGTCCACTCACTAGTGAGCAGCAGGGCTGGGTGATGACTGAGATCTGTCGGTTCCTGGACCAGGACGTGTCAGAGCCACCGTAAAGGCCAAGCTCAGTGAAGGGCGAGGATAAGAGAGCTGCGCAACTTGGAATCCACCAAAATGAATTCTATGCCCAACTCCACAAACAGCTAGGGGGATAGCCTCAAACCATTTGACTTTCAAGTTTTCTCATCTACAAAATGAAGGTGCTGGCTTGGGTGACCTCTTAGTAATTCTATTAGCTTTAAGGTCTGAAAAAGATGGTTGGACATCATCCTGTCAGGCTAGTTGGTTACATACCAAAAGGATACCATTGACTATATCTATTCATTTGATCCACTGATGATACACACATATATACATCCACACAGATTTGTTGAACTGATGACATATCAAATGTAGTTACTCATTAAGGGGCATGCTTTTAAAAAAGACTTCTTTACTGCACGCCACTCCCCTCCCTGGCCTACTCCCCTGTCTCAAGCTTTGAACAGGAAATGCACATGGTAAAGGATGTCCACACATGTGAGTGGCTCTGCTATCTGGGCTCATCCTCTCCATCAAACACCTGAGATGATGAATATTTGGGCCAAATTGCTTATTAGGAAAGGTTGTGCCTGTGGGGTGAGTAGAAGACGAAGAAGAAAAGCGACAATATGCTAGGAGCCAAGCACTAGGAAAAGCGCTTCACACACATCATGTCCTTCGGTCTCCACATAATCCTCTGGGCAAGGCCCATCATGACAGATAAAGACAGAGGTGCAGGGCAGCCCCACAGCTGGGGACAGAAGTGCTGTCTGTCCTGCACAGGGCCGTACACTTAGCAGAGAAGCCAGATGTGTGGTTCCTGCAGTCCCACGAGCACAGTCCAGCCTTTGATATTAGAGTATGATTGCCTAGATCTTCTCTACAAAATCCTTCAGAAAGGGTTTACTCTGCTCCTATTGCAGGGCAGTGCTGGAAGGGCCATGAAAGTGATGGTAACTCCCTGCCTGCAGCCCTCGCCCCTGATGTCTCTTCCACGGATAAGGGGCGATTGTTTCAAAGCCTAAAGTGGATTACCTCCTACACTAACTCAGACCCTTCAGTGGCTTCTCCTCGCCCTCAGAATAAAACCCAGAATTTATCCTCAACCTTACACTGCCTGCCTCACTACCCCCGTCCCCCAAAGAACTCCCTTCCAAGTCCAAACACACGCTAGGCTCATTCTTACCTCGGGAGGGTGGCCAGGTTTGTGAGGGGAGGGGAAAAGATGCTCAGTTAAATTTGAATTTCAGACAAAGGATGATTTTTCTTTTTGGTATGTTGCATGCAGTATCTGTCATACACTCGCAGTTAAAAATTAAATAAAACACTCTTTCCCTGAAATTCATTATCATTAGGTATCTTGTATTTTACCTGGTAACCCCATACCTCAGCGCTTCTGCATCTGCTCTCTCTCCACCTGAAACACTTTTCCTTCCAGAGCTCCCATGCCTGCCTGCGTGCCTGCCTGCCTCCCTCCCTGCTGCACTATACTCCAACGTTTCCTCTGAGAAGCCTTCCCTGGCCACTCTACCTCCTTACTCTGTTTTTCCTCGGCACACCTACCACATGTGGAAATGATCTGACCCATGGGTTGACTGTTAATTGCTGTCCCATCCGAACATAAGCTCCTTGAGGACAGAAACTTCAGCTGGCCTGTCTCCTCGGTCCCCAGTGGAGGCCCTGGCACACAGCAGGTCCTCAATCGTTACTTGTTACACAGTAAACAAACAAACAAACAAACAAAAAAAATCAAGGACATGACTTGAGTACTTAAGATATTCATGATAAGGATACTCTTTTCCATTTAAGTGACACTTACCTATTTTCATCATTTCATTAGAACCTTTCAAAATACCCTGAGGGAAGCAGGGCAGGCTTTACCTTGACTTCGGTGGGGAGAAACCAGTCTGAAAACTCAAGGGAATGTTCTAGGCCACACGGGTAGGAGTTGGATCCAGATAGGCAATCAGGCCCATGTATTTTCTTTCCATTTTTCCATGTAAGGCATTTTATTTCAAATACACCAGTTTGTACATGTCAACCCCAAACTCCCAATCTATCCATATATTTTCTATAATATGTAATGCTGCCCCCTACCACGGGAGGGGTGGCAAGAATATCACAGAGAGTATGGAACTGATCGTGTGCAAGAGAGACCCGAGGGCTGGGGAGATCCGATACAGGGCTACTCAGGATGTTAGGGAAGGGGCAGGACTTCAAGAGAAATTGCTGTAAGTTTTCAACATACCACAAACCAGTGGGGTTCTAATGACAGGATGTCAGAGTTTCAAAAATCCATCCCAAATCTCTGTGGGATGAGACCTGTCAATTTCCTTTACACAGGAGAGGGAGCAAACGAATTCCTCCGTAGTGAATCACATAGATAATACAGAGAGGTGCTTCTTACATTGCACAGTGGAAGAACCGGCCTCACTGGGCCTACATCCACACTGAGGACACAAGAGCCACAGTCACCCCATTTATAAAGGTAGTCACATTCCAGTGACCAAGGACAGAGTTCCTCTTTTGTGGTCATGTGCAATTTCGCCAGAAGCGTAGATCCAGGCAAATAATGCAGAGTGACAATAAGAATAAAAGCGGGGCGAGCAAACTGTGCCTTCCAATATAATTGGCTCGTTCCATTCTAATAGTCTAACCTGATCCCCTGCATTCCCTTATAGATAAAATATGAGAGAGCATTATATTAAAATTGTTAATAAGTGCTCAAAATGCCCTTGCTTCATGTCTCAAATTTAATGTTCTTAGCAGATTTTAATGTTACAAATTTACAATAACGTTTTCTTCAAGATTAGAAAGGTGATAGCTGGGGAAGTCACCCACTTAGAACAAAGAGACAAAAAAGCTATTGACTATTTTAAAAAATGCTTTAAATAGAGTTATTCATTCAACAAATATGTGTGCCAGGCACTATTATTCCTGTGAACAAAACAGACAAAAAAAATCTCTCTGGAGATGACTTTCCACGTACTTGCTCTTAACGTTGGATATTGATGGTCACCCCAGGACCTTTGCACTGAATTGTTCCCCCGGCCTGTTAAATACTTGTGCCAGACATCTGCACCTCTTACTCTCTCACCTCTAATTTGGTGCTCACATGTCCTCCTCTCATCTGCTCAGTAGGGCATATTCTGAACACGCTGTCTAAAGCTGACACCATCACTCCATGAGGCCCCTCTCAGTTTCATTTTTCTCCATAGCTCTATTGTAATCTAAAAGATATGTATTTTATTTTTTGTTGCCTGTCTCCTCCTACAAAACATAACTTTAAGAAATGTTTGTCTTTTTGTTCACTGTCATATCCCCAGCACCCAGAAAATAACAATAGCAATGAATTCCCCTGGTACCCAGATGCTGGTCTCTAAGTGTCATTTCCCACTAAGAGGAACCAAAGGTACTTAGAGAAAAGGCTGATTCTAGGTCTAGGGCAGAAATTATATGAGATGAACCTGGAAGCTCTTGTCATACCAGACGAGATCAAAACTATTAAAAACTCCTAGGTTATGTCAAAAGGACTCAGAAGACAACGTGAATTGGCCCCCACCGGTCAAAGAAGGTATAATATGAGAACTAGTAAGAAAATAATTGGAATGCATCAAACATATCAAATATGTTTCAATCAATGAGTTCATAATGATGGTAAAACCCAACAAGCATACAAACAAGCAGGCAAACAAACTACTAGTCACCAGTGGAAGATGCTAGGAAATCAACAGAGAACTCAACATTTCTCTTATGAGCTGTTCCGCAGGGTAACCAAATATCAGATGAGGACTCATTTCTCTATACAGGGTATTCCTGATATATTACAAAGGAATCCCTGATGAATCCAGGCAGTGATTATCAATGGCTGCTAACATCCCCCAAAGAGAGAGAACCAGGCATCTATATGCCTCTTAATAGACGTATTTAATACCACCCATGAAACAGTTTTGAAAAAAATATTAAGCCTGACTCTGATCAAACCTCAGCTCTACTATCAATTTACAGGAAGTGCAAGGGGCAGGGAAACAGGTTATACAACAACACGGGGATATAATCGTCAAAATTCAGAGGACAACAAACTCTTCTAAGGGCAAAGTTTCTTCAGTGAAAAATCACAAGAGGAAAAAAATAAGAGATGAAAGGAAACCTAAATTAAAGGGACTTAAGAGACACCAACAATGGTAATTTATGGTCCTTGCTTGAAACTCTGTTCAAATAAATAAACTGTAATTTACAAGAAATGTGAATACTAACCTGATATTTGATGATATTAAGGAATTCTGTAATTTTTAAAATATGGAATGGTATTAGGAGCTATAAGTTTTAAAAGAGCCTCTTTTAAAGGTACGTAGTGAAACATTCACAGACGATGAGATCTTTGGGATTTGCTTCAAAATAATGAACTGGGGGCTTCCCTGGTGGCGCAGTGGTTGAGAGTCCGCCTGCTGATGCAGGGGACACGGGTTCGTGCCCCGGTCCGGGAGGATCCCACATGCCGCGGAGCGGCTGGGCCCGTGAGCCATGGCCGCTGAGCCTGTGCGTCCGGAGCCTGTGCTCCGCAACGGGAGAGGCCACAACAGTGAGAGGCCCGCATACCGCAAAAAAAAAAAAACCAATAATAATGAACTGGGAGAGGTGTCAATGGATGAGATTGGCCACGAATTGACAATTATTGAATGTGAGCCATGGGCACATGGGGGGTTCCTTATACTCATCTCTTTTACATATGCTTGAAATTTTCCATATTAAAAACAGTTTAAAACATAAAACTTTACAAATATTTTATTGGTATATAATAGAAATAAATGATCAGAGACCATATTTAAAAGTTTGTAAAAGAACAAATTGGAGAGACTGCATCAAAGCCCCAGTCTGCCACATGTATTCCAAGCAGCAAAGAGGTGTTGGTTTGGGGTTTGGCAAATCCTGCCATCTACCCTTAAATTTCTGTTTAAGGTAGAGGTCAGAGTAAGAAATCTCAATCTAAATGTTGTAATATGTGAAAAAAAAAAGAAATAAAATAAAAAGAAATAAAAAAAGAAATAAAATAAAATAAAAATAAAGAAATAAAATAAAAAGAAATAAAATATAAAACTAAATGTTGTAGTATATGAAACTACGGACAAAGAGGACGTGTCACGAGGAGGATGAACTTGGGAGAAGGAAGAGGTTGGGGGAAATTGAGAGATCAATCAGGCTGATGAGAAATGCTGTTCTGTAAACTTGGGATTGTTTTAAAAAATCCTTTTTCTAAATATGTCTTAGAATTCAGGTAATAAGAGCCACGAAAACACATAGATGAAAAAGATAAAAGTAAAGGCTGAATTCAAGAAGTGCAAAGAACACGATCATAAATCTCTGTCACCTCCGGTACCGCCAAAAAAATATTATCTCACAGAAAGTATATTTCGTATGTCAAGGGCTAGACATTTGAAAGGTGTGTGTGGGTATTCTCAGGCAACAGCCTAGTGGCATTTTTAAAGTACTCCCTGACCCGTCGCAAATGTTAGTTATATTTTCTCATTCGGATTTCTTCCTGCAACCTAAACAGTCAATTCTTTACTGCTGCCCACTTTGACAAATTAGTTTGTGCAACACCATTTCCAAGATATCTTTAGCAGCCAACACAGCCCATAAATCCAAATCATTGTACTGGTTATTAGGATTTCATTTCATGCTCACATTCGCAAACATTTAAGCTTTCAACCTTTGCTGTTGGACATTAATCTTGGTATTAATCAAGGGATTAAGTACGCTGAATTTAAACTCAAGGTTAATAGCACGCTCAGTCAATATTAGTTTTACATATTGCCAAGGGCGAACAGAAAGAGGAAGAGACCTTTATGCCTGTTGTTTCTGAAATATAAGAAACAGATTCATGAGCAAGGCATGAAATTGCTTCTTTTGTTCCTTTATGAGGGAGTCACACACACAGGCAGGCGCGCGCGCGCACACACACACACACACACACACACACACACACACTCACTCACTCACTCAACCAGTCCAAATCGGCATTAGCAGCAACAGCCTGTACACATCCTAAGATCTAGCAATCAATCACTGAGCAATTTGATTATTTCAGAGCAACTATACTTCCAGTGGCAACACAAGTGCTTTAAAAAAACAGTACAAACAAATTAAGAAGTCTGGCAGGGTATGATGGTTGCTAGTTGCTAGAATAATTGTGTAAATAGCAAAAATCTGTGGGAGTCAAATATATCAGCACCATCTATCAGCATAATATCAATAGGGGTAAAGAAATTTATTCTCAATTTTGTAAAAGCTGATAGCAGTAAAAGGCTCTGCAGAGGGCTAAGTTAATAACACCTGAAACAATGACATTTAGAGTAATTACTTTATAGGGTCTTGTGTCTATAACGGGAATAGTTAGTTACATGGCTCACAAAAACAGACACAGAAAATGAACTGCTCGATGATCTGGAAATGCAAGGCTGCTTAACGTATCATTCTTTCAACCCTCACCACTTGCAATGGCTAAGTACCTGGTTTCCATGAGTTATATGTTCAGGAGGATTGGCACCGTTTCTTTTTCTTTCTTTCTTTTTGGCAGGGGGGGTAAAGTATTAAAACTATGAGTATTAAACTAGCAATGAAGACTGATTAATGGAAACCAGCTAACTTAGAGCCATATTTCAAACACAGGTGGATTTGAGCATAGAACTGAATGCAAAGGCAATGGTGACAAACGACTTCACTTGAGTTCAGCTTTCGTTTGACGTGAAAGGGAAACAGGAATGGTCGATGCGGAAGCACTAAGCAACTTAACCTCTCGGAGCCTCTAGGATGCGGCTCTCTACTACTCAGAGATGGGGAGAGGTTGAAATGACGCTGTGTATTTGAGGTGTCAGGCACACAGTGCAGCTCAGCCATGTTTCATTCTTATTGTCTGCCACTCAACAAGGGCAATGACGAGACTTTTAGCATCACACCCAGTCCCTAATACAACATCAGACATACGACAAGCATCCGTGGGGAAAATGGAAGGGGAAACACTGATGGCTTTACCTCCTGGGATTTCCCATAAAAGGCTGGGAGACTACAAGTTGGTGAAGGTAAAAGCAGAAGTTTATACTCCCATAATTCAGCAGAGGTGGCACACTGAGACAACTGGGGGAAAGAAAAATGCAGGAAGAGCGCTATCTCCTAAGACTGGTCTGAATCTAAATGCCTCAGTTCAACCGGTGACTGACTATAGAGGAGACATTTTATTTCATGTCCTCTTTTATATCTGTCAAAGCTCTGCAGTTAAACACAGATGGAAACAAGAATTGGCTCTTCGGTAAAGATTAAGAAAAGAAAGTCACCAGCACATCCACTGATCAAGTAAACAAATCAAATGAAGATGTCTCTCTCAATCATTTTACCAATTGCAAGAGTAACCAGGCATACGATACAGGTTAAATGAAGTAACAAAAGATGGAAAGAAAGCAAGAGGACAAAAAAAAAAAACTAGACAAAATACATCACCACAAAGCCATAGATGTCGTCCAGGATTTACAGAATACTAGAACACAATTAACTGGCTTTAGGAAACATCTCTAATAATTTCATGTAGGCAACGGCAGAGGGGTACTGCTGTTCCATGCATCCGGTTCACGATTTAACTGTGAACAAGTTGCACATCCTGACAAAGGAAGTCAAGGGGAACAGCTGAATTTCTGTTACCAGAAGCCTAGGGATCTAAAATTAAATGAGACTGGTGAATGAGAACCAGAAATTGATTCCAATTCTAAGACAGAATCAAGGTCCCACATAAAATGTCACAGGCTAAGTGACACCCCACAACTGTACTCAAATAATGGCAATATCAAAAACCTATCATGTATAGACACAGAAAAGAAACTTATGGTTACCAAAGGGGAAAGGTGAGGGGGAGGAATAAATAAGGAATTTGGGATTAACATATACACACTACTATATATAAAATAGATAATCAACAAGGACCTACTGTATAGCACAGGGAACTCTACTTGATATTCTGTAATAACCTACATGGGAAAAGAATCTGGAAAAGCATATATAACTATATACAATTGAATCATTTCGCTGTACACCTGAAACTAACACAACATTGTAAATCAACTTTATTTCAATAAAAATAAATAAATAAATAACCACTCCCCACAAAGAAGTAAAACAAAAACAAAACCCAAAAAACCTATCATAAAAGTGTCAGTTCTACAAATTGAGTATCATTTATTTGCCACGTTCTACTCTAAGCATGCTCCCATATAGGCTCAGGAATTCTCACGGCAGGATCCTTTAAAAACAAAATTAAAACATATGATAAAGGAAGAACCTGAGGCACAAAGAGGACAACTTTTCCAAGAGCACAGTGTTTAGAAAGCATTAGAAACAGAACCTTAAGTCAGCTACGAGGCTCTAAGGCAGTACTGCCTATTCAAGTGGCCATGTTGGTTAAATTTTCCTCTCTTATAGGATCCCTGTTAAGATGCTTTGATAAAATGGAAAATTTTTTTAAAAGGCCAGAGTTTCAAGGTAATTTTCAGATTAAAACTTTGAAAAAGAAGTTCCTAGTTCTTTCCCAGGACCCCTTCCTGGCTTAATTACCTGTATCCATGCTTCCTCTTCCATTAGACTTGAAAGATAATGAATGCATAGCATGGTGCCAAGTAAATGACTCCTCAGTAATTGTTGACAATCAGTGAATACAATAGATGTTCAGTAAGTGCTCACTGAACTGAATTCAGTGTTGCAGAAAGAAAGGTCTGATCATTTGCATAAGAAGAGAGTGGAAGAGGCAAATGAAGTACCCTTCCACATCTCGAAAGGAGAAAAAATAGTTAAAGGTTCTGCAAGGAAACACCCAGGCTCCAATATGAAGTCTACATGATCCATCACATCTTTATGCGGCCCCATCTATCCCACACTCCTCTCAGTTTACCTGCACCAGAATCTCCCTTTTCTCTCATCTTAGCTAGGTCCTTCCTTCCCTGTCGGTAGGGGTAGGGTGGCAGTCTCAAAGGAAGGGAACCAGGTCATATATAATTACAGCCCCTGTCCACCTGGACCATTCTCCCACCCCTCCCCAGCTCCGGCTTGGGAGATGGAGATCCAGGCTGGAGTGAGCACGTCAAATCCTCTTTCTCTCCCTTCACCTCAGGCAATCCTCCCCGAGATGCTGGAAGGCATGAAATTAGCTCAGCTTGTCCATCAGGGAGCCCGGTTAGACTCTGGCTAAATTCTATCAAATGGAAATGGGAAGAAAACTTTTGAAAATTGAACTAAATGAGGAACTTTTTCCTCAGGGCAGGAAAGGTGCCTCTAACTGACTTCTCACTAGAGTGAAGGTTCACCCATAGCCCCAGGCCCTACTCCTCCGGAGAAGAAAATGAGGCCGGCCCCAGGCCACCCAAGCTCCAAACACACTCAAATACATGCTACAAAGTCAACTGGCCAGCAGCCACCTAATGAAGTGCATCACACACCCAACCTCTCAGTGCTTTTCGTTTCCAAGAGGCATTTTAACTGTCACTAACTCTGACAGTTCCCATGATGGCCCTGGGGTGGCCGTGGAGCAAACCTTGGCAAAAAAAAGTCTGACTGGATCTTACAGAAGAAAGAGAAGTGAGGGTGCGGAAGAGGGACAAACCCCACAGATTCCAGGGCCACATGCCCTATAGCAATACTGGCTTGGCCTCCATCCCCAAAACTGTCCCTGTCACCTTATACCAGAGAGAAGAGGTACCTGAATCCCACAAGGGAAACTATGGCAAAAACATTTCATTTAGCTTCAAAATGGAGGCATTCTCCTTTCTGCATGGCATCACCAGGGAGCTGTTATTAAACTACTGATGAAACAGCAAGAGAACCAAAACCAGGGGGCACGAATCAAAAAAAAAAAAAAAAAAAAAAAGGCAGTCAAGAGCCTGCCAAGTGCACATCCTCAGAAATTAGCTGGCGTCTGTTTCACAAGCCCCTAGGGCTGCTGCCCCTGCCCATAACGGGGGTGGGGAGGGGGGCAGCCGGTGAGTTTTCATTCCCTACTCAGTTCTCTCCCAGTAACTGGCGCTGGATAAAGTCTTAACCCCACCCTATCCCCTTAACCTTTCTAAAGGTGAAATGGAGATCCCTAAAGCATGTAACAAATTCCATGTGGTCTGTAAAATGCCATGTAGCCCTTAAAAAAAAAGGAAAAAAAGCTGCTATTTAAATTCAAGGGTACAAATGAAATTGAGATAAAAAGGGGAAAAAAAGTAAATAATTCAGCCTGTAAGTAGATAGCTAACTCAGCCAATAAGCATATGAAAATATGCTTAACATCACTAATCGTTAAGGAAATGCAAACCACAACCAGAGTGAGATACCCCCTCAAACCCATTCAGAGGGCCACTAAAAAACAATAATAATAATAAAACCAGAAAATAACAAGTGCTGGCGAGGATGTGGAGAAGTTAGAACCCTTGTGTACTGTTGGTGGGAATGTAAAATGGTGCAGCCGCTGTGGAAAACAGTTTGGTGGTTCCTCAAAAAATTAAAAATATAATTACCATATAATCCAGCGACTCTGCTTCTGGATCTATACCCAAAAGCATTGAAAGCAGAGCCTCAAAGAGGTATGTGTACACCTACGTTCATAACAACATTATTCACAATACCTGAAAGGTGGAAGCAATCCAAGGGTCCATTTGACAGATGAATGGGTAACAAAATGTGGTCTATACACACAATGGAACATATTATTAAGCCTTACAAAGGAAGGACACACTGACACATGTACAACATGGATGAACCTTGAGTACACTATGCGAAGTGAAATCAGTCCATCACAAAAAGACAAATACTCTACACTGCACGTATAGGAGTACTTGGAGTAGTCACAGTCAGAGGCAGAAAGTAGAAGGGTGTTTGCCGGGGCTGGGAGAAGGGAGGGAACGTGGAGTTACGGTTTAACGGGAACAGAGTCTCAGGTTGGCAAGATGAAGCATTCTGGAGATGGATGGATGGTGGTGACGGTCGCAGTGTGAATGGACTTAAGGCCGCTGAACTTTACACTTTATGGTTAAGAAGTTTTACTACATTTTTGTGTTAGGTGTATTTTACTACCTTTTTTTTTTAATTGGGAAAAAATTAAACAGTGAACTCAGACTATTCTTCCCTCAAGGAGAAAAAAAAAAAGTCACACTACTTGGGGACAGAGGAGAGTCACGCAGAAGGGAATCACAGGCCCTTCGTGGGAAAACAATACCCGTTTTTCAGCCTTTCAGATTCCAGGCTCAGCTACAGAACAGACCGTCCACTCCCACACCCCACAAAGCCACAAGAAGCTACTCACCTCACTGAGGTAAATAAAAAAAGAGCAGGTGGACCCATCCACTCCGTATTCTGCGTAGCAGGGATCCGAGCGCCACATATCTTTCATCCACTGAAACAACCAGAGAAGGCGAGAACGCCGATGAGCAGCCTGATCTCTGCGGCCAGGCACACCTGCCAACAGAGACGGCGAGGGCTCGGAGGGGGAGCGGGCTGGCTCAAGCCGTGGCCTGAAGCTCGGGATCCCTGGGCTGAGGTCAGGAGACAGATGCTCAGCTCTTGGACGACCGTGGCTTGAGCTGGGCCTTAGCACAGAGGCCTTTGGAGTGAACAGAGGCCATGAGACACACCCTGCAGTGCAGCCCGGGAGAAGCAACGGCAAGGAGTGTTTTATCAAGAGCAAGTGCCTAATGCAGTGCCCCGGCATCAGAGTCCCCTCCCCGGAGAACTACAGTTTCACAAGCCTCGGCACAGTGCCTGGGAGAGAGCGCACGGACGAGGGCAGGAGCTCAGCGTGCGGTGAGTCCCAAATGGAGGCTAGGTAAACGCCCTGTGGTTTGGTCTCACCATCCTACGTGGCGCTTGAACACTTAACTTTTCTCTGCAAACCACTGCGAAGGAGAGTGGTCTCCCCAAGGGCTGGCCGTATAAATGGGATGAAAAAAAAATGTTAAGAGTCAAAGAATGGCCAAGAGTATCTGGGTACTGGACTGCACATGCAAATGTGACATTGAAATCTCGATCTGGAGACCTCACAGCAGAGGCCTGGGGCAGAGGGAAGGTGGATACTAAATAATGGCAGCCCCTTGTCTTTGGCCCTTGAAGGATCACCTGCTGGAGGATGGGAAGGGGGTGGTAGTGACAGCTTCAAAGCCACTGCAGGTGCCTGCAATGGCCCAGCCCTTTCAGTCTGACCACTTAGTCACTGTTGACTAACCCCACAGAGCTGGCATAAGCAGGGAAGGGTTGTCATGGCCACAGCCCCTAACTGGCAAGACTGAGGCGCCCCTTAAATGACTCCCTTAAAGGGCTCGCTTGCCCATGTGTATCGCTGGGGAGAAGAAGGGAGGGTGGGGGAAGCAAGGGGCTGTTCGTGCAGATTAAGGAGGATGGGGACGAATGGACATCCCTTCTGCCTTACCTTAATTTTCCCCTCGCAGTGGGGGTAGCCATCCATAGGAGGCAATACGCATTTTTCTTGAGCTCCATTAATGATATCTGAAAAGGAGGAAAAACAACAAAGGATACTATCAAGTTTATTGCAAGTGAGGGTCAGAGAGAGAAAAGGAAAAGAGAAGTCTACCCTGGGAGCCCCTCCAGCTGACGACAGTTCTGACTGGTCTGCAGGGAGGACCTGACCCAACCACAGCCCACCTCCAGCACGGCCAGAGACCTGTGACATGCATGGCCCAGCCGCAAAGGTTGAGCCGGGCCAACCAGAGTGCTTGCCTGAAAATCTGCAACTGGGAAACTGAGAAACCATACGGGGGGGGGGGGGGGGCAGGAAATGAAGTCATGAGATTAGGAGGGTCACAGGGCCGGCGAGGCCAGACTAGGCTATGAGGACAAACTGAGGCCATGAGCAGCTTCAGGAACACGTGTGCTTATCACTTATGGAATCTAAAAAAGTGGTACAAATGAACTTATTTCCAAAACAGAAACAGACTCACAGACATAGAAAACAAACCTATGGCTACCGAAGGAGAAGCGGGGGGGATCAGTTAGGAGTCTGGGATTAACAGATGCACACTACTATATATAAAATAGATAAACGATAAGGACCTGCTGTATAGCACAGGGAACTCTACTCAATATTTTGTAATAACCTATAAGGGAAAAGAATCTGAAGAAAATAGATATATGTGTGTGTGTGTGTACATATATATATATAAATAACCAAAACTACTTTGCTGTACACCTGAAACTAACACAACACTGTAAATCAACTATACTTCAATAAAACAAAACAGACATGCGCTTGAGCTGAGGCAGCCCACAGGAGAGAGAAAGGCGAAGAGAACCATGTGCTCAGAAAGCCACAAGATGCATCTGCAAGGTGCACCTTCTTACAGACCCGGTTCTTAAATTTCCACCAAGATCTCCTTATTCTTCCACTATTTCCTCCCAATAAACTCCCTTTGTATTAGCAAGCTAGAGTAGATTCCTATTCCTTGTAACTACAGAGTCAAAACTGAAAAGAATGCCTCCCAGAAGCTTTAGTGATGGACAACAGACAAACCAGTAAACAACTGAACAGCAGTGTAAAAGGCCTTATGTTAGGGCAGGGCAAGGGAAGGACACGCGGCTTCCCTGGATCCAGTGACATCTGAGATGTGAAGATGAAGGAGCGAGCCAGGTAGAGGGACAAGGTAGAGATGGTGTTCAGGAAAACATCCAAATGCAGGACCTGGTCTGACTGGAGTGAATTAGGACGAGGTACTGAGAGGCAGCGCCCAACCAGAAAGGCCTCAAGCACCAAAATAAAGACTCTGGTCTTTGTACTAAGGGCCTGGGTGGCGGAGCACTGAAAAGTTTTAAGGAGAAGATAGTTACGATCAGTGTTTTGTTTAGGAACAATCATTTCAGCTGGAAAGGCCGACAACCCTAAACCTACATGCTTCTGTTTTTGGACCAACTATATTTTCTGCACATGCTTGGAAAATGTCCCAATTATTCACTGCTGACAGTTTCCTATACCAAGTACTAATCGGAAATTAGATCCCAAACTACAATATCAACCTAAGGATAACTAGAGTGTAAAATCAATATCCTCCTTATCATAGGTCGGAGGCAGTGTCTGTTAGTTGTTAACATGGAAGACAGTTAGTTGGAGGCTTTGTTTCCCCATCTGTAAAATCGGAATAACTGCACCTCTATTTCATCCAGGTCTTATTAAATATTTAAGTTAACGTTTGTAAGAAGCCTGGTCTGGCACTCGCATCACATGATACCACAGACCATGGCAGGTGCTTAAAAGTTGGCATTTGCTGTATAATTCCACGCAACTTTCACTCACTATACCCAGGAAAGCAATATTTCAAATGCACATGCTTCTGGAAATGCATTCTCTTCGTTTTTAAAATAAATGCAGGCTTGAATGGTGGCTCTCCCTAAAGCTCCCCTTCTCTCTCATGTGTACGGGGACAGCCAGCTCCAGAATCCACTGACAGACGGGCTCCCTCACCAAAGAAAAGAAGTGCTTTCCAATGACTACTGCTCCTATCACTATTTTAAATTCCAATTTTGTTTACTACTTAAGCAAGTAAGACGCAGCAGAGGTTCCGAGAAATTAAGCAGAGTCCAAAACAGCCGAGGGTTGGGATAATCAGACATCTGAGATACTCAGGGGTAAATTACTCTCCTTTCTTTACACACAAGAGGTATTACTCTAGTTCCAGATGTTCAGAGTCAGAAGTTATTGAAATGAGGTGAGCTGGAGGTATGGCAGTGTGGGACGAAGAGAAATCGCCGAGTGTTAAAATAAACCAGCAGGTCCGTGAAGGCTGCAGGCAAAGCCTAGTTGCTGGCAGTGTGGGTCCTCTTCATTTAAGAGTTTCAAGAAATAAAAAGATGTTATGCTAAGAGTCAGCAAACTTTTTCCGTAAAGGGCTGGACAATGAATATTTTAGTCTGGGCAGGCCACATGGTCTCTGTCCGGGATGTAGCAGGAAAGCAGCCACAGACGACAGGGGGAGGATGGGTGTGGCTGTGTTCCAATAAAACTTTATTTACAAAAACAGGCACAGGCCCCCCGATGTTGGCCATGCTAAGAGACTCCCCAAATGAGGATCCTCGCTTCTGCAAAGACCTGCTGAACTTTTTTTTTTTTTTTTTTTTTTTGCGGTACGCGGGCCTCTCACTGTTGTGGCCCCTCCCGTCGCGGAGCACAGGCTCTGGACGCGCAGCCTCAGTGGCCATGGCTCACGGGCCCAGCCGCTCCGCGGCATGTGGGATCCTCCCGGACCGGGGCACAAACCCATGTCCCCTGCGTCGGCAGGCAGACTCTCAACCACTGCACCACCAGGGAAGCCCTGAACTGACTTTGTAAAGGACATCTGCAGGCACTCCCCTGTCCAGCGTGCCCTTCCTGTCACCCCTCCCGGTTCCCTCCACCCATTTAAAGCCCCTCCTCCTTTAAGACCTAGCTCGAGCATCCCCACCTGAAGAGAGCCCTGATCCTTCTCCATCCCCAGGCTGAGTCAGGACCGAGTCAGGGCTGAGTGCTGCCCTGCGGCTTCTGGCCCTCCCACCACAGTGAGCAATCCTGTTCTCTTGTTCACATCTGTTCACCTCCCCTCCTAGGAGGTGGGAAGGTTACGTCTTTCTGCTCCATCACCAGGCACTCAGTGAGTGCTGCTGGGCTGAATAAACATACGCATGTTCTGCCTGCCTCCCCACCATCCCCGGCCTGACCCTTGGGCTCAGGGAGAATGAGTCTGAGCTGAGACCCCTGCTAGACCAGCATTTTTTGCTCCTCTTCCAAGCAGCAGTGTGTCAGCTAATCCAACAGGGGCTCCTCTGCATTTCCATGATCTAATGAGGAATTTTCTCATTATTTTGTTACACAGTGGTGGGTTTGAATAGACAGTGGCTTCCAAAAGTGTAGTTGGATGACTTGAGGCTCTGGGGTGGAAGAGATCTGTGAAACGGAGACCCGGGAAGCGCCATGGGGCCGAGCTGCTCACAGAATCCAACCCCCAGTAAGTAACCTGAACAAGACCCTCCATTACCTCCCAGGCCCTGAGGAGCTTCAGCACATCCCACAAGACAGCTCCCGGCCTTGTTTCCATCACAATGACAAAAACTCAATGAATCATGTTTTCATTCCTTTGTGTCCACAGAAGACACTTCTACCTTTGCAAGAGCCTCCAACCTAAGGTTGGTTAAAAAACCCACAAAAATTCAGGCCAAAAGAGGTTAACGTGACGGCTTTTCAGGGGCCACTTAGCTTAATGAGGCCCTTCCCCACAAAAGGTGTCAGGATTCTGCCAAGATACATTACTAGAAGGCTCTCCCTGCTGTTCACCCCACCCTCTCACACAGGTGATCTTTTTTTTTTTAACGGTGAAAGGGCAAAGGAAAAAGAAGATGCTAATGTTAAGCAAAGAAGCTCAGCTCTTCTACTGTTTAGGATTCAGTTTCATCTCTTACCCTCATACACCAGCCCCAGTAGCATCTTGCACTGAAAACTTCACCTCTGAACTGATTCTATGGTACCGTCAACCAGGTATTAGAAAAAAGGCAGGGTACCCTAGGTGCAAAAAACTCTGTTGTTTTATCAGGGTAGTAGGAGGTCAAATATTAGGTTTAATCTAAGAGAACATTTCTCTTATTATCAAAAATGCTTACAACTCCGGAAGAGCACATGTACAGCAGGAGAAGTGACAAAAGATGCCATAAACACACCCAGAGCAGCGTGTTCCCATCAAGCGTGGAGCCATATTCTCCCCAACGGTCCTAACATGCATACACAGATTGAGAGACACAACAGCATTTCAAATACATATCTGGAAGCGACAGAGACAAAGAGATATGGAACCAGACACACAGATGTTTTTAACTCATGGCTTCCTCTGCCCAAGGAAGGAAGGAAAGTGGGAGAGTACAGGGCAGAAGTAAATGGTAAAGACAGTCTCAGAGGGACTGTGAGAATTGAAAAGGGTGATAGAGGAAACAGAGGTGGACAACATGACCTCCCTTGATACAGTACCAGCCTTTCTGAAGTGCTGGCACACACGTTAGCACGTTTTATACTCACCACATCCTCCTGAACAAGGAAGACAATTACCTCATCTTATAGTTTGGAAAGGAGACGCTTCAAAATCCTCAGCGGCTACCTCCAAACTCAGCCCACAGCCGCCTGGAACATCTCTCAAAAGCCTGCTGCTGGCCATGTGCTTCCATGTCAAAGCTACATCCTTGGGCTTCCCTGGTGGTGCAGTGGTTGAGAGTCCGCCTGCCGATGCAGGGGACACGGGTTCGTGCCCCGGTCCGGGAAGATCCCACATGCCGCGGAGCAGCTGGGCCCGTGAACCATGGCCGCTGAACCTGCGCGTCCGGAGCCTGTGCTCCACGGCGGGAGAGGCCACAGCAGTGAGAAGCCCGCGTACCGCAAAAAAAAAAAAAAGCTGCGTCCTTGAAAGACATGGTCCATACCCTGGAGGAGCTCCCCAGGACTAGGGGGAGGGACCACATACAGCAGAGCCCCCTCCTCGGGTATAGCCTCCTGCAAGGCGGGACACCCACCCTCAGGGCTGTGGCCCAGCACCCAACCTACTGCCTGGCACCCTGGCAACTCCATTGTATTTTTTTAGACAGATGAACAAATGTAACAAAGGGATTAAGAGCCCCAGTTCCAGAGAAGCACAGGGAGAAGAAAGAGCCACGGAAGAAAGGGGGTGGGCGGTCCTCACTGGGAATCTCTGAAACAGAAACGCAAGAGTTCCGGACCACACACTAAACAAGCCAAAGGAATCTGGGCTCCACACAAGGAAAAATGTCACAAAGAGGAGCAGTGAAAGAAGACTCACTGCCGCAAGACAAATACCGCGTGCTAACACATATATATGGAATCTAAGAAAAAAAAATGTCATGAAGAACCTAGGGGTAAGACGGGAATAAAGACACAGACCTACTAGAGAATGGACTTGAGGATATGGGGAGGGGGAAGGGTAAGCTGTGACAAAGCGAGAGGCATGGACATATATACACTACCAAATGTAAAATAGATAGCTAGTGGGAAGCAGCCGCATTGCACAGGGAGATCAGCTCAGTGCTTTGTGACCACCTAGAGGGGTGGGATAGGGAGGGTGGGAGGGAGGGAGACGCAAGAGGGAAGAGATATGGGAACATATGTATATGTATAACTGATTCACTTTGTTATAAAGCAGAAACTAACACACCATTGTAAAGCAATTATACTCCAATAAAGATGTAAAAAAAAAGAAGACTCATTGCCAATGCAGGGAGGGAGGAAGTGGCCTATCCCCCATGTGAATGACTGATATTCATACCTTATTAGTATTTAAAAAGAGAGGCTTGCAGTTTTGTGAGATATGATCTTAATGACTCATATGTTAACTGTCCTGATGCATTTACAAGTCAAACACAAGATCCATTGGGTACCATACAAGGATACCTTTAGTTTTAGCTGCCAAGTTCAATACATATACATGGAGATGCTGTCTGTTTTTAAAGTCATCAACTATCAACTATGCAGCATCATAAAACACTCACCTACTACAAACTTATTTCAAGTTAATGATAACCTTTCCTGACTCTGTTGAACAAAAGAGCTCCAGGAATATGGTTATAAAAAGAGGCTCACAACAAACAAGGCTGGCAGCCAGGTGTCACCCTTAGTCCGATTCTATAAATACTTGTGTGTGGTACCATCTGTAAGAAACTCGGCTACATGCTCCCGGGTGGTGACGATAAAGTGAGGACATGAGCGGAGAGGAGGGGAGTGGATGTGTGTGGTGGGTAGTGGGAGGCAAGGGGGAGGCGGTGGAGAGGGGGAGAGGTGTTTTGTGAGCCCTACACAGAAAGAAGATAGTTATTTTAGAATGAAAGTTGACCCTCCCAAGAGAGCCTCCTTTGGCAAGGTTCACTTTTCTGAATATTAATTACAGCAAAGATGACGTGTCTGAATAGTAATCATAGCAAAGACGACGTGTCTGAATATTAATTACAGCAGAGATGACGTGTCTGAATATTAATTACAGCAAGAACGACGTGTCTGAATATTAATTATTGCAAAGATGACGTGTTTGAGTATTAATTATAGCCAAGACGACGTATCTGAATATTAATTACAGCCAAGACGACGTGTTTGAAACAGCACTTCTTTTTAAGAACCTGTGAAACACAGTGCCATTAATTTTTTATCTAGAACTGAACAGGCATCAGATAGGTTAAGGGTGCCTGATTTCTTCACCATTGCTATTTTAATGGAAGATGAAAAAGGAAATTTAAAAATCTCTCAGAAATCTCAAAACACGTGACCATCTGTCTACCCCTGGAAGTTTTAGGAAACCGAGTTCAATCTCCTGGCCCAGTTCCTTTGCCAGCAGCTAAGATAACCATCTTCATGAGTGAGGGCTCGATTCGGCCCAAAGGTACCCCAAGCATATTTCCTCTCAAAAGATAAAGGGTCTCCAGCAATTCTGTTTTTTGTGTAGGGTAAGGTAGTGTTTCTCTCCGAACACCTGATAGGAACACACCGCCCCAGTTATCAGATGGCCCCTGCAGGGTGCCCACGTGAGCACTGCACCAGCCGGGAGCTGACTTCACCTCTGTGCTCAGCCTGGAGACCATGCTCTTGCCAGCGCCTCCATCAGCCGGCCTCACGTCAGGAGTTACCAGCAATAAATCGGCCAGGAATCAGCCATGGTGAAATACAATCTCCCATTACGAATGACCTCACCAGTCATTCTCAGTTGGCAAATATTCATTTAGGGCCACTTTTTACATTTGCATTATGAAAAAGTGATTTAATTTCCATAACTGAATCATGTACACATATTCCAGAGCCCATATTCCAGGGCCCACAGGAACAGGAAGCTCTCTGCCCACTGAAGGAGCTGGGGAGTCATGACGGGTAATGGGCACGACACACTCACGGACTCCCAGGGATGGACACCGGGCACTTTGAAAAGAGTTGTTTGCATTTTGTTGGTTTTGTTTTGCTTTTCAATGTAAGAAGCTAGAAATGCAATCACTGTACCGAAGAATTTCAGAGCTGCAGAGGACTTCTGAAGCCATATTAGTAAGCTGTTGACTTTTCCTGATTCATAATAAGGCCTAGAGAGATGAACTGCCTTCTGCATTCAGTGGTTTAATAAAATTCACTAGTTACCTCTCATGCACAACACATTCTGCATGTTCAACCCAGGCTTCTGTCTTCTGGGTCAAGAGTGTTTCCACTACTCTGGCTCTTGGTATGAAAAGGCACACGACCGCCATCATCACCATATTCACACTCTACACCAGAAATCCAAAGAGTCAACCCTGAAGAATAAAATGATCAGTTTTTACTTGTCTCTGAAGAAGCACTCCAAGGGCCTCAGGGACTTGCTAAAAACCTGGAGCTACAGTATTGCCCATAAGCAAACACTACAGGCATAATGGAAGTCAACAGGAAAATCATATTCAATGGACAGTTGTTCAATCATGCACAGCTTTTCAAGGATGACGTTAATGTGAAAAAAAAACGAACTTGTGAGGACTATGAAAACGCAGTGCCAAGTATAATCAACGTCAAAAATTTCAAACCACAGTAACAGCCAAGTAACCCTAGATTATTTAGGCTTTCTTCTGTCATACCCTGGGTCATTTGTTTGTTTATTTATTTTTGCAGAATTTCCACCTCATTAAGCTTTGAAGCTAACATTAATACCGTTTTACCTTTCATTGGTAATACAGAATTAAAAAGAATATCTAGGATTAAGATTCTCAGTACAATGAGGTATCACCTCACGCCGGTCAGAATGGCCATCATTAAAATGTCTACAAATAATAAATTCTGGAGAGGGGGTGGAGAGAAAGGAACCCTCCTACACTGTTTGTGGGAATGTAAATTGATACAGCCACTATGGAGAACAGTATGGAGGTTCCTCAGAAAACTAAAAATAGAGCTACCATATGGTCCTACAATCCCACTCCTGGGCCTTTATCCAAAGAAAACTCTAATTCAAAAAGATACGTGCACCCCAATGTTCACTGCAGCACTATTTACAACAGCCAAGACATGGAAGCAACCTAAATGTCCATCGACGGACGAAAGAATAAAGGTGATGTGGTATATGTATACGATGGACTATTCCTCAGCCATAAAAAAGAATGAAATGATGCCATTTGCACCAACATGAATGGACCTAGAAATTATCATACCAAGTGAAGTAAGCCAGATAGAGCAAGATAAATATCACATTGATATGATATCGCTTATATATGGAATCTAAAAAAAAAAAGGATACAAATGCATTTATTTACAGAACAGAAATAGACTCACAGACTTAGAAAACAAAATTACGGTTACCAAAGGGGAAAGCGGGGGAGGGATAAATTAGGAGATTGGGATTACCATATACACACTACTATACATAAAATAGATAACTAATAAGGAACTATTGTATGGCACAGGGAACTATACTCAATATTTTGTAATAATCTACAAGGGAAAAGAATATATATATATATATATATACACACATATATAAAAAACTGAATCACTGTGCTGTACACCTGAAACACAACATTGTAAATCAACTATATATAATTCAATAAAATAAAATAAAATAATTGAATTAAAAGGGATTCTCAGTAGGAGGGGCAGGGTCTGTAAGAATGTTGTGTACACACACATACAGAAACACACACACACACACACACCCTCCATTCTGATAGGCCCCCAGGTACTGCTACTGATACAAGCATGTCACATTCCTTAGAATATTCAGGCAGAAAAGGTTGGTCATCACACACCTAGGAACACGTATGTGCAGTGGGCAGAAAACAGCTGGGGTTAAACACCTGACAGTGACATGGAAAAAAAAGTTCATCATCGTTAGCAATCAGGGAAACGCAAATGAAAACCACCATGATATATCACTTCATCCACTGAAACAGCTATAATCAAAAATTCAGGTCATAACAAGTATTGGCAAGAATGTAGAGAAATCAGAACCCTCAAGCACTGCTGGCAGGAAGAGAAAATAATGCAGCTATTTTGGAAAACAGTCTAGCAGTTCCTTAACAAGTTAAACATAGAGTTACCCTTTGACCCAGCAATTCCACTCCTAGGTAGATACCCAAGAAAAATGAAAACCTAGACCCACACAAAAGTTCATGGCAGCATTATTCATGAGAGCCAAAAGGTGAACACTGGAAACAATCCAAATGTTCATCAGTGGATGAATGGACAGACAAAATGTGGTACATCCACACAATGGGGTATTACTCAGCCATACTGGGAATGAAGTACTGATTCATCCCACAACATGGATAAACCTTGAAGAAATTAAGCTAAGTGAAAGGAGTCAGTCACAAAAGACCACATATTATATAAAATGTCCAGAACAGGCAAATCCAGAGAGACAGAAAGTAGGTTAGTGGCTGCTTCGGGCTGGGGGAAAGGGAGGTTGAAAGGGGGTTAATGATTGCTAATAGTAGGTACAGAATCCTTTTTGAGGTCAGAGATGGAAAACAGATCTTTTATCCTATGTTTTAACCCCGAGTGTCCTACTGAGAAAGGAAATCTACCCCCAGTGGGTAAGAGCAACCAATCAAACATCAATGTCTGAGCGGGTGTGGGAGAGGGGAGAGGATCTATGTGGCTAAAGCAGCAGACTCAGAGCAGGGCAGGAGGAAACTTCAGCTTGGAAAGGTTAGCTGACACCACACCCTGGAGAGCTGCAAATTCCAGGCAGAGAACACCATCACCCACTGCGGGAATACGAAGGTCACTGCATACACTCGGGCAGCTGGGTGTTATGACGCTGGGGAAGAAACAGAGTCTTTGAGGAGAGAAGCAACGTGCTGAAAAACGTGAAATCCAAGGAAAAGGAGAGCGACAGCTACATTATGAGGATGGAAATTTGACTTGTGGACTTCCAAAGATACTGATGTATCAAGTCTTTACAGCTGAATAGAGTTTATACCTAAAGTTGTAAATTGTCAAGGAGCAGAAAGCTGTCTTTCACCAGTAAGGAAGCCCATGTTATTTTTCTGACAAGGGGTCTCTAAAGATAACTATGAATGTTTAACCCCTTCTTTGATTTACAGCAGCTTCTAATACCCTTTTTCATCCATTTACATTTAATTAAGCTCTCACTGATGCCTACTTGGCAGGTAATAGGTAAATTCTTTTCAAATTTTCAAATGTATTTCCAAAATGGCACAGCATAAGCCTCTGAAGTTGTAAAACTATAAAAATCTGTCTTCTGACTGTAGTTAACACTGCTGTATGGTTTATCTCAAAGTTGCTAAGGGAGATCCTAAAACTTCTCATGACAAGAAAAAAACCATTTTTTTCACCCCTGCCCTTTTTTTTTGTATCTATTTGAGATTATGGATGGATGTTAACTAAACTTACTGTGGCAATCATTTCACAATATATGTAAGTCAAGCCATTATGCTGTACACCTTAAACGGACATAGCACTGTATGTTGATTCTATCTCAATAAAACAAAGGAAAAACGTCTGTCTTGTCCGAGCTTCAAAGAGTAGATGAATCCTCTCATGAAATGCCATCTTCCCTCCTTGGCCACCATGCTACCTGCCTGCTCATTATGAAGCGACCTGCTCCTGGAATTGACACTGTAAAACGCTCCAAGAGAAAGCAGCCCTCTGTGCCCTGGTATTTGAGTACCTGACCACATTCCACCCCAGCAGTGGAAACAGGAGAAAAGGTGAGTACACATTATGCGCTGGATGTCTTTGCTGGATTTATTGCTAAGTATTTTATTCTTTTTGATGTTATTGTAAGTAAAGTTATTAATTTATTTTTGGATTGTTAATTACTAGTGTATAGAAATATAACTGATTTTTTACATTGATCATGTTTCTTGAAATGTTTCTGAATTCATTTGTTAGTTCGAATTGTGTGTTGGGGGATGTATTTCTTATATACAAGATCATGTAATTGGAAAGTAAATATATTTTCACTTCTTCCCATCCCCCCCCCCCAAAAAAAAAGATTATGTGCTGGAAAGGGCAGGGTGTCTAAGACATCTCAACTGGGATTCTCTCTCTGCTGCTTACCAGGGGACAACCTGGGCAGGTTACTGGACCTTCCTGAGCCTGTTTCTTCATGCAGTAGATGGAGTCAGTAAAACTTTGCAACATCTGAATTATCCTTTCTGTGCCAGGTACCACACCTGGCACTCATTTATTGCCTCATGTCACCCTCAGCCTTCAAAGTCAAATAAGAAATGCTGAGGGAGATAAAGCTGTAAGAGAGAGAGATGCCTATGTCACACTGAAATATTACACACTAGCTCTCGTTCACTCAATTCGCCTATTTGTTCAACATACTTGTCCTGCTGTCCGTATCTGTGTGTGTGTGTGTTACCCATCTCTGATTCGTTTTATGCCACAGCACTGGATGGAGTGTGAGATACAGCCAGTGACTAAGGTGTGAGATACAGCCAGTGACTGAAATGCTTTGAATTTACGGAAGGAAAAAAGTTCAAGTCTTTTTAAATGAATAGCACAAAGGCATCTGCTGTATATTCTAATAGCTCTGGGAATGGAAGATAAAACTGCATGAACAATATGATTTAGGGAATCAGAGTTCTTTTCATGCATAAATCTACATGTATTCATCTGTATGGGAAATATATTCTCCCATATTCTATTGAGATATATATATATATATTCTACTGATATACTCCTATTCTATTCATATAAGTTCATACTTAATCCCTGTTATCATTTCTTCCACAACAAAATGTTCTTCAGCATTTTAAGTAACAATGTAAGGGACGTAAAACATTCCATGTGGCTACTATCTTATGTATCCAGTTATAATAAATGGACATAACAGTCCCTAAATTGGGAAAATGCTTGTTTTATGCATCAAAAACAAAATAAAAAGTTATAATGGTATCATATTTCTAGAAAAAAAGTTTTAAAAAGTTTTTAATATTTAAAAAAATAAGACATGCCATTTGCAGCAACAAGGATGGACTTAGAGATTATCATACTAAGTGAAGTAAGCCAGACAAAAATAAATATCATATGATATCATTTATATGTAGAATCTAAAAAAAAAAGAAAGAAAGATACAAAAGAACTTATTTCCAAAACAGAAAGAGACTCACAGACATAGAAAACAAACTTATGGCTACCGAAGGGGAAGGTGGGGGAACAATTATGAGTTTGGGATTAACATATACACACTACTGCATAAAAAACAGATAACCAACAAGACCTACTGTATAGCAATGGGAACTCAACTCAATATTTTGTAATAACCTATAAGGGAAGAGAATCTGAAGAATATATATAGTTGTAAATCAACTATACGTCAATAAAAAGTAAATAAAAATTGATACAGACATTCAAATAAAACAAATAAGATATAGTACTGACAGATTTTAATGCAACCTCAGCTGTCAATTTAGATTTAAGAAAAGATACTGGGAAGTAGATGGCGGACATTAAAAATTCAAGATTAAACTTGCAAAACGACATGATATTCTCAAGTTGGGAGCCTAAAGCAATTTTCACACCTATTCTCCTTGTCCAATAAACAAGGGAGGGCCTTTCATAACTTCCCTCTTTTCGCATGCAGTTTACCGCAGCTATCATGCTGTAACAGCCACACCCCCTAGAACGTGGAGCACACACATCTCCCTACTCCCTTCCAACAACAAATGGTTCAATTTTTCTTCTAAAACATGGTTAAGCACAGCTCACACATTTCTGACTATTCTTATCGGACTGTCAAAGCGTTTGGGATTTGGATTTTGTTAAGAAAAAGAAAGAGGGACTTCCCTTGTGACGCAGTGGTTGAGAATCTGCCTGCTAATGCAGGGGACACGGGTTCGAGCCCTGGTCTGGGAGGATCCCACATGCCCCGGAGCAACTAGGCTCGTGAGCCACAACTACTGAGCCTGCGCGTCTGGAGCCTGTGCTCCGCAGCAAGAGAGGCCGCGATAGTGAGAGGCCCGCGCACCGCGATGAAGAGTGGCCCCCTCTCGCCACAACTAGAGAAAGCCCTCGGACAGAAACGAAGACCCAACACAGCAAAAATAAATTAATTAATTAATAAACTCCTACCCCCAACATCTTAAAAAAAAAAAAAAGAATCCACCTCCAAGGCAGGGGACACGGGTTCGATCCCTGGTCCGGGAAGATCCCACATGCCACGGAGCAACTAAGCCCGTGCGCCACAACTACTGAGCCTGAGCTCTAGAGCCTGCGAGCCACAACTACTGAAGCCCGCGTGCCTAGAGCCCGTGCTCTGCAACAAGAGAAGCCACCGCAATGAGAAGCACGCGCACTGCAACAAAGAGTAGCCCCCGATCGCTGCAACTAGAGAAAGCCCGCACGCAGCAACAAATACCCAACTCAGCCAGAAATAAAATTAATTAATTAAAAGAAAAAGAAATATATACCCAGTTTATGAACATCTGTTTGTATTTCTTTGTTGAAACTAAAGAAGAAAAGCAAGCAACGAAGAGTTAGTTTAATGTTGGCCACACTGGGTCTTCATTGTGGCATGCGGACGATGCCCCTTTTTGAATCACCTGTCACAAACTTTTTTGTCGCTGTTGGTGAAGGACAGGGATTCTGATTACACATCAAGACATCTACGGGCACTGAGGAAGTACTTTGATTATTCTTTTAATGGGAGATCAAGATAAATTTTTGTTATCACTCACTCATATGAACTGAGTTTTTCATTTTGTTTTGGTTGCTCGGTTATAGTCTCCCTCCTCCCTTTTTAGCACGGAAAAATAAACTAAGTTAATTTAGAATTAACATGACACCCTGATAATAAGTTTTTGGTACTACAAAAAGAAGCAGAGTGAGAATAAAACACAATAACAAAAAAAGAAGCTTAAGGCCTACAATATTGAGAACACCCCCAAGTACATCAAACGCTTGGGTACAAGTTTGAAGAAAGGCTGAGAGCTACTTGATTTTTAGTTCCATTTGATTTATCCGGAGTTTCATGAAATCTGCAAGCCCACTGGCGTAACACATACATCTATGCCTGCTAGATATGTCCTTGGCTAGCGATGTCTCTCAAAAACCAGGTTGCCTTATAACTTAATTCCTTTTATCTCTCCCAGCCCTTAGCAGGTTCTTCTTCCTGTGGAAAGGAAACATGTCTGCTTAAGAACATGTAAATTTGGACAATGATACTCAGCTTGTGAGGCTGAGAGAGTAATGTGCATATACTTAAATGTATGTCTTACCCTGGAATGCTATTCATCTACTCAATAGAAAATGTTAGTAAATATGTGAACACAAGTTCTTTCCAGTATGAAAAACAAAGGTTTTCAACTGCCTAGGAATCTGTTACAGGAAGTAATCTGCTCTCAGATGGGAAGCTGGTTTTTGAATCAGTTCTTCGACAGCACTGGTCCTCTGGCGGTGGGATTACCACCTGGAGGTCTTCACCTGAAGACCCATGCCACTGTGCCAGTATCCAGGGCAAACTGCACTCACCCACTCACTCTCTAGCCATGGTGTCCAGGAGAGGGAGAGCCCTTATTAAAAATACACTCTCGGGGCTTCCCTGGTGGCGCAGTGGTTGAGAGTCCGCCTGCTGATGCGGGGGACGCGGGTTCGTGCCCCGGTCCGGGAAGATCCCACGTGCCGCAGAGCGGCTGGGCCTGTGAGCCATGGCCGCTGCGCCTGCGTGTCCAGAGCCTGTGCTCTGCAACGGGAGAGGCCACAACAGTGAGAGGCCCACGTACCGCAAAAAACAAAACACTCTCTTTGCCAACCTAGAAATGGTGGTTATTGTGTTGAAAGCAAGAGAGAGCCGGCATATATACCAAAAGGCAGGAGAAGGTCAGAGCAGTGATAAGAAATAACTCAGATTGTTTCTTGGCCAGGGCAGACTCCTGAACTGCACTACCCCACAGTGAACAGCAGCTGAACCTCTGAACACTTTTAGAGCTTTCCTTTAGAGTTCTTCCTTGTGTAAGAACTGTGTGATCAATTTAACTTGGAATTCTTTATAAAGCAAAGCTGAGAAATTATTGATATATATTGGCAATGGCAGAGAAGCTTATATTGGAATAATCTTCCCACAGATATTGATACTTATAAGACAATGAAGAGTAAGGAAAAGGGGCAAAATGAGAAGGAGTTTGAACCTTAAAAGAAAGGAACTGGGCTTCCCTGGTGGCGCAGTGGTTGGGGGTCTGCCTGCCGATGCGGGGGACGCGGGTTCGTGCCCCGGTCCGGGAGGGTCCCGCATGCCGCGGGGCGGCTGGGCCCGTGGGCCGTGGCCGCTGGGCCTGCGCATCTGGAGACTGTGCTCCGCGGTGGGGGAGGCCACAGCAGTGGGGGGCCCGCGTACCGCAAAAAAAAAAAAAAAAAGAAAAAAGAAAGGAACTACAGTGGATAAGACCCACATTAAATGGCTTTGCCCTTCAGGGGACTCTCTGGGTGGTAGGAGATCACTAGAAGGTAAGCAAAAGACTACAGTCTTAGGATGAAATTTGGGTCATCAGGATGACAAGAAACTGAGGTAGGGTACTCCCATAAAGAGGGAACCAAAGAAGGGGAGCCCCCAAATCTGCATATAAACTACCTTAAAATCCTTGAATGACTCCATAACCAAGCCTTTGTAGGGGACACTCCAAGGAAAGCTCTAAAGGTGTTCAGAGGTTCAGCTGCTGTTCACTGTGGGGTAATGAGAGTTTCAATCTTGACCAATTAGAGGGGTGTGGCCAACATTTCAAGCTTTCCATTGAAATCACAGAAAGGCCTTGCATCAGGCCCAGGACTTAAGACTTCCTAAGACTAGGGCAAAAACTGAAACAGACACACCCAACAAACCACAAAATCAAGACTTCTTAGGCTCAAGGTGGTAAGTTAGTAAATTAACTGCTTGCTAGAACAAAAAAATCAACTCTTCAGAGGATAATAACGGAATACATACACTCAACAACATATTATAATGCCCAATATATAACAGACAATTACTAGACATGTGGAAAAACAGGAAAATGTGGACCAGAGTCAAGAAAAGCAGTCAGCAAAAGCATATCCCAAGATGATGAAACATTGGAATTGACAAAGAATTTAAAGTAGCTATTATAAATATGACCGAAGACAAAGAAATGGACACTTTTTTTAAAAGTAGAAATTCTGGAAATAAACTGAAAAGTCAACAAATGGAATTAATGACAGTTTGAAGGTGGCAAAAGAAAGGATCAATGAACTTGAAAAAATAAAATTATTCAATCTGAAAAACAGAGACAATAAAGATTGGAGAGGAAAATAGAGCAGAGCCTCAGTGACCTGTGGGACAACATCAGGTAGGCTAAACTCTGTATAAATGGATACCTAGAGGTAGAAAAGACCAAAAAATGGGGAAAAAATACTTGAAGAAATGATGGCTGAACATTTTCCAAATCTGGTGAAAAACATTACCTTCAGGTCCAATATCTCAATGAATTACAAGTAAGATAAATACAATTACATTTACCATCATCAAAATGCTAAAAGCCAAAGATGAAGAGGAAATGTTGAAAGCAGCCAGAGAAAAATGAGACACATTATATAAGAGAGCCCAAAGATAGAAATGTCGCCTGACTTCTCATCAGAAAAGGATGGAGGCTAAAAAACAAGGAAATAGTATTTTTAAAGTGCTGAAAGAAAACTACTGTCAACCTAGAATTCTCTACCAGATATCTGTATCTTTGTCCTTGAAAAATGCTGGTCCCCAAAAAGCCATTTCAAGATAAATGAATAATGAGAAAATTTACCACCTGCAGACCTGCATGGCAAGAAATAAACAAAAGTAGTTATTTGCACTGAAAGGGAAATGCCATCAGATGGAAACTTGGAACTACAGAAAAGAATGAAAATCATCAGAAATGTTAATGTGGGTAAATACGAAAGACTATTGTGTCTTCCTTCCCTTAATTTCTTTGTCAATTGACTGTCTAATGCAAAAATCATAGTAGGGTATAGTGAGGTTTAAAATATACGTAGATGTAAGATATCTAACAACAACAGTACACAGGATAAACATGCAGGATTAACAGAATTAAACATGAAGTTTGTAATGTTAACCCCTAAGTAGACTGTGGTAAGGTAAGAAGGTATATTGAAATCTCTAGAACAGGGGACAGCAAACTACAGCTTAGAGGTCAAATCTGGTCCACTGCTTATTTCTTTAAATAAACTTTACTGTAATACAGCCATGCCATTCATTTACGTGTTGTCTATGGCTACTTTTGCACTACAACCTCAGAGTTAAATAGCTGCAACAGAGATCATCACAAAGCTAAAATATTTACTATCTGGTGCTTTACATAAATAGTTTGGTAATCCCTTTCTTACAGAGTCCTTCGGTCAGTCTTACTACTTAGAGAATTTTGGGGGGTATCTAGGAGGTGGAATAGTAATGATTAGCTTCCACCAAGTCTCTTTCATTTCAAGACAAAGGGACCAACCTTCTGCAGAACATCCACATCCCAAGGTCAGAGGCAGGAAAAAAAAAAGACAATGGGTGTTACTCTGTCAACATGGGCTCCAGCTCATACTTGTGGATTCCAGCACGTTATTATTCTCCTCTGCTTAACATTCATCTTCCCTTCCTGGCTGTCTGACTTATGGATTTCAAGCTCCAGTGTCAAACACAAAGTCAATACCTTACAGAAACTGTTAAACCAGCTCCCACAACTGTGTAAGGTCAAAACCCTTCAACAAATCCCTTAATACACACGCACGCATGTAAGCACATGCTTGTGTGTGCGTGCACGCACACATACACACACACACATACACAAATACCTCCAGTGGTTCTGCTTCTGATTTAATCCTGACTGAGAGATAAATAAAGCCAAATTTCGTTCTTTGGAAAGATGAATAGAATTTAGAATTTCATGGGCTTCCCTGGTGGCTCAGTGGTTGAGATGCAGGGGACACGGGTTCATGCCCCGGTCCGGGAGGATCCCACATGCCGCGGAGCGGCTGGGCCCGTGAGCCATGGCCGCTGAGCCTGCGCTTCCGGAGCCTGTGCTCCGCAACGGGAGAGGCCACAACAGTGAAAGGTCCGCGTACCGCAAAAAAAAAAAATTAGAATTCCTAACAAGAGTGATCAAAAAGAGAAAATTTAAATGAGCAAATATTATAACTTAAAAAAGGATTGTCACTACAAATCCTACAGATATTCAGAGCATAAGAGAATATGAACAACTTATGGCAACAGGGTTTACTATTTAGAAAAAATGATGGGCTCATGTATTTCCAGCAGTATTTCTAATAGTCCAAAACTGGAAATAACTCATATGTCCATTATCAGGAAAATAGATATTATCAATTATGCTTATACTCATAAAATAGAAAATCATCTGGTGATTTAAAAAAAGAACAAACTGATAAATGCAACACCATGGATGAATCCAAAAGTATTATCCTGGGAGAAAGAAGCCAGACACAAAAATATGTTTATACTGTATGATTCCATTTTTATGATGCTCAAGAATAAGCAAAATTAATCTATGATGATAGAAATCAGAACAATGGTCGCCTGTAGGGGAGGGAGATTAAATGGAAGGAGGCATGAGGGAACATTTGGGGTGAGGAATATGTTCGGTACCTCGCCTGCAGTGCTGGTTTTATGGATGTACACATTTATTAAAACTCAGATGGGGGGCTTCCCTTGTGGCGCAGTGGTTGGGAGTCCTCCTGCCGATGCAGGGGACGCGGGTTCGTGCCCCGGTCCGGGAAGATCCCACATGCCGCGGAGCGGCTGGGCCCGTGAGCCATGGCCGCTGAGCCTGCGCGTCCGGAGCCTGTGCTCCGCAACTGGAGAGGCCACAACAGTGAGAGGCCCGCGTACCGAAAAAAAAAAAAACTCAGATGGTAGTACACTTAAGACCTGTGTCTTGCATTATATGTAATTTTGTTCTCACATAAAAATTAAGCTAAGTTCCTTTTAAAAATGTATGCTCCCTCTATGATTAGGAACACAGATGAAGGAACACTATTTTCCTTCGCTAATCTCTATTTATTAATCCTTTGCAACCACCTTCAGAGGAAAAGATGTACTCTCCAATGAGCTCATATGCATCTCAAAATAACAGTGCCTTCCATGGCCTCTAATATTACATGTTTCACCATGGCTGGCCATGACAGGGGGTCCCTCATTTGGGTTGGTTACAAAAGCACAGAGAGAACTGACGTTTAACCTTTCTTCTAGAAATTACAATCTCAGAGTTAAACACTATCTGTTGGGAAGGTGTTTTTTTCGGTCACTGACTGCATCTCGGTGTCCCTTATTTGCAGTAGACTAGTTAATTGTGTATTTAGGGTGCTTGGCTTGAAGCTGAAACAGGGGTTTAAATAATATCCTTAGCTCTAAAATGTATCTGGCACACGTGAAGAGTGAAAAGTCACCAGTCCCAGGAAATAATCAGCCGAAAGACACTCAGCAGAAGAAAGGCTGTGATTTCACTCCTCCTGACTGCAGCCTTTGACAGAAATCACTTGACTTCAATTTGCAATATGCAACCCTGATTGCTCAGCCTATTTGTAATATGTGATGTTCTGCCCGTCAAAATAAGCTTCTAAGTAAGTACTGAGAAGGGAAGATGGTCTAAGTGAGGGAAACGGGAGGAGTGATTAGGAATTTTTCATTCTTCAATATCATGCAGAGGTAATAAACCAAGGGATTGGAGAAGGGTTGCTTCTTGCAAAAGTTATAGCGAACAACCAGTACTGTAAGGAATGAATCTCACTTAACTTCCATTCTGTTCACTAGAACACAGAAACTAACTTAATAGTAACTTGTGCCACAGAACTGCAGATCAACTAGTAACCACTAATGATTTCTATAACTATCTGACAAAACTGCAGGATATGAGCTTGGAGGTATTCACAGAGTTCCAGGCAAGTTCAGTGCAAGGTAAGGAGAAAGCCAGGGAGCAGCCCATTGGGAAGAAGCAAAGTTATGTGTTCCAGGGGTGAGTGGTTGCTACAGGAAGGGGACATTGCCCAAGGAGGCCTTTGGGATTAAAGAAAGCTTTGAAGTGAAAACTTTTTTTTTTTTTTTTTTTGGGCTGGAGACTGTACATATCAAGTCTGAAGTTCTGGAGTAATAAAAGATGAGATGGGAAAAATACTTGATATTTATCTAAATACTAGATAAGAGAGGAAGAGAATTTCCAGGAGTTCTTTTAGGTATTCCTGTTTGTCTGGGTCCTCCCACTGTGGAATCAGAACAGAGGGTGTACCTACCCTTATCAACGCTTGACATTCATCTTGCTGAAATAAAGAAGATCCTGATGCAGACACACTCGATTTTAAAAATCAAAGAGCTACAAAACCTTAAATGTAAATCCTGTTTCCATTTATTCAATGTATGAAGTTCATGCAAGTAGCTTTCGAAATCTTAGCCAGTCTGCAGGTCGAGCTCAAACTCTCCCTTATCTGCAAAGCTTTGCAACAGTACTTCCACTCAAAGAGATACCTTAGGCTGCTCGTGAATGTCTATAAAATTTTTACTCCATATTGCGCAGTCTACAACTCTGTCTTGTGTTCGTTTTGTCCTCTAATTGGGGTGTGTTTGTGTGTGCACAACCCCAAAATACTGCAAAGTCAGTAAGACTAACTTCTGCCATGTCAGTGACTATGTATCAGCTTCTTTCACTATTCTCCAGAACAAGAGAACAACAAGGGCTCACACAATTGATACAGGTTTTATGAATTAAAGATGGTGATGATAGTGTTGGTACTTGGAAAGGTCAGCTATGAACCTTAGGGGAGAAGAAAAAATGATAAGCTCATGTGTTTCTGGGCAAGATGGAAGAGTGCTGTCAGAAAGACCTAGGCAAAAATATTATTCTCAAATAAAGACATCACTCTTTCAGAAGAAAGAGGAAGAATCTTTGCTAAATGTCACTGTCTTCTTCCGTTCTTCTGTTGCCTTCTTCATTCAGAAGGAAGTCAGAGTCTTAACCTGCCTTCATGTTTGTTGCTGTGAAATCAACTCAGCTTTACACATTACACCCAACGAGCCCCAATTCCAACCCATGGCCCCAGCCAACCAACACAAACAGCCCCCAGGCACACATATACACTCGACCACCATTACCACCACTACCACCAAGAAAAGCCATCCCCCTTCCCCCATCCCCAGCCTAGATTCAGTTCTTTGGTATACTTCCAATAATATCCAATCAAAGAGACTCTAAGGGACTACCCAAAATCATCTGTGGTCCTGATTTATGTCATACTGAAAATAGCTTCCAGCACCTGGAAACTTGAAAACTATATTTAGTTGACATTAATTTTTGATAAACAGAGATCTGTAACTACAGGATTTGATTTATATGCCCAGTTCCCATTATAAATAATTCCTCCAATTATCTGATCACATTCTTAGGGCTGGAAAAAAAAAACTGACATGAATTTCTACAAATAGAAATAACGTTCTAACTCTAAATTTTCAATTATATTATTTATACAAGGAATTCAGTGTTAATACAAAGATATACACATTTATACTCCAAAAGAAAAAAATTGCTTATATTACCTTACAATTTGGATAAACAGAAAACACAACAGACTTAAGGACTTGAAAGTTGTTTTTTTTTATATATAACCTAGGTTATTTTTTTATGTTTCTATTAGAAAAAATTTGAAATATACACAACAGTAGAAGGAATGATAACAATAAACCTTTACTACCCACCACTTAGTTTCAACAATTAACAATATATTGTTGAATAGAAGTGACAAGAGTAGACAATCTTGCCTTTTTCCTGATCTTCTGGGAAAAGCATTCAGTTCTTCTCTGTTAAGTAAGATGTTACCTGTAGGTTTTTCCCTAGTTTGTTGAGAATTTTTTCATGAATCAGTCAGATTTTTTCTCAAATGGTTTCCTGCATTTATTAAGATGATATGTAATCTCTGACCTTTGTTCTATTAATATGGTGTATTATATTAATAATCTCTTGAGTGTTGAACCAACCTTGCATTCCTGGGTTACATTTCAATAAGTCACGATATATAATCCTTTTAATATATTGCTAGATTTGGGTTCCTAGTATTTTAAGAATTTTTGTGCCTGTGTTCATAGGAATTCATGATTTGTAGTTGGTTTATTTGTGATATCTTTGTCTAATCTTTAGTGTCTGCGTAACACTGGACTGATAGAATGGTTGGGAGGTATTCCTTCCTCCTACATTTTATGGAATCGTTTGTGAAGATTGGTATTATATCCTCTTTGAATATTGATAGAATTCACCAATGAAGCCATATGAGCCTGTATTTCTCTTTGTGGGAAGAGCTTTAAGTACTAACTCAACTTCCTCATTTGTTACAGAGCTAGTCAGATGATTCTGAGTCAGGATGGATCATTTGTCTCTTTCTAGGAATTTGTCCAGTTTCATCAAAATTGTCAAATTTGATGGCATAAACTTATTCATAGTATTGCCTTATAACCTTTCTAATTTCTGTGAGGTCATTAGTGATGTTCCTTTTCTCATTTATGATTTTGGTAATTTACTAATACATTACTCTTTTCTTTTTCATCAGTCTAGCTAAGGATTTGTCAATTTTCTTGATCTTTCCAAAGAACCAACTTTTGGTTTCACTGATTTCCTCCATTGCTTTGATTTCTATTTCACTGACTTTTACTCTCATCTTTAGTATTTCTTGATTCCTGCTTGCTTTGGGTTTACTTTGCTCTTCTTTTTCTCATTTCTTGGTATAGAGGCATAAGTTATTGATTGGAACCTTCCTTCTTTTCTAATATAAGGATTCCAACTTATAAATCACATTAACATGTTATAAACAATATTATTTTATAAAATCTTGAAGAAAAAACATACGTATATCTATCTATAGGTAAATCTATCATATTTACCCAAACATTTACTTTCTCTGGTGTTCTTCATTTCTTTGTGTAGATTCAAGTTACCATGTGGTGTCATTTCCTTTTAGCATAAAGGACAATTTTAGCTTTTCTTGTAAGGCAGGTCTTAGCAACAAATCTGAGTCTTTATTTGTCTGGGGATGTCTTCATTTTGAAGGACAGTTTTGCTGGAAAGAGAATTAATTGCTAGTTTTTCTCTTTCAGCACTCTGTTCAACAGTGTCTTCAATATTGCCACTGTTTCTGATGTGTGAGTTATTTTCCACTTACTGCTTTCAAAAATTTCTCTTTATTTTCCAACAGTTTGCCTATGATTTGTCTACGTGTGAATCTCTTTGTGTCTATACTATTTTGGGTTCACTGAGATTCTTGGTCACTAGATTAATGTTATTTATCAATTTTTGGAAGTTTTCCGCCATTCTTTCTTTTTTTTTTTAACATCTTTATTGGAGTATAATTGCTTTACAATGGTGTGTTAGTTTCTGCTTTATAACAAAGTGAATCAGCTATACATATACATATATCCCCATATCTCTTCCCTCCTGCATCCCCCTCCCTCCCACCCTCCCTATCCCACCCCTCTAGGTGGTCACAAAGCACCGAGCTGATCTCCCTGTGCTATGAGGCTGCTTCCCACTAGCTATCGGTTTTACATTTGGTAGTGTATATATGTCCATGCCACTCTCTCACTTTGTCCCAGCTTACCCTTCCCCCTCCCCATATCCTCAAGTCCATTCTCTAGTAGGTCTGCGTCTTTATTCCCATCCTGCCCCTAGGTTCTTCATGACTTTTATGACCGATTCTAGGTCCATCCACCTCACTACCAGCCATTATTTCTTCAAATGTTGTTTCTGACCTCTTTTCCTCTCTATCCTGTTGGGGCTCCTATTAAACATATATTAGTATGCTTGATTTCAGACAGGTCTCTGAGACTACTTTTCATCATTCTTTTACACTTTGTTCCTCAGGTTGGATAGTTTCTATTTACCTATCTTCAGGTCCACTAATTATTCCTTTTGACATCTCAAATATTGTCATGAGTTCCTTTGGTGAATTTTTCATTCCAGTTATTTCACGTTAAAACTCCAGAACTTCCATTTGGTTCGTTTTTTATAGTTTTTCTCTTTGCTGTGATTCTAATTTATGAGTTATTGTCATCATGCTTTCCTTTAATTTTTAAAAAAATTTATTTATTTTATTTATTTTTGGCTGTGTTGGGTCTTTGTTGCTGCGCGCAGGCTTTCTCTAGTTGTGGCGGGAGGGCTACTCTTTGTTGCGGTTCGTGGGCTTCTCATTGCAGTGGCTTCTCTTGTTGTGAAGCACGGGCTCTAGGCGCACAGGCTTCAGCAGCTGTGGCACGCGGGCTCAGCAGTTGTGGCTTGAGGGCTCTAGAGTGCAGGCTCAGTAAGCTGTGGTGCACGGACTTAGTTGCTCCGCGGCATGTGGGATCTTCCCGGACCAGGGCTCGAACCCGTGTCCCCTGCATTGGCAGGTGGATTCTTAACCACTGTGCCACCAGGGAAACCCCTCCTTTAATTTTTAAAACGTAGTTTCCTTTAGTTCTTATAACAACTGCTCTGAAGTCTTTTTCTGATAAGTTCAAGATCTATGCCCACTAACAGAGAGTCTCTATTAACTGCTTTTCCCTCCCTAAGGATAGCCTCACTTCCTGTTTCTTTGCCTAGCTCGATATTTTGGATATATGTTGTAGCAGCTCTGGATTCTGTCCACCACCCCCCCCACCTCACCCCTGCTGGGAGTTGTTGCTAATATTTCGTTTGTTTAGCAATTTGCCTAGACTTAATCTGGAATCTGTTTCCTCCTTGGTATTTGGCGCTGAGACGTTCCTGCTCAGGTGTTTTTGTTTTTTAATATCTGGTTTTTTTTTTAAGCCTAGAGTCCTAGGGATCACCCCGTGTCTGCACAGCTTAGTAGTCGGCCAAACATTGTTCAGAGATTGGTCTGTTGGTAGGGCATTCCATATTCAGTTGTACTTAAATCCATCCAGGCTTTTATTTTCTGCCACATCCCCTTGTGTTTCCCCTGTACGTGCACACAGGTTTATGGTCAGCTAAGGACGAGTAGGCAGCTTGAGCCCTCTCTGGTCTCTCCTGAGCAAATCTGTGGAAAGCTCATAAAATCTTATGACTGTCTGATTTCCCAGATCTCCGTATCTGGCTAGTCTTCTGGTTCACTGCTTGCCCCAACCCAGGAAGCAAACTCCATCCAGCTGAGCCCGTGGTGTTCCCATTCATCTGCCAAGATCACTACTGTTACTGACTGGACATGGGATTTTCCTCTGCTCTGCTCCAAATCAAGTCAACCCCCTCTCTATCAATCAAGCTGTTGGTTTTCTCACATTGCCTTTCCCTGGTAGGCTGAGCTGGGGTAGAAAACAGCAGCAACTCCAGGCAAAAGGCTATCAACTCCCATTGTTCTAATGCAAAACTCCTGAGTTTCTCACGAGTAATTGCTTCTCAAATTGATGGATGCCTTTTGCCAGTTTCCAAAGCCGTGAAATGATTATATTTGACATGTTTGTCCAGTTTTATTATTGCTTTTTTTAAGAGAGGATCTGCCAAGCTACACCTTCCACCATATTGGAAGTTCTGACCCCAATACACATGGTGTCTTCAGAAAGAACTACAAATATTATGCAACATAAAAGTGTAATTTCTTCCTATTAATTTTCATCTATCTTCCCTTTTCTGGATTCTATAAGCTCTTATCATTTGAATACAGATTTTTTTTCTTTTCCTCATCAAATAGCAAAACTATTTTAGAGAAGTAAAAATGACAGAAGAAAGAGAGGTTACATGAAATAGATAACATCTGCAGAATAAGGTCAGTTGTAAAAAGATTCTCTATTTTTGACTGTCTCTTGTACATACTCTGTAAGGAATAAGAAAAGTGGGTTTTTCTTTCAAGTATTAAAATTAACTCCAAACGATGAAAGGGAGAAGGAGAAACAATGCAAAAAGAAAGGGGAAGCAAAAGAACCTTAAGTTCTAGTCCTATGCTACAAAGAAGAAGAAATAAAAAAGAATATTTAAACTTCTACCGACAAAAATTTGAAGCCAAGGATATTAAGAACAGGAAATTCAGAAAAACTCAATGAGCCAGACTCTCCCTCAATACCAAACCAAGTAATTTAATATTTGGTGTTTATTTAGTGCCCACAAATTCCAGAAAATGACTCTCAGGTTCAGCCTGTTATATATGGTTTTAAATTGTGTACGGTTTTTTGAGTACCAGGTGTCCATCCCCGATTCCCGGAAACACAGATGTGTGAAGAACACAGCAACTCAAAGACAATTGGCTCTGCCTACCATGCTACACAAAATTTAATGAATTTAGTCTGTTCCCCACGCTTTTTTCCTCCACCTCACCTCTTTGCCTAAATGGCCAAGAACATAGTATTTCTTTGTCCAAAGAGTCAAAATTCAAATAAGAACAAACATGTGTGCTTGAGGCTGCCAAATACTACTAGATGAACCATTCTTCACCTCCAAAGGAGTTCACCTTACTTTCTACCTCCCAAAGCACTTGCAGTCATTTTTGGGTCCCACTACAAACCGTAAACCCATAGATCTCTATGATTTGGAGAGAATGCTGTGAAACCATCTAACCATTCCCCCTATCCTGAGGCAGAACTTACATTAAGACAGAGGAATATTTGTTGCATTATGGTTAAGAGACTGAGCTGAAAGACAAACAGTACCTTGGTGTAACTCAAGCTTCCTGAAACTACTCTGCTGGGCCTCAAAGCTGCCCAAACAGCCATCCTGATGCTTCCAACAGAAACTCTGAACAGCCTTTTCCTGTTCGACTGAAGCCAGTGACATCATCAACGAACCACTGTCAGGCCACTACTGCTACTCCTATAATCCTTGGAGAGAATCTATGTGATGTATCAAAATGGAACGAATATGCTTGGTAAAATGATCATAAAACCACCTGCCAAAATCAAGGCGGAGAAGAGTGAGAATAAAAGAGAAGGCCAACAGAGGGACAAATATTTTCAGTGCCACGAAGATTTCTTTCCAACTACATCCTATTTCATAGCTCTCGTGTTTGGAAATTACTGAAGGAGGATCCCCAAATGACTGCATCTTCTCTGCCTGACTGAAGAGAGCCACGTAACTGACTTGGGCCCACCGACCTCCATCCCCATCCCCAGTCCCGCAAGACTCCAGCAGATACTTCTAGCACAGTCTGGCTCTCCTGTGACTATATTCAACTTATATCCATAATTTCTACATTTTCTGGCCACTCCAAGTCTCCAATTCTTCTTTTCTGGCATCTTCAAAGACCTTAAGGGCCACCAAATGTCAATCAATGTATGGGCACCCATAACTAGACATCTAGACCTGCCTTTTATAAAACCACAGCCCTAAGCACACAGGATTACAATCCATTTACATAGAAGCCGACCTGCAGTGGGATGTACGTGGGCTAAAAATCCTCTGTTAGACTATATATTTCTAAGCTGTCTCAGAAATATGAGCATCCTACCCTGAGTACTCCATCCTAGTGGTTTCTCAGGCAAAGTCACCCAGCATCCCAATAAAATCCTTATGTTGAGACTTGGAAACAGATGAAACGACAAATGAAAAAATTAAAATGAAGACAGTTACTTTACTGCCAGCATGGAGATCTTCCCACTACTTATAAGGTCTATGGGGCTAGAGAGCAGGTGCAGCCCTTAACCACGGCCTGAAATAGTGCAGACCAGCCACCATGAAAAGAAGGCAGAACACAATTTCATCTCACTTCTGTGTCCCTCACTCAGAGGCAAAAGGATTGCGGCCACCAGAAAAATGCACAGGATCTCTGTGCTGGATGGGAAATGCTGTGTGAAGCAGTCCAAGGACTAGTCCCTGCTAGATGTACCTTCCATCCATTTGGACATTGAAACACCCAGAGAACAAGCAGGCAGGAATCCGGGAGGGGAACAAAGGGAGTGAGTTATCTGCCAGAGCGTGTGGTCCAACCCTCTCACCTCCCCACCATCTTTCTCACTTGTGGCATCATGTGAGAGAAGGGACAGAGAGTATGGACAGAAGGGGCCTCACCTCATTACAGCAAAGCCACGATCACAGACCTGGGAGTGGCTGCATATCCACGTGTCAGCCTAGCTTCCAAGGGCTCAGCCACTATCAAAATAGACACTTTTCCAGCTTGGCTCTTTTTCAGTTGAAACGAGGAGAGAGAAGGAGAAATAAAAAGAGGAAGGGAAGGAGGAAGAAAAGGGTAGATATGTGGAAGAAGAGGGAAGAAAAAGAAGGGAGCAGAGCACTTACTTACTCGCATCAACATCTACAGGCTTGTGTAATTTCCCTGCGTACTTATTATCCTAAAATCACAGCACAAGTAACCAGCCTAGTGCTTGGAACCAAGTGTCCGCTGATGATGGATTCATTTGCAATTTAATGAATCTACCAGCCATTTTCCATTTTCATATTTTCCACTCAATGAATAGTAACACTTATTATCATATACATGTTATAAAAACAGGCAGGAGAGGCCAGGGTGCACAGTGGTACCCAAAATGAATCGTAATTAAATGAGAAAAGGCTACCTCTCTTGTGTGAAGGTTTGCTAAGGACCTGAGCTCCCCTGGAGACATGCTTGCTTGCTATTTTCACCAGTGACAACAGTGGGTTTGCCCTGAGCCAGGCACCTATCTGGGAAGGGGTGACTGGAGACTCATGACCTCTCATCTGAAAGCTATTTGCGGAACCCACCTTGAAACACGGCCTTCCAGGTACCTGTCTGCCCTTATCAATTAGGTATCTGGGCCAACTGCAGTGGTTTTTCAAAGAGCTGCAAGAACAGGGGGTCATATGCTTTGATAAACACCCCCTGCATGGCACGGAGAGCCTACAGCACAACCAGTGGGTACTAGAGTTGTCCATGGAAACTCCAAAGAGAAATTCAGCCACCAGCTATGGTCCAAGGCCAAGAATAATGAGGAAAATGGATCCTAATGGGGGAAAAAAACACTAAGTGATATCTGGGATCCTGGAATGGTCAGGGTAGGGCGGGTGGGAGGGGATAAACCTAAATTCTATTAAAATCACAGAATTTTGTAGTTGGAAGACCTTAGAGAGAACCCAAGTCATCTAACTCCAAAAGTAAACAAAGCAGAATCTGGCTTATCCTCGAGTTAAAACTCCATTTAGCAGAGCTGGCAAGAGAAGCAAACTCTCCTGTGACCGCATACAAGATGAGGGACTAGAAAGAGCTTGGAGTCGGGTCGCAGGAGCTCCAGTTAAGAGTGGGAGAACTTGGGCTTCCCTGGTGGCGCAGTGGTTGAGAGTCTGCCTGCCGATGCAGGGGACGCGGGTTCGTGCCCCGGTCCAGGAAGATCCCACGTGCCGCGGAGCGGCTGGGCCCGTGAGCCATGGCCGCTGAGCCTGCGCGTCCGGAGCCTGTGCTCCGCAACGGGAGAGGCCGCAGCGGTGAGAGGCCCGCGTACCGCAAAAAAAAAAAAAAAAAAAAAAGAGTGGGAGATCTTGAGCAAAGGACACTCCTCCCTGCTGTCCTCCAAAACAGAACTAGGAGGAATATTCTAGGACTGCTTCCTGAGGTACACTCTGTTCTGTGAAGACACAAGCACGATCCGAAAACTCGTCACTAAATGAGGCCATGTTTCCCTGCCGAGGTAGTGCAAGGTTTCCATTTTACTCATTCATTCTAAGGGGGCCCAACCCTTTCAACATATTAAAAATGTCAAACTCCAGACAAAAAAATATGATATGTATGTACGTCAACCCAGCCTGGCCTGACCCAGCCTGCTGGGTGAATGAATTTGAGAGGGGAGCCTTCTAGATAAACAGTCATGGAAGGTCCCAGAATGGAGCAAACTCTATGACTGCTGATAAACAGGCAGAGACAAAGCACCATGCTTAATGCAGCCTGAGCAACCACCAGATACAGAACATGCACAGATTCTAGCAGGGCCCAAGTTTTATAAGCTGTTAGGAACAATCGACTAGACAAGTAATCGTAGCAGCTGCTATCACAATTAGCATCAATATATTCTCCCAGGGCTTCCCTGGTGGCGCAGTGGTTGAGAGTCCGCCTGCCAATGCAGGGGACACGGGTTCGTGCCCCGGTCTGGGAGGATCCCACGTGCCGCGGAGCGGCTGGGCCCGTGAGCCATGGCCGCTGAGCCTGCGCGTCCAGAGCCTGTGCTCCGCAACGGGAGAGGCCACAACAGTGAGAGGCCCGCGTACCGCACACACACAAAAAATATATATATATATATATATATATTTTTTTTTTTTCTCCCAGCAGCCAGTGAACGAACCCAATTTGGCCTGCAGGGCTCTCAAACCTCAGCCTGTATCCCTCTCCCCCTTACGCACTCACTGCCCTGCGGCCACACTGGCCTCACCTGGACCTACAGAAATGCTAAGGAACATCCCGACTCCTAGACTCTCTCCCTGCTGTTTCCTCCGTCTCCAATGCCCTTCCAGGCAGTGAGTGGCTCCCTCACTTCATTCAGATTTTGGCTCAGAGACCTTCCCCACCCAATCTAAATACACTCTCAATCAGCCTCAGGTCATTTTCTCTCTCTTAAACTTGCTTTATATTTTTTATCACACTTATCACTACTTGACATTATTATATGCAAACTTGTTCATCTACTGCCTGCCTTACTTGCTAGAATGTAAGTTCCCTGAAGGGAGGTTCCTGTCCATTTCATTTTGCATTATGTCCCAGTACCGAGAAGACGCTGCACAAACACTTATTGAGTTACGTAATAAATTTTCAGACTCCACGTGCCCAATCTAATCGTGAACTGGTCTCGCCCTGCTTGGTTCCACTGATGAAGTGTTCTCTGCTATGCTTTTCTACCACGACTGTAAAGTGCTGAAGAAACTGGTTTTGCTTTGCAGTTTGGTCTCTCTAGTATATTTTTCTCTGCTGGCAACAGATACCAAATAGAGAAGAAGCCACAGAATCAGCAAATTCCTCTGTCACAGTGATTGACTATGCATGACCGGCCCGCTGGTGCCCATTTTCGGGGCGGGGGGGGGCACCCCTTTCAATGCAAAACCAGCCACAGTGGATGCATGTCCAGTGGAAAACCGAAGGGTGAGGGGGAGAGGTTTTAAAAAACAATTTATTGGGTTGGCCAAAATGTTCATTTGGGATTTTCGTAGGATGTTATGGGAAAACCCGAACGAACTTTTTGGCCAAAACCGTGTGGGAGGGGCGGTCAGAAATCAGTACAAACCCAACATTACATGACTAAGACAGGAAGGGATGCCTCGTTCGTGTGTGGAGCGAAAACAGGAAGGAAGAAGAGTGTGACAGAGGAGCGGGGGTGAGCAAACCACTGGCCCCATATTTATTGCTCTGTAAGTAGAATTGATCTGTCACCTGCTTCAAGCTCCCACACAACCCTCAGAAAGGCAACACAATCAGAGAAATACAAAGGAGACAGCTCCTGCTAGAAACGATAAGAGCCGAAGCTCAAAACACACTACAGTGCATCAAGTGGCCAAGATAAAGCTGGTGGGAGCAGCTCTTCTTGGTTTCACCTCATTGGTTCCAGCGTACGCTTTCTGAAAGAGTAGGCCAACATGAGAATACGTGTGTAGAATGATCCGACACCAGACAGCCTGTCTTGAATTTGCATAGCCTGCAAGGTTCCGAACGTTTTGAGAGCCAGCCCTGAGAATAAGCCGTTTTGTTGGGGGTCAGTATCCAACGCCGCTCCCAAGTTTGGCGATTTGCTAGGAAGACACAGCTAACATCTGTTACAGCAAAAGCAAAACCAGCAAAGGGAAAGAGCGCAGGGGGCTGAGTCAAAGGAAACGAGGCACAAGCTTACGAGTCCTCTCCTGGTGGAGTCACGCAAGATTCAGTTGATTCCTCCAGCCACAGGTTGCAACAACACGTGTGAAATGTTGTCTAGCTCGTTAGAGACTCGATGCCCTGGGTTTTTATTGGGGGCTGGTCACACAGGGACCCTCCGCCTAGCAGAAGCCAAGACTTGAAACTCCCAGAAGGGAAGCAGGTGTTTGGCAAAAACTACATTGTTTGCACAGGTCATTTAGGCACAGAGAGCCACTCCTATCAGGACATGGTAAGAACCCTCCTGGAATCCAAGTCCCCAGATGCCAGCCGTGGGCCAACCTTGCAAGCAGGCCTTTCTAAGGACAACAGCCTCGGGAGCATAATGTGAATCCTTTCTGCATAGGCAGCCCTACACCATACCCAAGTCTGTCACCTCTATACACGCATGACACACAGGGCACTGCTGCCAAGATGCCCTGCCTCACGTAACGTGCAAGATTGTAGGCGGGAAGCAGCAGCTGGCAGCCTTGTGTCCGGGCCACTACCCAGGCACTGTCGTTGGCAAGGACTCTGGAAGAGCCACAGAGGAGTTATCAGCACCCAGGAAGAGAGAGGAGGTCTCCCAGTGCACAGAGCCCAGCAGTAGCTCTCCGCCCAAAGTCAGAGAGGGAGAGGCGGGGCGCACTGCAGAAGAGCAGTCCCACCGAGCACAGGCCGTGCAGTGGGGGGCCAGCCACATGGGACGCTCAGCCCCCAGTGCAAGCACAGCCCTGGAGAAGTGGGTGGAGGTGACAGCCACAGGGGCAGATGTGGAGAAGTCACAGAAGGAACACTGGGGCCCTGCAGACAAGAGAGATGAAGGGCATCCAAAAAAGACTGGTGGTTGAAACATATAGAGAGGCTGTCAGCTTCCACATGCTAACCGCTGGCATCCATCCATCTGCTGGTTGTCTTCGCAATGCTTTGAAAACGGTGACAAAACGAGGTTTGAGCAGGTTAAGCCCATGCTGTACATCTGATATTTCCAGAGGCACGGGGAGTAGGGGAGAAGCGTGGAAAGGGAAGTGGGGTGGCTTTCAGGTAGCATGTGGCTATAAGAGCAATATTCTGGAACCCTCCTGCACCGTTGGTGGGAATGTAAATTGGTGCAGCCACTACAGAGAACAGTATGCAGGTTCCTTAAAAAACTAAAAATAGAACTACCATATGACCCAGCAATCCCATTCCTGGGCATCTATCTAGAAAAGACGAAAACTCAAATTTTAAAAAATACATGCACCCCAATGTTCATATTAGCACTATTTACAATAGCACAGACAGGGAAGCAACCCAAATGTCCATCAACAGATAAATGGATAAAGAAGATGTAGTACATATATACAATGGAATATTACTCAGCCATGAAAAATGAAATAATGCCATTTGCAGCAACATGGATGGACCTAGAGATTATCATACTAAGTGAAGTAAGTCAGACAGAGAAAGACAAATACCATATGATATCACTTACTTGTAGAATCTTTAAAAAATGATACAATGAACTTATTTACAAAACAGACTCACAGACATAGAAAACAAACTTATGGTTACCAAAGGGGAAAGGGGGAGGATAAATTAGGAGTTTGGGATTAACAGATACACATTACTATATATAAAGTAAACAACAAGGACCTACTGTATAGCACAGGGAACTTTATTCAACATCTTGTAATAACCTATATTGGAAAAGAGTCTGAATAAGAACATACATACATGTGTGTATATATATATGTATATATGTAATGGAATCACTGTGCTCTATACCTGAAACTAACACAACATTGCAAATCAACTATGCTTCAATAAAGAAAAAAAAAAAGCAATATTCCTGGAAACCAGTTATCTGGGAAATTCAGAGAAGGGTGGACTGACCAGATATTACACTCACATACACCATTTGAAGAAAGATGACTGCCACTGTCATCTTATTTGTTTTTGCAGAAGGCATGACAATCCCACTTATTAGTTTTTATTTATAAGAACAAGGAACCATCCATCTTCCTGAGCCTTTGCAAATACTTATATAGTACAAAGCAACCAACAAACATCTAGTTCAAGGGTTTGTGAACTCTTCTTTAAAAGAGCCAGGTCATAAATATTCTACACTTTAATGGTCTCTGTCACAACTTCTCCACTTCTGCCATGAAAGCAGCAAGAAGGTAGCCATAGGCAACACGTAAACAAATAAGCCCGACTGTGTACCCGTAAAACTCTGTATTTACATAACAGGACGTGGGCTAGATTTTGCCCACAAGCCATCATCATTTGCTGACCACTGCTCTAATTTATATATAGAACTTGTGAGAGGCAGAAACAGGTCTTGGATGGCCATTTAGGTTTTTAGTTGAACTGCTGTTGACCTATCTGATAAGAAATGCATATAGAGCATTTCAGGTCCCTCTATCCTCACAAGAGACTACTAGAGCCACGTCAGGGAGACAGAATCACACAAAGCTAACAAATATAAAGGAGGCCTTCACTTCCAGACACCAGGATTCAAACTTCAGTGAGTGCTCAAGAGACTAAAACCAAAAAAGGACATGAACAGGATATATATGAAATATACAAGTCTCATGAAACATATGGAAAACATCCAACCTCTCTAGTAATCAGAGAAACACATGTAAAATATCATTTTCTATTTATTATGCTGGCAAAGTTTTTTCTTTTAAAGGAAAATACCAAGTATTTAGACAGAGAATGTAAAACAGGGATATTCAGACATTATTGGTGAGAGTGTAATTTGTAATGGCTATACTTCAGATGCTTATATTAGAGATTTCCAGTCAGAAACAGCAATGGTTTACTCCCTGGAACCAAAAAAGGTTCTGGATCTAGAACAGCAGAAAGGGTAGAGAAGTGGGGATAAAGTCCCTACTCCAAGTTTTAAAAGGCCCCAGTCTCCAGCTCTGTGACAGAGTTTTAGCAGTGATGCTTTTGGTCCCCTGGGCACTGAAGGATTCATCTCTGAGGAAAGTAACCAGAGAGAGAAAAGACTAATCCATGTGTCTGGGGTCGTCTTGTAATGTCCTCTAGAGTTCCTGTGAGGGGTCCAGCCGCTGTCAATCCTCAACCATCGCCAAGCCCTGTGCTCCCCATAGCTTCCCCCTCCAGTATGAAAAAACATGCACAGGTTACCTGACATTTGAGAAAACATTCTAACGTGAAAGAAACCAAAACAAACTCATAAATAGAAAGAAAGGGACAGAAAAAGAACTCAGAGGAAATAGAGATTACACAGAAAACAGAAAACGATTTAACAATATTTTTAAAATATAATAAATATCTGACAGATACCAAGAAATATATTGATTCAGGAAACCAGAACAAGAACAGGATGCTATTTTTTTTTTTTCTTCCGGTACGGGGGCCTCTCTCTGTTGTGGCCTCTCCCATTGCGGAGCACAGGCTCCGGACGCGCAGGTTCAGCGGCCATGGCTCACAGGCCCAGCCGCTCCGCGGCATGTGGGATTTTCCCGGACCGGGGCACGAACCCGCGTCCCCTGCATCGGCAGGAGTACTCCCAACCACTGCGCCACCAGGGGAGCCCAGGATGCTATTTTTTCTTTTAAAAAAAGAGGAAACTTGAGAGAACAAGCACTCTTGGAAATGAAGACTGAATAGAAGAATTAACACATTTAGTAAAGGAGCTGGATATAAAGTTGAGGAAATCTTCCAGAAAATAAAGCAAAAAGATGAACAGAGGGATAATAGGAGAGAAAAATTAGAAGTGAGGAGAGGGGAAATCAATCACAAGTGCAAATTCCAACTAATGTTCTAGAAGAAAAAGTAGGGGAAAATGGGGAGCTGGGCAGGGGGCAGGGAGGACGAGGGACTATAAATATAATAGTTTAAGAAAAGTTCCCAAACAAGAAAAACATAAATATCCCAATGGAAAGAGTCGGAATCATGATGAAATACAGCCCACACCAGGCATAGGAAATGCAGAGAACAGGGCAGAAAGCGAATCCCACAAGCTTCCAGAGGGGCCACAGGTCACACCCAGGTACGAGAATGCCACCAGACTTCTCAAAAATAACACAAAGGAACAAGGTCTTCGAATCTTTAAGAAAAATAATTTTCAGAGTTAGAATCTCATATTCAACTAATTTTACATTCAACTAATTTATCATTCAAGGTACAAGGAAGATATTTTCCATTTACTGAGGCTTACTGTGGTGATCATTACGCAATATAGGCAAATATCAAATCATGACACTGTACACTTGAAACTAACATTATATGTCAGTTACATGTCAATTAAAAAAGTATATTTTCCAACAGTCAAAAATTTTCTCCCTATGTACCCTCATCTCCTCAGTAAACTACCTGAAGTTGAGCTTTACCTGGATGAGGTAATAAACCAATTTTAGAAACACACTGAATCCAGGAAATAGAAGACCCAGCACAAAAGAGAGGGAAAGAGTCTTCCCCAGCGTGTTAGAAATAAGGCAGCCCCAAGACAACAACCGAATAGGAGGCCCAGAAAGACCAGGCCAGACTGCAACAGGAGGGCAGGAGGCTCCAGGAAGAAGGCTGCTGAATAAAAATGCATCCAAGACACTATCTGATCTGCTGCCCAAATTAAGAGGGATTCTGATGGAAAGTTCAGGGCTGAATTTTGATGAGGGCAAGAATTTTTGTTGGTTTTGTTCAATGATGTATTCCCAGGACCCTGAAAGTAATTAGTAAATATTTACTGTACCTATTAAAACGAAACAAATATAAAAAGTAAATTATTAACTGGGAAAAACAAAAAGATGTATCAGGAAGGCAATTCAGTATCATACCACTTTACTGGAGAGCTATTCAGTATCTTTATAGCTTAAGCACTGACAGCTGATTTAACTCTTAAAAAAAAAAAAATCAAGACAATAGGATTCTAGAGGATGGGGAGAGAAGTGTGTGTGGAAGGGGTTCCTGGCCACCGTGGTATGTAGTGCTGGAAAGCTATATTCCCATCTTCCACAACAGAAAACCAGTAGATAATGTTGAAAACTACAAGATGAGGAAAAGCAGCATATATGTGTTAATGAGAAATATGAAGATATATATTGGAAGAAACAACAAAATAGAGCTAAAGGTATTTACATTTGTCAGGGGGAGGGAAAATGAATAAATACAAGACAGGCGACGGGCTTTGTAGAAGTCTTGTATTATTTGACTTTTAAATTTAGATGCATGCGGTTTCCCTGGTGGCGCAGTGGTTGAGAGTCCGCCTGCCGATGCAAGGGAAAAGGGTTCGTGCCCCGGTCTGGGAAGATCCCACATGCCGTGGAGCGGCTGGGCCCATGAGCCATGGCCGCTGAGCCTGCGCGTCCGGAGCCTGTGCTCCACAACGGGAGAGGCCACAACAGTGAGAGGCCCACGTACCGCAAAAAAAAAAAAAAAAAAAAAAAAAAAAAATAGATGCATGGCTTAATTTGATAAAAATAAAAATTAAACCTAAGAAAAGGCTTACATTTTAGGCCTAGCCATTTGATAGCTAAGAAACTCTCCCAGGAGAATAATCAGATGTGCAAAGACCTATGTTCACTGCAACAATCTTCTTAATAGAAAAAAAAGGGGGGGGATCTATTATTTCTTTCATAATAGAAACTATTAGGGATTTAGTTAATGAAATAAGAATGAAATATTATGTTGTTATTTAAATAATCAAGCTTTTGAAGAATAATAAAAACAATAGAATGCTCCTTTAAAAATCAGGATTTAGAAACTATACAGAGTACAAGGATAGTTTCCATATGCATAGAAAAAAGAAAAAAGCAAGTATATGTTAACAGCTATGTGCTCTAGAGAGTAGGATTACAGGTCATTTTTCTTTCTTATTTATACTTTTCCATATCTTCTAAATTTCCTACAGTGAATTTGTATCACTTGGTCAAACACTTTTACAGTGTTTTTAATTTATAAAGCAGGAAAAAAATATAAAAACTGGAAAACAATTCTTGGTATTTTTCTAGAGAAAATGACCTCATTTGAAATACTTAATGGTTAAGAAAAAAATAAAAGGGTAATCAATGCACAAGGGCAAAAAGACAAAAATAAAAAATCAAAACCCACAAAATAAAGTACGTCTGGTGCCTGAAACACAATCACACTGGAATCGCCAAATAAAGGTCCTGTCTCTTCGATTACCTTCCATTGTTGAGCCTTAAACTGGTCTCATCTTTTAAAACACCCTGGATGTGACCTTTTGGCTTGAGGGTCAGTGAAATCCTATTGTCCCAGCTGTGGGCAGCATCTCTGGATGTGAAGTTTAGATCCAAGCCAACCAGGATCTGAGTCCCAGCTCAGGCTTTCACCAATGTGGGCAGATTATACACTCTCTCCTACCCTGCTATTCCTTGTCTATTAAATTGGGATAATTATTTTGCAGGTCTGCTCTGAGAAAAGAACTAGTAAAGTACTTTAAAATGATTATTTGTAGGGCTTCTCTGGTGGCGCAGCGGTTCGGAGTCCGCCTGCCGATGCAGGGGACGTGGGTTCGCGCCCCGGTCCGGGAAGATCTCACATGCCGCGGAGTGGCTGGGCCCTTGAGCCATGGCCGCTGAGCCTGTGTGTCCGGAGTCTGTGCTCCACAACGGGAGAGGCCACAACAGTGAGAGGCCCGCATACCGCCAAAAAAAAAAAAAGATTATTTGTGTCTGGGACATAGTAATCCATCAATAAATGGTGACTATTTTTTTGTTCTATTTTATAAACACCTCACAAATTAAATCTGTTTAGCCGTAGTCACTGATAGAAAGTACACACTCATCCACTCACTGACTCCTCCCAGACTTAACTATGGGCCATGTGTGCTCAGTTTGAGAACGGGCAAAGGGACAGACTGATTTCAAAGAGCTACACAGCAGTGACTAGCTCACCGTGTCAAATTTTTACAACTTCATCCTTTATTAAGAAAGTGGCTATCTCCAAGGGAACTTGATCAACTTGCAAAGGATTTGCGAGCTCTTTTTACAAATCACAGATGAAGGTTCAAGAGGTACAAGAGATGTGCAGTGTGAATAACAAAAAGCTATACCTTTGGAAATTAAATCAATCAGAGCAGTATTAGTTAGACTGACCTTTACCAAGGTCAGGGTGTTACATCCACACAAGGTATGCCTTTCATCAGGGCTTTAAACATTTTTAATAGTGTTTTCAATGACTCTGCTTGTAGTTTCTAGCCCCCAAATCTGTAGGGTGTCAAAGTATAAGTATGATGTAGATTTGAAAGATGAGGAAAATCGGCACCATTATCAAGAAACTGTTGAGAAGACCAGAGATGAGCGAATGTTTCTCCTCCATTCAAACGTGGTAGAGGAATAAGATTATAAAAAGTAAGAATAAGCTTCCTGTTCATTCCTGGCAAAATTCTAGAGAAGACTACTATACAGATAAGAGTAATTAGAATACCAACTAAACTATCATTCTCCACAACTCTCTCCCTCCCCCTTTTTAAAGGGGTACCAGATCAGGAAAGGAGGGAAGGGTGAAATGTCCTGACATGACATCTTGATGTTAGTCTTTTAATGATAGCCTTGTGAATAAGATTGGAAAGTGATTGACTAACTGGTTGTATTTGTACCTGGTCCAGCAATTACACCAGAGCGATACTGATCAATGGACCCACTTCAACCCAGAAGTTGCCTCTAGTGCGATCGCCATGCCTCTGCTCTTCAACTCATTGACTGAAAGCCAAAGTGGAAATAATGATGACCCACTTGGAAGAAAAAACTAATAATTCAGAAGACAACAAAAACTTTAAAGAGTCAATAGGAGGGTAAGGTCCCTCTTTTCTTCCAAGCTCCAGACTACTCAGCTACTTTCTGGAGGAATGAATACAGCTGTGGCATCCCACCATAAGTGGAGAGTCTTGGCAAACTGGAGCATGCTCAGAGGAGGGCACTGGGGCAAGGGGTGGAGACGCCACACACCAGGAATGGACTGGTGACAGACCTGACACGGTGAGGAGGTACTGCCTGAAAAGGAACACTCTGTAGACACATGACACAAGTCTCCAAAGAATAGGAGTTGTTCTAGAAGGAGAAGCCAAGGTCAGCAAGTGAAAATACCAAACTAAACTGCCCCAAGCCCAGCTGGTTATCCTCTACAGTGGTTGAGCCCTCCCAGGGCCAGAGCTCATGGGGCACAGGTGGTGCACTGCACTCCGGGGAGCACCACTCATTTAGAGCAATGGGCAGCAAGCTTTTTCTGTAAAGAGCTAGAGAGTAAATATTCTCAGCTCTGTGGATCCTATGGTCTCCACCACAACTTCTCAATTCTGTATCTGTAGCACAAAAGCAGCCATATATGGAAATAACTGGATTCTAACACTTTATTTAAAAAACATGTGGTTGGCCAGATGTGGCCAGTGGGCCATAGTCTGCTAACCCCCTTATATAGACTATGAGGTCCATTGGCGTTGTATAAGTTCTAGGCTAGAAGATCATCCACCCAGGGTTTCAGAAGGTTGCAGTCCCTCAATTTGGGGGAAAGGTTAGAACATCCAAGTCTCTTCTACTTCTAAAAGTCCATGAAAATCTGGCTATGAAAGAAAAAACAGAAAAATCAGATGATCTCACAGTTGGTTCTGATAGCAGTAGGTCTAGAACCCAGACCTCCTGTATCCCTGGTCCTATACTCCTTCACCGTGGCACACAGTTCCAAGCCTGGCATTCCTCAACTTGTGGCCAGCTTACACTCAGAAATCTTTTGAAGGCCAGCCAGTCACGTATTCTCAGAAACCTTCTTGCACTGATGCCCATGTCTTTGCATCCCTGATATCACACAGAGAGAACCCAGTGGCCAGGAGAATCCGTGCGATTCTCTCCTTTGGAGACCAAGGACAGAGTAGGCAGAGACTGAATGTCACCTGTAGAAGAGTTTCTTGTGGAGCCTGGGAAGCAGGGCCAGACTTTCACCTCATGACTCCGTGTGTCCAAGATTTATTTCATCTTGAGTCAAGGGGAGCAGAGGAGATGACTGAAACAGTGAGAAAATCTGCATCTTGGACCCAGATAAACCCTGATGACTTCTAGTCCAAGTACCATCTTTCAGGAAGCATTAAGCTGAAAGCAAGAACCCAATGTAGGTCAAGCCACACAAATACCATATAGGACCAATGATGATTTCACTGTGGCCCTCTGAAGACTTGCTGTCACACACCCACATCCCCAAATCTGAAATGGTTTCTGAAAAACAAACACTACATTCTTCAACAATGGTTTTAAATCTGAAGAGAGATAGGCAAAAACAGACAAGAAGTTGATCTCCACTTCATGACCAAAAGCCCAACCCTACCCCAAATGTGTGACCCTTCTGCTAAAGACTTGATTACATTTAGCCTACTTGGCAAACGAATAGAATTTGCCCTCACTTTGGTGCCTTAAATACAAGTTTTTAAAAATTTATTTCATCAAAGTATAGCTCATTTACAATTCGTGTTAATTTCTACTGTACAGCAAAGTGATTCAGTTATACATGTATATACATCATTTTTCATATTCTTTTCCATTATGGTTTATCACAGGATATTGAATATAGCTCCCTGTGCTACACAGTAAGACCTTGTTGTTTATCCATTCTATAAATAATAGTTTGCATCTGCTAATCCCAAACTCCCAATCCATCCCTCCCCGACCCTTTAATACAATTTTTGAAGCTCGTTAAATTTGGCTAAAACGTCAATGGAACAAAGTCACCTACCATTTGCCAAAACCACTTTTTGATCGTTATAATAATTGCCAGTGTTTTCTGAGCACTTTCTGTTTCCCAGCCCTTCGTACACACTTTCTCACGAGGTCCTCACAAGGTCCCCATGAACTAATTTCTGCAGTACAGATGAGGAAACTGAGACTTGATCTCTCTAAATGACTTAGCCAGAGCCACAGGTAGAAGTCAGATTTGAATGCCAGCAGCCTGAGCACGGAGCCTGTACTCTCGGCTGCTATACACACTTAGGATCATCACGCACTGAACCACTGCATTAACACAATACTTGGCCATGGTTCCGATACCATCTCTCAAATACCCGGCCTGAGTCTAGCATCAATCACAATATATACCAGATACAGTCTGGTAGTAAATGTTCTCTTTTGGGGTTCTAATAGACCATCTTCTGCAGTAAAAGATTAAAAGGGCGCAGCAGTGTTTCTTGAATACACCCAGGAAGAATGTGCCAGTGATCCCTGTGTGTGGACCAACCTTCCCCAGGTGGCCTCATGGCTTCCTTCCTCACCCATCTGGGTCTCCATCAATGTCACTTCTTCAGAGAGGTTTTCCCTGCCAACCCACCCAAACCTGAAGCAGTCCCCGCTTCCCTGCTATCTCCTCATTCTGCTTCGTTGTCTCCTATAGCATTTATCACCACTGGGCATAGTATATGCTTGGGTATTTGTTGATTACCTGCTTTCACTGCTGGGCTGTAATCTCCAGGAAAGAAGACACTTGGTTTTGCTCACCCCTCTATCTCCAGCACCTAGAAAGTACCTGGCACAGAACACATGCTTCCACTATCTGGTAGGAAAGCAGCAAATCAATCACTCTCTGAGTGACAGCATAACTGCTGCTTTGTATTTTCGTCTTTGTGCTTAGCTGTAATTTCTAAATTTCTAGCAGTCAAGTGTTATCCTTTTTTGTAATACAGAAGTAAAGTTCTATTTACAAAGCCCTTCCTTTAGAGAATACTACCTCTTATTACATAAACTCAAACCTAGAGATTATGACTGCTTTTGGTCACTGGTAGCCTGGAGGCATGAAAACCACGCTAAGCGAACCCCCGGGTGCCCTCAGATGACAGGTGAGCATGGCCAGCCACGGGCAGGCACTCATCACAGGCTTTGCTGGCCAACTCAGCTGCTGCTAATGGCCCTGTCTTCGGTGAACAGCGGTCCCCCCCAACCCGGCCCAGACATGTGTGCCAGAGCCTCTGCCTAGCCCTCCCAGCGTTCCTGGGAGTGCAGGGAAGGCAGTAGGCAGTTTCTCCTCGTCACCACGTTACTCCGTCTCACAGGGGCCAGAAATGGAAGGAGAGAATGGAGGTCATAACAGTCCCCTGGAGGATACCCATGGGCGGCCCCGGACCTCAGCTCAGGAGCGCCACGGAAGAGAAACCACTGGAACCGCAGCCAAGTGGTCCACTGTATCTCCATCTCAGACACCATCAGATTCAGCTTTTACTCATCTTCTCTTTACCCCAAGCCAACTGCCCCTTGAAATAAAGTCTTAAATATTTACTCGGCTCTTCAGCTCATCTCGCTATAATGTGTACTGCTCCTATTAACTTAATCTTAATGAGAGCAATTATTGAGGAAGTTCTATTAGCATAAAGTTTAGACAGGTTAATGACTGCCTTCCCTTGAGAGCTGACCTCTACAGCACAGGAATTCCCCACCCTGCTTTGGAGTGAGATGGTGTAGCGAGGGGTCAGGCACAGTTTCCAGAATGCTTGAGTTTGCTGTCACAAAGGCCATATGACAACCACCGTGGGACAGTGGACATTCCTTCTGTGCCAAATCCTGTAGGTTATTCCAAGCCCTATCCCCAGATGGCTACAGAGTTTGAAGGTCATTTCCCAGGCAGAGCCAACAGGTCCTCCCAGACTAGAGTGAAAGAAGCTCGAGGTTGAAGGTCAAGGAAGGTACTCTGAGCATTGCTGATCGTGGCTTCCTTCTCCGCTACACGGCGAGCCCTACGTTCCCAGCAGGAGCCCGAGCTTCTGACCCGGCTGCATCCCCACTGCCTGATACAAGGCCTGGCACCATTCAGGCAGTGCTGGGTGTATAAAGGGCACATCAGTGCTTGCTGTATTATCTTCGGGCCCCTCCCTTCTAACAGGGTACTAACCACAAAGGGCGGGGTCTGCCGGTATGTGGCGACAAGACATGGTGCAGGCTCTCAGCACAACTTTATCTCATACATCCTCAGCGCTCTTGGGGAGAACGTTGGTATCACTATCTCTCTTGCACAATGAAGCTGAGGCTCAGCGATAGTGACAAAACGCCAACAGCGGGTAAGTAAGGGGGGCTGGGAGTTCTGCTTAAGATTATCTGATACCAATGGTCCAGCCTGTGAGTGCCAAGAGCTTCCAGGAGTCCCTTTCCCCAGGTCCAGTTTCCTCTAGGAAACAGCATCAGAACTGGGTAGTTTACACACTCACAAGCACTGACCATCTGCTACACGCCTGGCCACAGGTCGAAGCCTGAGCTGCATCCTTAAGAAGTGCATCTCCCGAGCTTCCCTGGTGGCGCAGTGGTTGAGAGTCCACCTGCCGATGCAGGGGACACGGGTTCGTGCTCCGGTCCGGGAGGATCCCACATGCCGCGGAGCGGCTGGGCCCGTGAGCCATGGCCGCTGAGCCTGCGCGTCTGGAGCCTGTGCTCCGCAACGGGAGAGGCCACAACAGTGAGAGGCCCGCGTACCGCAAAGAAAACAAACAAACAAAAAAAAGAAGTGCATGTCCCAGTGGCCAAAACTTACTGAGCTCTTATTTTTGTTTTCCATGTATTAACTCACAGTCCTCACCATAGCACCACAGCCCAGGTACTTTAATCCCAGTGTACTGATGAGGAAGCTGACCGGGTTTCTCCAAGGACATATGGCTAGAAGTGGGCAGAGTGGGTATTTGAGCCCAGGCAGTCAGGGCTCAGAGTCTGAGCCAGAACCTATGGCTGCTGTTAGATCACACCCGCCGGACAGGGCAAGCATTAGCTCAAGCCCTTCATTTGATGTTCACCGTGGTTCTCCCATTTCAAGAGCCCATCTCCAGCTGCATCCAAGTAGAGAGGAAGTCCCCACTGTAGATGTTGACTTGAAAAGTTCACCAACACGAAACATCAAGACAGCTTAAAAGCGGTTCAAGACTTGTGGTTGCCAAGGGGGAGGAAGGGAGAGGGAGGGAAGGTCTGGGAGTTTGGGATTAGCAGATGCAAACTATTATATAGAGGATGGATAAACAACAAGGTCCTACTGTAGAGCACAGGGAACTATATTCAATATCCTGTCACAAACCATAATGGAAAAGAACATGAAAAAGAATGTACATATATGTCTAACAGAATCACTTCGCTGTACAGCAGAAATTAACACAACATTGCAAATCAACTATAACTACAATAAAATAAATTTAAAAAAAAAAAAAAGCAGTTCAGAGCGTAGCTGGTCACCTCTGACAAGGCACATCAAAATGCACCCTCTGTCGACCCCCGACGGGAGCCCCGCAGCTGGCCCTGCTGATGCTACAGGCCCTCAGTCTGACATAAATGGACTTGGGGGCTATGTGATCATGCATGTGAGATGTGCCTGATGTCCAAAAGCAAAGGAGGGACAGAAAAAGGAGACCACCAGGAGGTGATGTCTGCAGGCCGAACTGTGGGGCAGCTCAAAGTCGCTTCCTCATGTTACCGAACTGAACACCTCTTTCCTTCATTTCTAAACCCAGCCAAGAACTTCAGACCACCTTTACCATATATGCTCCATCTCTTCTTTTTCTGAGATCCAGTGAGGATGGGAAAACCAAACTAGCAACTGATTTTCATTGAGGCCACCTAATTTTAGAAGCTAGGGATATGCAAAGCCAAAAGCACAGCTTAAAAGAAAATTCCTCAAAACCCCAAAAGCCTCTGAACCTAAGAATCCTTTTCAACAACGTGGAGACACAGACAGTTCCCTGCTTCCATCTAAACAGCTTTCATTCTAAAATATTTCTGAATTTTTAAAATCTCAGGCTCTAGAACGCTTCTATTGAAATAACGTGTCAACGCAAACAGGTAGAGGATGAAACGGCGAAGACACGGGAGTGTCTTCAGGAAAGCATAGGCTGAGCTGTCACTGTGGGATGTCTTTTGAATCAATACCATATGTAAGCTGATAGCACAACTGTATACACACACCTCATTAAGCCAAATGAGAGCGAGTGGGATCTGTCGCCTTCTGATTAAAACAAACACGTCTAAGTTCAGTATGTCCTATCTCCGATCCACAGAAGCACCGCGCGGAGGCATTTTCACAAATAACACTAATGCCCACACAAGTTCGCAAGGCCAACACCACCGTGCACATTCCTAAAGGCTGCCGTTCTTCCTGATGGTTCCCCTCAAACAGCTGGGGAAGCACAGCATTCCCTAGAGGGATACTCACTCTTACTTTTTCAAAGGAAAACAGCCACGGATTCCTTGAAGGATCAGTAATGAGTCCAAAGGCATTGAGATTGGTGGGCCCCTGCCTCTTTTCTGCAAGAACTCTTCATTCAGAGCAATCCTTAACAGAGTGTAGCTGGTGAGAATTTTTTTTTAATCCTACTTACATTTTTACAATTAGCCATGAAGAAATAACAAAGTAAATTATCTTATTATGGAAACTTAGTTTTCAGAAAGCATAGGAAAGCAAAAAAAAAGCACTTCCCTTTTGATCAACGTAGCAGTCAACTTCCTAGGTGCTTTCAGGAATTCCTAAAATATTTAGGAAACTACCAAAGCAGGCGAGCAGCAGACACTGCAATTCAGAACTGAGCGTATGGCTATCACTGTCGTGCTAAAAGTTTCAGGACAGTGGCTGACCTGGTGTGTGGCCAGGAGAGGGAAGCATGCGTTCAGTTGGACAAACACTTATGGAGAACCTGCTATCTGCCAGGCTCCCAGCTAGGTATTGGGATGAAAAGAAAAATGTAGGGGACTTGGTCCATGCCTTTGAAGAGCTTGGAGCCTGGCTGTGAAAGGTCCAAAGATGCACACAGCAGTCATGGGAACATAAAGCAAGGGCACCAGAAACCTCTGGGGCACGAAGGACATCAAGGAAGGCTTCTTATTGGAGAGAGTGCTTCAGGTGAGTCTTGGAACAGATGATAAATAAGGGTAAGCCAGAAAAATGGAGGGCATTCCAGGCTGAGGACAAAAACATGGCAATGTATCAGGGCATACATGAACAGCATGCTGTGGGCTGGGCTAGTGCCTGGCAGGGCTGGGGCACACTCAGCCACAGCAGCATTTCAAATGGGGACAGAGGGCTTCCCTGGTGGCGCAGTGGTTGAGAGTCCGCCTGCCGGTGCAGGGGACACGGGTTCGTGCCCCGGTCTGGGAAGATCCCACATGCCGCAGAGCGGCTGGGCCCGTGAGCCATGGCCGCTGGGCCTGTGCGTCCGGAGCCTGTGCTCCGCAACGGGAGAGGCCACAGCAGTGAGAGGCCCGTGTACCGCAAAAAAATAAATAAATAAATAAAATGGGGGCAGAAAGGTTAGCATTCCAGAAGCTTTGCCCTCTGAACTCTCCTGGAAAGAAAAGTTGGAGTCAGGCTTAGGATGACTCTGGAAATCCAAACCATAACGCGATATGGGTCTCTGATCACTTTATCTCTTTTATCTGCTTGCTTGGAATCTCTTTAGGGACCCTCCCCCATCATGAAATCTCGGGGTGACCTACGTGATACAGGCCTAGCCAATCAGGAGGTCACTGGGCACTGTCACTGGGTTACGGAGAGGCTCACACTGCAAGCCAGGCCAACAGAACGCTCCCAAAGGGTGTTGCCAGAAACCCAGAGCCTCCTGCGGCTACTTCTGCCACCACCCTGGGAAGATAGCCTAAGAATGAAGCCAATGCCCACGGCAGTACCACTGAGGTTCTTCGAGACGGCTCCTGTGTCTGTATCTAGCAATACAAGCTCAGCCTCATCTTCTGAACTCTCCAATTACATGGGCCCCAAATTCCATTTCTGTTTGAGTATTTTTGCCTCTTGCAACCAAGAGATTACTGACAAATACGTGGAATTCCCGTTAAGCCTCTAATATTGATAATAAAGGTCTCCACGTACTGACAAAAAGGTCAATTTGGGAACTTCAAGTTTAAGGCACTCAAAAGAAGTAATATACATGTATGAAAATATTTTCTAATCCAAAAAACACTACAGAAATATTAGTTTCACCATGGTGATATCAATAACTAGTCAATATTATATTGCATATAAATATTAATAACAGTCAATCCAACTTTCATTCTTCTATCAATATTCTAAGTGTGTAGCCTTTAAACTGTAATTAACAAATGCCCATTTAGTGCTGACTTTGCACCAGGCACGTTTCTACGTAGGATACTGATCTCACTTAATCCTCATAAACAACCCCCATGAAATGGGCACTACTATTATCTCCCGCATTTTACAGAAGAGGCAACGCAGGCATTGAAAGGTTAAGCAACACACCCAAGGTCACACAGGTATGAAGTGCTGGAGCCTGGATGTGAACCTGGGCAGCGTAGCTCTACACACAGTGCCTTTCACTGTCCCTCATCTCCTGAGAATCAACGTTCCAACTTCCTTTAAACTGATATTCCTAAACAAATGACTTGCGGCAAGGCAATTTACACTCCCTAAATCCACATTAACACATGGCTACTGTCCTCCCCAACTCCTGCCTTTGCTGGCTTGTTTCCTCCATAAATGCCCCACCCCAGTCATCCTTCAAGCTCCATCCTTGGGAATCATATGACGGCTCCTCCCTCGCCCCCTCCCACGGTCCACCAGCATCCCCGTCACATGAGCTCCACCCACGTGGGTCTCAAATCCTCCCCTTCTCCCTGGCCTCACGCACATGTCTTTCAATCCTTCTACACAAGTCAATTAAACTCTCATCTGGCTCAGTGTGACCCCCTTCGCAAGCAACCTGCGTCCACATGGCCATTAATTTTTCTCTGAAAATACAGACCTCATCTAATCATCCTCCTGCTTCAAACCCTCATCAGCTGTCACTGCCTACAGAACAAAATAGAAACTCCTTAGTGTTACACTGAAAACTCTTCACAGATCCCCCAACCCACATTTCCAGTCTCATCTCCTTTGATGTTGCTCCAGATAAGGTCTGGAGGGTATTTCACACTGTGAAGTAGATCTTTGGGGACCTCTCATTTTCCTTAACTTATTTACTTGCTCATATCTCGATAATTAAATACTCTGCTTAAAAATTAATAAAATGGAATTTCTTCTAAAACATTCTGGTAATTTAAATCCACTCTCTCCAACTACTTTGCCATCATTATTCTGAATTAGTGGCTCTTTCATGAAAAGAAATAATTACCTTCTATATAAGCCAGAGTAAAATGCAGATTGCCAAAATTTTACTGGTTTGTGTCCAGGAAAGAGGTTTCTTAAGGTCAGAACTCCAGAAGAGCATTCTGGGAGTTTATAAAATCTCTTAAAGCTTTCAAAGACCAGTTGCAAAGCCAGAAGCGGTGATGACTGGGAGGTTTGCAAACTGCCTTGCTCGGAAAGGGGAAGGAGACTGAAGGTCCCAGCTGGCTGATAAGGAAGCCTCAATGTCTCAAACATCATTCTACACTGATCATAAGTGGGAAAACCAGTTTCCAACAATACCTTATAGATCAGGGTTTCTGAACCACTGCGCGCAACTGACATTTGGGGCTAGATAATTCTCTGCTGTGGGGCTGGCCTGTGCACTGCAAGCCGTTTAGCGGCATCCCTGGCCTCTATCTAGTAGATGTCACTAGCACCTCCTCAGTTGTGACAACCAAAAAATGTCTCCAGATATTGCCAAGCGTTGCCTGGCTGGCAAAATTGCAGGCAGTTGAGATTCAATGCTATAAATACGCAGGCACACAGGTCAGCACCACTCCTCTGAACTGGATTTTCTTCCTCTTCCTCCTTCTGTGCCCTTGACCACATAAAGTGAAAACCACACCAACAATGGCATACATTTTCTGTGAAGATACCAAAGGGACTGTTTCTCACAAGCAGCCAAATACTTATTGCTGCCTTTGCAAAGAATGAAACAGAAAGGGACACGTAGATAGAAGGAACTCATTTGTTTCTTACTCAGATTAATAATAATAATAAAGAAAAGCCCCCTGCAGTCTCACCTCTCTCCTTTCTCTCGGGCAGCATCTGGGGTGCCACTGACAGGCCAATACCTGATCCTGGGAAAGTCATCTGCTAAGCTCCTGCCTGGGTGGGGCTGGGACACTTCAGGTGCCACACCAACACATCTGAAAACTTGAGGACACAAGCAAGAAAACAGAACAGGTGCAACTTCATTTCAAGGTCCATTAGCAGCCCCAAAGGGGGGGAAACTGCACTTCCAAATACAGGCCCTGGGACTCAGCAGGGACATTTTTCATTATCAATTTTCCAATGCTAAGAATAACAATTATGGTTCTTTTATTGAGAACAACACCCAAGTTCAAATACACTGCACTTCAACCCCAAATACGAGAATATGTTACATGCTGAAACTGACGTGTGGAAAATGCAGGGCTGCCTAATGTTCAATTTGAACTCAGCAACAGAAAGCATCCTCTTGGGTTGTGCTCTGTTTCCCAATTCACCTCGCAATTGTGACTCTGTTTCCCAATTCACCTTGCCATTGTAAGCAATCAAAACAGAAGGCGGTGCTATCACGATGTTCAGCCTTGGAGCGAGCCATCAGCGTTGGCCAGTTATTCAGCTGCTGCTGAACGGCAACAACAAGTTCTTGAGAGTATAAACCAATAAATTTGCAAACACACGTGTGCCCACGTTCCTCCCTCCCCTCCCCCACACCACAGAGAGCTGCACAATATCCCCATTCCCCTCAAATATTACAATCTACAGTTGGAACCACCACATTCTAGGAAGGCTCCACAGCACCAAATCATCCGTGGAAAGCTCAGTCACGACCGACAAAAACTCCTATTTCTTAGGCAGTGTCTGCTGCTCAAGTCCGAGATAGGAACACGAATGCCAAGTCCCACTTCCAAGCAAATCCTCATACATATAAATGGAAAAGAGGAGCAACAAGGAGAAACCCTTGCAGAAGTGAAACCAAATGCCACCCACCTCCAGCATAATCCAACCCATGTGGACAGTATTTATTAAACACCTTCAACAGCCATGCTTTGAACAACACAGTGGACAAAACGAGGATAAAAGCAGACACGAACAGTCCTCAGAAGGCCAGCACTGTCACATCACACACCTGTAGCTTTTTACCTTTCCCCCATGTCAGTACATGGCCAAGAAGTGCAGACGCCATCCTACTCACTCCACTTCATAATTTAATATCACAACTCTAGAGAAAAGCAGAATCGGTCTTTCAAAAAAATCAAAGTATCATTCCGAAAATAAATAATTTTGAAAAAGGCACACTCAAGTCCCTTCAGGGATTAAGCCTGGAGATATCATAATTGGTTAAAACGTGGTTTTTGTTCTTTTCAATCTATTTTTTTTCATTTCTTTGATTCACTGTCCTCTTCCGTAAGATAAACAGAACTCAGAAATGCAGTTCATTGGGTCACAAATCAAGCCTTGGTAAACTTTGAAAACTTGAAATCGTATCAAGTATCTTTTCCGAACACAACACTATGAGACTAGATATCAATTACAGGAAAAACACTGTAAGAACTGCAAACACATGGAGGCTAAACAATATGTCACTAAAGAACCAAGAGATCACTGAAGAAATCAAAGAGGAAATCAAAAAATACATAGAGACAAATGACAATGAACACATGATGACCCAAAACCTAAGGGATACAGCAAAAGTAGTTCAAAGAGAGTAGTTTATAGCAATACAATCCTACCTCAAGAAACAAGAAACATCTCAAATAAACAACCTAACCTTACACCTAAAGCAATTAGAGAAAGAAGAACAAAAAAACCCCAAAGTGAGCAGAAGGAAGAAATCATAAAGCTCAGATCAGAAATAAATGAAAAAGAAATGAAGGAAAAAACAGCAAAGATCAATAAAACTAAAAGCTGGTTCTTTGAGAAGATAAACAAAACTGATAAACCATTAGCCAGACTCATCAAGAAAAACAAGGGAGAAGACTCAAATCCACAGAATTAGAAATGAAAAAGGAGAAGTAACAACTGACACTGCAGAAATACAAAGGACCATGAGAGACTACTACAAGCAACTATATGCCAATAAAATGGACAACCTGGAAGAAAAGGACAAATTCTTAGAAACCGCACAACCTTCTGAGACTGAATCAAGAAGAAACAGATAATATAAACAGACCAATCTCATGCACTGAAATTGAAACTGTGATTAAAAATCTTCCAACAAACAAAAGCCCAGGACCAGATGGCTTCACAGGAAAATTCTATCAAACATTTAGAGAAGAGCTAACACCTATCCTTCTCAAACTCTTCCAAAATATAGCAGAGGGAGGAACACTCCCAAACTCATTCTACGAGGCCACCATCACCCTGATACCAAAACCAAAGATGTCACACAAAAAGAAAGCGACAGGCCAATATCACTAATGAACATAGATGCAAAAATCCTCAATAAAACACTAGCAAACAGAATCCAACAGCACATTAAAAGGATCGTACACCATGATCAAGTGGGTTTTATCCCAGGTATGCAAGGGTTCTTCAATATACGCAAATCAATGTGATACACCATATTAACAAGCTGAAGGAGAATAACCATATGATAATCTCAATAGATGCAAAAAAGCTTTCAACAAAATTCAACACCCATTTATTATAAACACTCTCCATAAAGTAGGCATAGAGGGAACTTACCTCAACATAATAAAGGCCATATATGACAACCCCACAGCCAACATCATTCTCAATGGTGGAAAACTGAAACCATTTCCTCTAAGATCAAGAACAAGACAAGGTTGCCCACTCTCACTGCTATTATTCAACATAGTTTTGGAAGTTTTTGCCACAGCAATCAGAGAAGAAAAAGAAATAAAATGAAACCAAATTGGAAAAGAAGAAGTAAAACTGTCAACTGTTTGCAGATGACATTATACATAGAGAATCCTAAAGAATCCTAAAGATGCTACCAGAAAACTACTAGAGCTCATTAATGAATCTGGTAAAGTAGCAGGATACAAAATTAATGCACAGAAATCTCTTACATTCCTATACACTAATGATGAAAAATCTGAAAGAGAAATTAAGGAAACACTCCCATTTACCACTGCAACAAAAGAATAAAATACCTAGGAATAAACCTATCGAAGGAGACAAAAGACCTGTATGCAGAAAACTATAAGACATTAATGAAAGAAATTAAAGATGATACCAACAGATGGAGAGATATAGCATGTTCTTGGATTGGAAGAATCAACATTGTGAAAATGACTATACTACTCAAAGCAATCTACAGATTCAATGCAATCCCTATCAAACTACCAAATGCATTTCTCACAGAAGTAGAACAAAAAATTTCACAATATGTATGGAAACACAAAAGACACCGAACAGTCAAAGCAATCTTGAGAAATAAAAACAGAGCTGGAGGAATCAGGCTCCCTGACTTCAGACTATACTACAAAGCTACAGTAATCAAGACAGTATGGTACTGGCACAAAAACAGAAATATAGATCAATGGAAAAGGATAGAAAGCCCAGAGATAAACCCATGCACATATGATCACCTTATCTTTGATAAAGGAGGCAAGAATATACAGTGGAGAAAAGACAGCCTCTTCAATAAGTGGTGCTGGGAAAACTGGACAGCTACGAGTAAAAGAATGAAATTAGAACACTTCCTAACACCATACACAAAAATAAATTCAAAATGGATTAAAGACCTAAATGTAAGGCCTGACACTATAAAACTCTTAGAGGAAAACATACGAAGAACACTCTTTGACATAAATCACAGCAAGATCCTTTTTGATCCATCTCCTAGAGAAATGGAAATAAAATCAAAAATAAACAGATGGGACTTAATGAAACTTCAAAGCTTTTGCACAGCAAAGGAAACCATAAACAAGACGAAAAGTCAACCCTCAGAATGGGAGAAAATATTTGCAAATGAAGCAACTGACAAAGGATTAATCTCCAAAATAGACAAGCAGCTCATGCAACTCAATATAAAAAAAAACAACAACCCAATCCAAAAATGGGCTGAAGACCTAAACAGACATTTCTCCAAAGAAGATATACAGATTGCCAACAAACACATGAAAGAATGCTCAACATCATTAATCATTAGAGAAATGCAAATCAAAACTACAATGAGATATCACCTCACACCAGTCAGAATGGCCGTCATCAAAAAATCTACAAACAGGGCTTCCCTGGTGGCGCAGTGGCTGAGAGTCCGCCTGCCGATGCAGGGGACACGGGTTTGTGCCACGGTCCGGGAAGATCCCACATGCCGCGGAGCGGCTGGGCCCGGGAGCCATGGCCGCTGAACCTGAGTGTCCGGAGCCTGTGCTCCACAATGGGAGAGGCCACAACAGTGAGAGGCCCGCGTACCGCAAAACAGAAAAAAACAAACAAAAAAAAATCTACAAATAGTAAATGCTGGGGAGGGTGTGGAGAAAAGAGAACCCTCCTGCACTGTTGGTGGGAATGTAAATTGATACAGCCACTATGGAGAACAGTATGGAGGTTCCTTACGAAACTAAAACTAGAACTACTATATGACCCAGCAATTCCACTACTGGGCATATACCCTCAGAAAACCGTAATTCAAAAAAAGACATGTACCACAATGTTCATTGCAGCTCTATTTACAATACCCAGGACATGGAAGCAAACTAAGTGTCCATCAACAGATGAATGGATAAAGAAGATGTGGCACATATATACAACGGAATATTACTCAGCCATAAAAAGAAACGAAATTGAGTTATTTGTAGTGAGATGCATGGACCTAGAGTCAGTCATACAGAGTGAAGTAAGTCAGAAAGAGAAAAATACCGTATGCTAATATGTATATAGAATCTAATAAATAAATAAATAAATAGTTCTGAAGAACCTAGGGGCAGGACAGGAATAAAGATGCAGACGTAGAGAATGGGGAGGTGGAAGGGTAAGCTGGGACGAAGTGAGAGAGTGGCATGGACATATATACACTACCAAATGTAAAATAGATAGCTAGTGGGAAGCAGCCGCGTAGCACAGGGAGATCAGCTCGGTGCTTTGTGACCACCTAGGGGAGTGGGATAGGGAGGGTGGGAGGGAGGGAGACACTAGAGGGAGGAGATATGGGGTTAGATGTATACATACAGCTGATTCATTTTGTTATACAGCAGAAACTAACACACCGTTGTAAAGTAATTATACACTAAGAAAGATGTTTAAAAAAAACATGCAGTTCAATCTGATTCTTGATTTTCATAAAGTTCATTTCCACCTAAATTTATCTAGGAGAACATTCATTTTCACATAATAAAAAAGCCCAAGAGCAATAATAAATTTGGTAAGACAAGCCATTTTCAATAAAAGCCACATAGAACACAGCTAAAGAGAGAAAAAGGGGACACACACACACACACACACACACACACAAACACACACACATCCCTAAAAAGAAAATATATTTAGAGAATTCTTCTTCAACTGCTATGGTACCCAATTTAGATGCAGTTTATAGCCAACCAGAAGAACTATCAGTGAGCAGTAAGACACAACAGTAAGCAGTCAGAAACATCAGTTAGCAATAAGACACCAGAGTAAGCAGTAAAGTCACACCAGGGAGAACATTTCTTAGCAATTACCACATGTCTTAATGCAGAAAGGAAGAAAGAAAAACTTCACTCAACTAGGATTGGAACCCAATTAAAACGACCTCTCTCACAGCTCAAGAGCCACTCCTGCTATGACAGGAGGGGTGTGAGGACTGCCAGCACAGCCATGGATCAGGAAAAGGACAAAAAAAAGCCATAAAGGGTTGACCATGAGCTAGGACTAGGAACTTAAGTGCTTGTCCTTCTTTTTGGCACCCTAAGCTATAGACCTGGCAAATAAAAAAAAAAATATGTGGGTTATTTGACAAGATATAAAGGACCCTCCAACCTCTGGGGGAAATAAAGGAGGATGCCCGCATTCTTCATTCCACATCTATAGCCACTGTGACTAACGCAGTGTCTGGGCAGGGAATGCATATGCACCCACACGCACAGAGGGACAAGTTTTTTGTTTTCTAACACACAGGTCAGCCAAAGAAACAGACCCTCAGTCATAAAGAACTTCCTTATTAGACAGGATATTAAATAGTCCAGGAAACTGGCAGCTCTTTGGGGAACATCTAAGAAAATGGTTGCACATTTTTTCTAGGCTCACCTGTTTGGGATGATTTTATAAGTGGAAGCAAGAAAGAAGGAGCAAACACAATGTCTTCTCTTCTTGGCACGAGGAGGTCTTCAGCTGAGCTCAGCAACAAAGCCTCACCCCATCCCAAATGCTTAAAGTCACAAAACCTGTGTGAAACCACGTCTCTGAGATGCTGAGAAGAGTAAATAAAATCACGTGCCTCCAAGGCTCTGGAACTGTACTGGTATTTACTGAGTGGTTGCTAGTTGGAAGGAAGGAGAGGAAACTAACAACTTTTTATCTGTGTCACAATCCATTTCTAGTCTGTCTCTTTCTCAATCGCCTCAATCCTACCCACCTTCAAAGTTTACCTTCTGACTATGTCAGAAGCCTTCCACAGTCACCCCTGCTTAGAGCGACCATAATTGGTGTTATTCTAAGCATGTGTATTATATTACTAATTGGCCAAGTAAAACTCCCGAAGGTATGGAGTGTGTCACACACGAGAGCCGCAAACGAGTAAGAATGAGGTTAATTATCAAAGGCATAACTTTAAATTTGCTCCCTTTTTCCCAAAAGGAAACAAAATAAAATACTCTGGTTCTATAAATATCAGTAAAAACACAGTACCAGTGGCACCTCTAAAGGAGCCCTAGTCAGAGCCAATGACTTTCAGGATGTGCTCGGAGATATATGTTAGCCAAGTAAACTAGCTCCATACACAGGGCTGGGATCCCACTTGAAATAAGTAGCCACCACCTGCCTTCCATTTCATTCCACAGTTTTGTACCCTGAGACTTGGAGCTCAGGCACCAAGTCTCCCTGTGAGCCTGGCACACAAACCAGACAGTCAGAGGCAGCTAGATCCCTTATCAGGAAGAGAATGACAGCAGACATGTTGACACAGGCCCTACAGGACAGAGGCGCTGGGAGGCAGCAGTGTTAGAGGCAGAGCAATCTTCACCAACCACCCCCCCCATATAGGGTCCTGCAGAGCTGCCATGAAATCAGACAGGACCTTCTCAACAGCATCTCCTACTGGGAACAGGGGTGGAGGAGTGGAGGCTGGAGAGGCATGGGTTCCATTTATTAATCAGTAGCTCAACACAGTGGGAGGTTTTCTTGTCTAATTACAGAAGCTGTTGGAAACTGCAAGGGAAGACAGGATTTATGGCCTAGATGACACTGCCTCTGAGTTGTAATTAAAAGTTATTTTTAATACCTGTTTAGTGGAATACTTTGGATTATTAAAAATATATTTTGCAATTTAAAACTTGCTAAAGGGCAAAGAACACAGCAGAAACGTAATACAACAAGCTTGCCTGATGTGAAACAATTAAACGTTTTGACACTGGGAGGTGGGAAAGGAAAAGAATCTCTCTCCTACTTAAGGCTGTGAATTTCCTATAAGAAAGAGGGAAAGAAAAGCCAAAAAGGGCACTCAAGGGCTTCCCTGGTGGCGCAGTGGTTGAGAGTCCGCCTGCCGATGCAGGGGACACGGGTTCGTGCCCCGGTCCGGGAAGATCCCACATGCCGCGGAGCGGCTGGGCCCGTGAGCCATGGCCGCTGAGCCTGCGCGTCCGGAGCCTGTGCTCCGCAGAGGAAGAGGCCACAACAGTGAGAGGCCCACGTACCGCCAAAAAAAAAAAAAAAAAAAAAAAGTAATTCCAGGAGCCCATTATGGGAAATATGCCATGGAGACCACCAGATATTACACATCATGAAGAGACTATGAAAGCATTTGAACGTGTTATTCAAAAATAAATTAAAAATGAGCTTTACAGGGGCCACACCAAGTTTATGGGATTTATATTATGCCAATAAGAACACTGTGCTCCTGTATTCTCTTCCGAGTTCGAAGCAGGCTTTGACTTCATGTCAGGGCATAGAATTGCAGTCCTTACCTGCCACATTAATTTTCTCAAGTGCTACCAAGCTGGGAACAGCTGTGGTGGAGTTGGTCAAGTTCGTCCCTGTGCCATTGATTACAAGGTTGTCCACCTTTGACTCTAACTTGCCAATGCGCTGCAAAATGTTATCCAACAACACAGCAAGAGTCTTCTTCAAATCTGTAAAAGAAAACGTACATAGTTTGAAAATCCTTTGGTCCCCGCACATTTGCCTGGTGCGCACACGCTCACCCTCCCCCCTTTGTTTCTCTCTCTGACATGAAGAACAAAAGGCGGCAAATCAAAAAGTACCACTTGAAGACCTGTCCTAACAAACCACCTCTTAAAGATGACGGAGGCCACATTCAAGTGGCCCAAAGAGTACAAAACAAATCAGTTCGCTCTGTAAGACAACTTTCGCGGTAAGTAACATTAAAATTATTCCTGGCTACTAGGTTGAGAGAGAAAACTCCGTTACTCAGCATCCTACCAAAACACTCTGTTAAATTCTTCCTTGTTCTAGCATGGTGGTTACTGACACACTGAATGACAAGCCCAAAGTGTAGCAAGGCCCTGAAGTAACTTCCGGATCAAGTTCATTGTTAGTTTTTTTAGCGCTGTAGACTCTCGCATGTCCAAATTTTTTGCAAAGTCTTTACTGCTGTTGGTTACATATGGTAATACTTAATAAAAGCTATAGTTCCAGATTCCAGACATGCTGGATAACCTAGAGTTAACTATAATGCAATTTAGGAAGACACTTATAATAAAGACCAGATTCATTCATTCATTCGAGACATATTTATTAAACAACTACTATGTGCCAGGCATTGTTCTAGACGCTGGGACGCTGTTCTTTTCTGGTGCTTACATTTAAGAGTTGATTCTCTTTCTTACGTATCTGGCTGTGGGTTATAGAGAAGTGTTCTTCTCTCTGGATAAATTACAGACACATTATCTTCGTGCCTACGTAAGTATTTACTAAGTTTGTATACAAGGTATTCTACACACACAGAGAGAAATTAAGTTAGCTCCCTCTCCTGTGGAAACTCATAATCAAAGAAAGATAGTCTGACTTGTACATGTGATAAAAGCAGGAGGACCACAGGATAGCCATCTAGGTGAACAGAATTCAGACTCGCTTATGAATTGGGAGTGGGCCAGGGGAGTAGGACATAAGTGGAGGGAACAGGATGCAGAAAAGTCCTGAACTGAGACAAATGGGAAGTTGTCACCTTCTATTCTGCTGGGAACAGAGCACACTAGAGCCGAACAGGTGCTCTGATCCGGCCAGGAAAGAAACACACACTGGATCAATCCACCAACCCCAGAGCACAGCCCATGACCCTCCACCAACAGGCATGCAGGCCTCCTACTTTGCCAGGTCCAAGAGAGACACTCATCTGAACAGAAACAAAGGTGTGTGTGTAACTGACATGAAATTTTGCATCCTTGGTGGTTTACAGACGCTTCACCGAAGCTGACTAAAAACTACGAACAGAAACAGAACCCACATCTTCATCCTGAAAGTCTGGTTCTATGTGCTTATTAGCATAATCTCAATCGTTCCACCACACCCAACACCAAACATCAGACTTCTTCACCACGTTAAGATCTGTAGCAGACTGTTCATTCACTCACTCTAACAAACATCCGACCAGGTCTATTTTTTGCTCTTCAGTGTGTACCTTACCCACAGGTAGTAAGACAAGCTGGCCATAACATTAGAGCAATTGGCTAAAAATATGATTCTAACAAAGAAGGTTAGAAGGGAACTAACAGTTCCTGAACGCCTATCACGTGCCATGCACACTTATAAGGAATTCCATTTATCTTCACATTCTCCATGAAGCAGGTATGACTTCATTTCACAGAAGAGAAAACTGAGGTTCACAGACAGAAAGTAATATGCTCAGGGTTAAAGAGATACAAAGGCGCAACGCAGACTCGACTCAGGTCTGCCTAATTCCCTGACATCTCAGTGTGACCAGCCAGAAGTCGAGAGCCTGGCTGAAAAAAGAAACCAAGCATGAAATTCAGTGACTTTCATCCACAGCATAACGATTAAGGGCTTATTAGACTCTAATCACTTCCTAGGTTTGAGTCGTCTCTCTCCATTTTTGCATCCTTATTTGTACGAGTTGAAAGAATAAGCCTACCTCTTCGGGGTTGTAATGAGGACTTAATGAGTTAATATGTTTTGAACACTGCCTGGCACACAATAAGCACTACATAACTGTCTGTTACATAGATAAATAAAAAAATAAAACCTTTGGAAAATGCTCTCATCCTTCCTGGAGAAATCTCTCCCTGAGTGATGCAAAGCTTTACCGTTTTATCCAAAGGGTCATGAGATCATTCTCCTCCAGGGGCTGCAGTCCCACAGTCAGCATGACTCACAGCCTGTCCCTGACACATCATTGGCTGGCGTGGACAGCAGGAGTCAGCCACCGGCTCTACTCTTACACTGGATCTAAAGCACTGCCCCCTTCTCCAGAGCTCTGAAGATTGCCAGAGGACAGTCACACAGACGGGGGCAATGGTGCCACTCGGGGGCTGTATTCACTGTAAAGAAACCACTCCTCAGATAAATGATATCAATCTCCCCCATCTCCAGCCTCTTTGCCCAGAGCCTGAATTATCAGCCAAGGAGTCCACATGTAAAAATGGCATTTAACTCTTACCAGCAATTGTCATCAGCCAGACGCAGAGGCCCTGACCCTCCAGTTTGGGTTAACTCAGGCTTTCTCAACTTTGACACAATTGACACTTGGGACCAGATAATTCTTTGCCCTGGGGCGGGGGGGGGGGGGGAGGCAGGGGATGGGAGAGGCTGTCCTACGCATTTAAGGTGTTTGGCAGCATCCCTGGACTCCAGCCATTAAATGACAGTAGCAATCCCCCCATGTGACAATCAGAAATGCCTCCAGACTGCACCCCATTTGAGAACCACTGAATTAAGCACACTCCCCCAACGCTTGTCTTCCCCGCTGCCCTTCTGTGGAGATGTCCAGAGAGAATCCGGACAGAAGGGTTACGGGAGAGGGAATGAAGTGTAAGAACACAGTCACTAAACTGGCATTCTGTGTGACTTCCATGGTGGCACTGCTACAACTATGATGGGAACTACAATGAGGGAAGGTGGGAGCGGACAGCAGCCTAGCCCATGCTGCAGGTCTCTTAAGGGCTGGTAACCTTTTGCCCTTTTGTTAAAAGGTAACAGGACTACTGGACAGAGTCCCCAACCCACAATTTTTGGTGATAGTCACTGATGGCACACAGCTTAGGTAGAATACAAAGTTGTCACATCAGTGTTAAGAAGACATTCTTCCTTGATTCTTAAAATACAGTCCATCGGGCTTCCCTGGTGGCGCAGTGGTTGAGAGTCCGCCTGCCGATGCAGGGGACACGGGTTCGTGCCCCGGTCCGGGAAGATCCCACGTGCCGCGGAGCAGCTAGGCCCGTGAGCCATGGCCGCTGAGCCTGCGCGTCCGGAGCCTGTGCTCCACAACGGGAGAGGCCGCAACGGTGAGAAGCCCGGGTACCACAAAAAAAAAAAAAAAAAAAGATACAGTCCATCAATAAATGTGACCCCCTATCTCTTGTTGATCCCCCCTACATAGATGGACCTTTTGTGACTGTGACATGGTACGAATAAAGGAATTCATGATGATGATAAGGTGTTGATGGTCACCGTCACCACTACTGCCCCAATACTACCACTGCTGCTACTATCGCTAAGGTTGCTACTGCTGCTGCTACTACTATTGCTACTATTATTACTGCATTGTTGCCACTGCTACTAGTGCTGCCGCTGCTCCTCCAGCAGCACCACCAGCGTCACTATTTACTGAGCCCTATGTGTCAGCTACTGTCCTAAGCACTTTCCGTGGATTAACTCACTTGATCCTGCCAAGACAATATGAGAAACGTGTTGTCATTCCCATCTCCATTTCACAAATGGGTAAACCACAGTACCCAGAGGTTAACTAGTTTGTCCCACGCGTCTGCAGATTCAGTGTCCAAACCCAGATAATCGGGTTCCAGACCCAACAGCTCTTACCCTCTATGCTACAATGCCTCTTGAGGACCACTATGGACCTGCCGGCCAGCAAGCATCTGTGACCTGCTACTTCTGAACACACTTAGCAGGGATTAACTCCTGAGCTTCTGCCACGTGTTTCTGTTAAACCATATCCCAGCCACCCTCAAGACTCGTGATACCACTGTGCCGTGAGCAGCTCCAACACTACAACGTAATGAAGAACTTATCTTTCTATATCGTCTCCCTTAAAATGAAAATGGAATATAAGACTATCAAAACCTTAGCCTCTCTAGACACTCTACCTGAGTAGGCATGGTTTCTCTCCTAATATGGGGGGAAAAAAAAGTTCATTTTCAACTCAAGCAGCTATTTGAGTCACAATTTCAAGGCAGTCCAACACAAGATAAAAGATACTGTGTCAATAAAACACACAAGGGCAAAGATGATCCCAAGCCCATCTTTGTATCCTTACCAACTGGCACAGTGCCTGACACAGTAATCAGTAAGTGTGTGTTACCTAAATGAATAAGTGGGTGAATGAATGAACCAACAACTAAATGAACTACATTTAGTCTTCCCACAAAGAAGGCTAAATAAACTATACCTTTCTAAGTGATGAAATTGTTTCTCACCTTTGTATTTCACAGCTAAACCTGCAAAAATTGTTAAGAGTTTTACTGCAATTTTAAACTAATACCAGAGTATTTTTGTATATTTTCGTCTTAATGTTAACCCATATATTTGATAAGACTGAACACCCAAGAATAATTTCTATACAGTTTAATAAAGAAATGAAGATGAAAACATTCCTCCAAATTCTAGTATAGTATTTTCATATTTATCATTGTGTTTTAAAGTTATTACAGCCATAAACTGTATCCTCAGCAGGATTACAATTCCCAATTACTAACAGGCTTTTAAAATTTTGTTTGTGCTTCAAAGCCTCAGTAATAAAAATTTAATCCCAACATTACTACTGCAATTCTGCATTCCCAAAACTTACTGTCCGTGATAAAGATGAGATCAAAGTAGGTAAAAACATTTAAAATGTCCCTCTGGGGAAAGGAAGCTTTTCGTTTCTATCATGCCAGGAGTTCTCTGATAAAGGGTGAGATCAACAAAATCTCAGAACAGGTGCCCTGGCAGCTTCTGTAAATTTTCATTTCCTGAAAGCCATGACATTAAGGATAAGAGGGGCTGGAAGATGCTGCCGCATCCTTGAGCAGGACAGTCAAGGAGATATCACTGCCAGCTACACCTTCCCCCGTAGCTGGAGTCCAAGGAGATGAAATATCAGGAGAAAGGGGGGTCCTGCTGGTGGAAAAAGGTCTGTCAGTTTATAAGTCTATCAGCTAACACTGTGAGACTGGGTGGTAAACCCTGATTGCCCAGATCAGCAAGTCAACTGAGAAAGGTCAGTGCTTGAGGGCAGTGCCTCAAGGCTGGTCCCACCCCATTCCCCTGGGACACGCTTCCCAAAGCAGTGGTTCTCCAGCCTGCTGTCCATCAGGCTTGGCTGTGGAGTCAGAGGTACCAGGTCCCATCCTCAAGCTGCTCAGTCGGAACTTTCAGAACCTGCATGTCAAGGATTCTGGGCACACACGATCAAGAACTACATTTAAGATACAGCCGCCACGATTCACTGGCACAGAAGCAATAAGCAAGGACTTACAGCGGAACTGCCAGAGATCATTTACATCTGTGTTTGTTCCTAATGCAATTCCTTCTCTACCATGGCCGTGTTTCCCCGCCCCCCAGTCCAGAGCAGAGCTGGAACAGCAGGACCACAGAGCAGATTCACTTGCTGCTCCAGAGAAGCCAGCAAAAGACAGGGCGCTAATGAGAAAGGAAGGCGCTAATGAGAAAGGAAGGCGCTAATGAAAAAAGAATTAACCCCAAACTCTCATTCCCACTGACTGCCAGGAATGTAAAGTTTCATCAGTTACATGTTTGAAAATTAATTTTAAAATGACCTTTCCACAGAAAGATAATACGGTTAGAGTAATGACCAAAATACAGTCCATTCATTATGTACAAGGACATTCGAGACAGTGCTAGTTATAAAAGAGAACAGTGCTATTTATTATAGGTAAGCAGTGGACACTACCCAAATACCCAACAAAAAGGTTACATCATATGGTGTCCATCTATTCCTAAAATGGAATAAATCGCTAGACTGGAGGCCAGAGAGCAGGTCTGTTCTGTCATCTCTGTTTACTGCCACAAGCTATTGACCTCAGGAGCTCAATAAATGTTTATTGAATGGTTGGATGAAAAAGGAAAAGTGTATGGCCATTAAAAAAATATATAATGGACAGGGAAATAAAATAAAGATGAGTTCAAAAAGCTCTATGTAAAATATTCCAGTTTTTAAAAATGAGCATACACACACATATATATCTGCATTTAAATAAAGGATGGAGAGAAATCAAATTTACCTGGTTTGGGGGTAAAGAGTGTTTTATCTCTTTATTTGTAAGAATGCAAAGCTGGACTTGGGATCATCTCTGCCCTTGCGCATTTTACGGACAATATCTTTTATCGTGTGTTGAACAGCTTTGAAACAGTGACTCAAACAGCTGCTGGAACTGAAAATGAATTTTTTTTTTTCCTTTCACATGGGGAGAAAAAAGAAGTCAGCCCAGGAGAAGTGCCTGGAGGGTCCCAGGTTTTCGACAGCCTCATATTCCAGAAGCTCTGAATTTTCTATAAACGTTCACATCATTCTGACAATCACAAAGGCAAGAAATGCTACCTGAAAATGCAATCAGTACTGTGTATTCTACCCTCGGAACTCAAGGATACTGGCCACAGGTAGCCTGATGTCCCCTCCCCCCTCCCAAGAAGCATCTCAGTCACTGACCCTCACTGCCTCATCTCAGCTGGGTTCTTCAAGCCCCCCCGGTGGACAACTCACCGTCCCCTAAACTCACAAATATGCCCTTCCCCCTGCAGCTGTCACAGGCCGTCCAGGTCACAAAGGGAACAATCATCACCCAGTGAAAGAGCAGCTCAGAGGCACTGACTGCCGTGCTCTCCTGGGTTAGCTGTACGGAATTAAGCTTTGACTTGAACTTGTACCTAGAAGTAAATGCTATTCCTGTGCTGGGGGAAGGCTCCCTAGTATTTCAAGGAACTTCTAGGGAGCAGAATCTGAGAAAGAATCCTATCTAGGCCTGTGGAGGATAGTGAACTGCTTTACGGAATCTGTAAACATCCAGACGGAGTTCTTGGGCTGCTCTCTCCATCTTCCTAACTCTTCGCCAGCTGCATGGAATAGGACTCAAGCCGACCTAGCCCTCTGGGTAGAAAAGGACTCAGGCTCTGAAAGGTCAAGTCCACTGACACCCGTAGTCCCCACTGACTCCAGGGCATCTTCCCTGTCGGGAAAGGGCAGCCGTAGCGCAGCCCTCCCTGCTCACTACCCACACCAGAAACTGTGCCCCAATGGGGCCCACTTCAGAGACGAAGAGAGCTCGGCCACACCTCACTTATCCCACACCACAAAGGACAAGCTTTATCTTTTGAACGGGAGAATGACAATCCCGTTTCTATGATGCCAAGGTCACTCTGGAGCTAACACACCTTTGGAAAGGGATCCAGGGAAGAGCCGAACAGCACCTCCCTGGAGTTCAGAGCAGCAGGTCTCAAGCCCGGCTGGGGTGGAGCCCAGCATCGGTGCTGGCACCGCAGCCCAGGGGATTCTGGTGCACAAGCCCTGGGCATCTTGTTTCATTAGCAGTGGGTGGCGAGCCTGCCCTCCTCCAGTCCACAGCTTATTTCTTCTCCTGTCTGGTCGTGCCCCGTCCCCTGTAAACCCTAAAAGCAGCTATATAAACAGGTTCCTGAAGCCCTGTGTTCAAATGAATAAACAATGTCAGCTCTACATGGACAATTCTGGTTGGGTGGTAACTACTGCGGGTCCGTGTAGGCCAGGGTTAGCGATAACCCATAATAACGAACGCATGTTACTAAGCTAAGTGCTTTGATAAGCTCGGTCACGTGCAATCCTATGAGGTCAACAAGTCTATGAGGTCAGTGATATTATATCCTCTATTGCACAAAAGAGGAGGCAGTCTTTTAAAACATCAGCGACTTGCCCAAGGTCACACATCTAGTAAGGAGACCTTCCACAAGCCACAACTAAACACGCTTCAGCTGCTTTCCAGAAGAAACAACGGTTCCCACGTCAGGATCGTGCATAATAGCTACTTGGAGCCACCTGGACACCAAGTCCATAGGGAATCTCTTCTTGTTTCCTGTCTCACTAAAAACATTACTGTGATTTTCTTTTTGTTTTTTTTTGGCCGCACTCCTTGGCTTGCAGGATCTTAGTTCCCCGACCAGGGATCGAACCTGAGCCCCTTGCACTGGAAGTGCAGAGCCCTAACCACTGGACCGCCAGGGAGTTCCCACTGTGATTTTCAAACTAGCCTCAGCAGTAACTGTACTAGACAGAGTCAGGGTGGAGGGGACACTGCTGCTATTCACTCATGGTTCCTACTATGTGCCAGGCACGTGCTAAGGCCCTGGGGCACAGCAGGGAACAAGAGAGACAGGACTCTCTGCTCTCTGGGGGCTTCCATTCTAATAGGGGAGAGAGATGATAAAGACAGTAACATGATAGGTAGTTTAAGTGTCATGAAGAATGAGAATGAAGTAGGGGTGCGGCCCTACTTCTGATAGGGACCCGAAGGAGAGGAGGGAGGGATCTCTCTGGAGGAAGGGCATGCAGGTGGAGGGAACAGCAAATGCAGAGCTCAGAGGCAGGAAGATGCCCAGCCATTGTCCAAAAGCTGGTGCCAGAAGACAGCTGCACTGCCAGGCAGCATGAGAAGGGTGGACAGCTCTTCAGGGTAGCCGTGAGCTCTGCCCAAGCAGTTCTGGCAGAAAGAGCACCAGGACACCGCTGGGAAGGGGAGGCGCTGCAGGGAAGATGAGGGACCTACTTCAGGGCAGGACTCTGAGGCAAATCCCTTTACACCTGTATCCCCTCCTCCCGCCAGGACCGGAAGCAGTGGTGTGGTGTGCAAGGAAAGGGCTTGAGGACAAAGGGAGTACAAGCAAGAGCCTCCAGTTCCTCCCGGAGACCCAGATTCCGACTGCACTCCCGTCTCAAACACACCCGAGGTCCTCCTCAGACATCCAGACTGGGCTGGGTGTGCCCGTGAACTTGGCCTGGCTCTGATGGGGATGCTGGGCGGGGGTCTTCTACCACAGGATCACTGGAAAAGCCCCAAGCCCCAGAGAAGCCCGTTTGTAGGTCCAAGCTTTTGAAAGCAGAGAGCCCTTTCCGGAATCACACCAGCCACGTCACTGTAGGGTAACCAAGTAACCTCCTGAGACACACCAAAGAAAGGGCCCAGCTCTTTTCTCCCCCATTTCGCTCCAAGAACAGTGTTTTTCCCACAAGGGTTCTGCTTAGGCGATGGTGGTTTTCCACATCACGCAGCCCTCCAAAAAACAGTCCCTTGATCAGATTTGGAGGAACAGAGGCAAAAAGAAAAAACTTAAACAATAACCTTCACAGGCTTATCCAATGTAAGTGTTTTCTTCTTTTTCATAGGAGAGGTGGAACGAAACACACGGACAAGCCCTTGTCCGACTCTCAGATCGTTACCTAGGTCCGCAACGCAGGATGGGGGCTACATTTTTGGAGCAGCCTCAGGCTGCCACGCCAGCATCACAGTGAGGGGCCCCCCCCACTGACTTCTGAACCAACCCTAAGCGGTGTTTATGTCTTGGCAATGGACATCGCCAGGCCGACAAGGGCCACAGAAGCCCAAAGCTGCTACCCCCTCGCCAGCAACCAAAAACTCCCCCCTGGTTCTCCACCCCTATGTCCTTAAGGAAACAGAAAGAACTTCCTTCCTCTTGAGCTCCCTGTGGAGGTGACAGTGGACAACAGGTCAGGGTCACGGCCGGCGCCAGGTAGGGGCAAGCCAGGCCAGGCTCCCTTGCAAGAGCATTCGTCTTCCTCATCTCCTCCGCCGCTTCCATCACACTGAGACCACAGCCTTCAGGGCCTCGGTACCCATGCCTTCTTCCTGATTCTCCCACATCAGCACTGGCCACACTGCCCTGTGCTCACCTTGTTCTAGCCGCAGCAGCCTCTGCTCTGCTCTTGGAGTGTGCGTGAGGCCTTAGGACCTGGCACACACCCTGCTTCACCTCAACCTCCCGCCTCCCACCCCACCCGGCAGCTCCTGAGCATCATTTGGGCTAAAACACACCTCCTGGGCTTCCCTGATGGCGCAGTGAAGAATCCACCTGCCGATGCAAGGGACAGGGGTTCGAGCCCCGGTCCGGGAAGATCCCACGTGCCGCGGAGCGGCTAAACCCGTGCACCACAACTACTGAGCCCACACGCCTAGAGCCCGTGCTCCGCAACAAGAGAAGCCACCGCAATGAGAAGCCTGCGCACCGCAACGAAGAGTAGACCCCGCTCGCCACAACTAGAGAAAAGCCCGTGCGCAGCAACGAAGACCCGACGCAGCCAAAAATAAATAAAATAAAATAAATAAAAAATAAAAGACACCTCCTGGGAGAGGCCTTCTTTGATCTTCTCCTCCAAAGTAGCTCCTCAAGTACTTTTTAAAAAATCCCATCTCCCTGTGTCATTTTACTTCCTGGAATTTACTGCTATCTGTCATTCTCTTGTTTATTATTTCTCCCCCCAAATGAGTGCAGCCTCTGTGAGAGCAGGGACCCTGTCAGTCTTTTCCCAGCTGTACACACAAAGCATCGACCGCACTGACAGACACGAGCCCACGGCACAGACATTGCCCAAAGTGCCAGGCTGGAAGGATAAGAGCCAATCCCGGGGACAGTCTAGGCCCAAGGAGTTCAGGGAACCAGGAGACAGGAGGTAAGGCAGAGCAGGTGTACAGACCTGGAGGACAAGGGGGAACCAGGCAGCAGGGAAACAGAATATTGGTGGGGGGCTGGCAGAGAAGCTGAGGGCTCATAGCTGCTTCAGCCTGAGCTGGTGACCAGTCCAGGGCAGAGCGTCCCAGCGCCCAGAGAATCAAGTAGGTGAGAAAAGTCAAGGTTAATGAGGTGCGGATGTACCCCTGGGTGGGGGAGGGGTGTCTCTCATCACCCTAGATTTCTATTCCTGCTAATTTGAGAACACAAGTGGACCAGGCCTGGCCTGTTAGATAAGAGGTGATCACTGGGCATCAGAATTTGGGTCAGGCCATTGGAGACAGAGACCAATTCACCTCAGAAACAAGCACAGCATTGACTGGGCGAGTGACACCATTCGGGACGCAACTCCCGAGAAATCACAGACAGGCATGGCCCTGCCACGCGGGCCTGGGAGATGCAGCGGAGGCTGAGCGACAGACGGCTCTGGCCCCCATGCTCCTCCCCGCAGTGATAGAGAAGCACCCAGAAACGCCCTCCACACCCCAGGAATGAATGCTGCGACTGTTTCACACAGGCTGCCCCGGATATCTTCCAGGCACTACTTCTGAATGACCGTATCCCAAAAGAAAGTCAGAAGTCTCTCTTCAAATCACCAGAACGAGGATGGAGGAGGGGGGGGACACCATTTGAAAGTTCTTCTACTGTTGTTTAAGGACCAGTCAAACGAACAACCAACTGCATGTCAGAGACTGACAAACATTTTTGGCAAAGGACCAGACAGTAAACATCTTAGGCTTTGCACTCTCTGCAGCAGCTACTCAGCTCTGGGATTGCAGCACAAAAGCAGCCACAGACAACACATAAACCACGGGGTGCTGGGTTCCAAACCCATATGAAAACAGGAGGATCCGGCCCAAGGCCATGGGAGTCCTGGGAAATTGTTGAGTCAAGGAGGGACACGATCGCACGAGTGTTTTAGAAGGAACTATGGGGACTACTGAAAGATGGAGTCAGCACACTTTAGATGTTATGTGAAATAAATACTGGTGCTGCCACGTCGCTCTGTTATTACAGTTGTTATAAACAAATGGCAGTGTTTGTGTTTTAAGGAAACTTTATTTACACAGACAGGCAGAGCTCCAAATATGACCCACAGGTCATGGTTTGCTGAACACTTCTGCCCTAGCATCTCAAGTCAGGAATTTTAATCTAAAATCAGCTACTACGATTTTTCAAACACCTGCCACAGCTACTTAAGACAAATTTGTAGCACATTAAGAGCCTCTGATTATACCAATATGGGTTGGGAGAAGGAAGAGGTTTTTTTTTTTTTTTTGGTCTATTAACTGGATTCGTTCAAACCAGACACAGGTCCCAGCCACAGAGGGTTAGCTCTTCACTGGTCCAGAGCAGGCATCCAGGCAGTGCTCTGTACATGGGCTGCATCTGTGGCAGAAAAAGAGACTGCACACCAATGGCTCACGCATCCTCATCCCCACTCCACCAGCCCAGCTAAACCACTGTACATCCATCCGGCAGTCTCCATACTTCCATCTGACACATAACATCACCACCAGAGCTGCCTGGCAATTGACATGCCCACAACTGCTAGTGATGGATTCCAGGGGAAGCACACTTCATCAGAATGGCTCTCCAGCTTTCCAGGACTGGCTCTGGACTCTACCACCTGGCTCAATCCCAGTTGCTGATACCAAGAGCTGAGAACCAGGGAGAACTAGCCTGGCAAATTTCAAACAATAAAATCCAGTTATCTGCTCCGTAAGAAGATGCTGTTAGATGGGGTTTGCTGTTTCCAGTCTTCGTGCAGTAGTTCTCCAAGGTGGGGAGGAGGGAAATTTTGCCCCCCAAGCCCAGAGACATTTTTGATGCTACTGGCATCTAGTGGGTAGAGACACCAGAGATGCGGCTAAACATCCTACAAGGTACAGACAGTCCCCCACTCATAGAATTATCTGGCTCCAAACATCAATAGTGCTGAGATGAAAACCTGTGTCTGGGTAAGACTTCATCACATGATGATTCCCAAACCTCAAGCAGTAACGCACAGTCCAATTAAGTTCCCGAAACTCAGCTCCAAAGACCACTTTGATTGGCATGTTGAGTTGATGAGATGAAAGAGAAAAATACGTTAGAGGTGCCGATGGGGCCCGTTTGGTTGTTTCTTTGTTGTTTTTGAGGAGAATTATTATTTTGCTAAGGTTCGTCTGTAAACGGAGGAAGTTGAAATAAATTTCTGTAGTTTCTTTGAGCTCCAAAGTCCTTTGATTACAAGCATATACAGTGGTTCATATTCTAACAGACTACTCTGGGTTTTTTGATATCTTTCTAAAAAACATACTGCCTCGGTCAGGCTGAAAAGCTAACACCAGATCACTGCTCTTTAAGAGTGTGGAGGAAACCTACCCTATGAGATGCTTAGCAGTACACAAGAAATAAAACTGGTCTAAACAACTAGAAAAAATAAAGTCTATAAATTTACCATTCATGTGGCTTCTTACTTCCCACGGTAAAGGTTTGAGAGAGACCGAGATAAACAGAAGGAGGAAGTTACTACAGGACTAGACCTCTTTCCCTCCAAGTGTTAACGTGGAATGCACTGAACCAGAAACTGAAAAACAGCATCGGTTTTACTTGTGACATTTACTTGTAACCCACTGGTAACACCAACGATGATAGTTTGCTTTCTCTTTTTCTGACGGTTTACCTATAACATTTGGGAATTATTACAGAAGATCGAAGTCAATGAGTAATTTAAAACGTACCCTCTGAAAAACTACCTAGCTGTTTTTCAAGGTCAGCTCTCAAAGAAGTCTCATTTTTTGATCCATTAGATTGAAAAAGGTGACATTTGATTTAGACATATTAAAAACCAGTGCCTACAAATCTTGAAGGAATAGATTAAAAGCAGACTGTGTGATCATTCAAATAGTAGGCACTGAAAAAGAATGTCCACATTGTATGTTAAAAGCAACCATTTCCTCCTTACCAACAAATATATATGTATATAATTTTTATATCTATATATTTATAAAATTAAATTAACTAATTATATATAGAATTTTAAAATAACCGAGTTTCCTGGATCCTTTAGAAAAGAAAAAATGTATATGTAACATTGAGCATGATTTCCTGTGTTAAAACTCAAGCTTCAACCTGTGGCTACACGTTTTATTTGACCTCTACATACTTCAAAGACCTTGAATGGGTCACAAAGTAGAACATCGAACTTTCCCACCTTGCCCAACCCCACTCCTCTGTCTGATTTATAGTATACCTCAGATCTCAAACCGTGAGGCCACTGAAGTCTCCCTTCAATGACCAGAACTGTCACTGCCCAGTAACCAAGGTCATCTTCTGTGGATTAAGTCCACTCCAATACTCGGTGACCACAGGAGGGCTGGGACTTGGATTCTCCAAAATACAGTCTGATCTAAATTTCATTTGCAACTTTCGTTTTGTATTTGTGTGTGTATGTTTTTGTAAATATTTTATTTACACAAACATATATATACATATGTTTATGTGTATATATATATAGTGTGTGTATACACATATTTCAGAAAGATATACACTGAAATTTAATTGTGATTACTTTCTACAGTAGTAGATTTATATGTGATTTTCCTTTTTCTTCTTGATTTTTTTTTTGCTTGTCTACAGCTTCCAACTTTTCTATATTAAGCCTAACTTTTGCTGAAAGAAAAATAAGTAATACTCCATATGTGTATTTTTTTTCACTCAACGTCATTTCAAAACGGATTTCAAGCACCTGACAAAAAAAGCAACGAGTACAGAAAGATTTCTTTCAAAGCGAGGGCAACCAGAGACCAGAGCAAGACACAACAGCGGTAAACTCTAAGGAAGCCAAAGGTTAAAACTATCAGTCAGCACGTAAGCCCTGATGTCCCTGCATACTGGCCAGGGGGAGGCACACGTTCGGCTCTGAGTTTCTTGGCGTCCGTAGGACATTCTTCCCCACCCTCCTTACCTCACGCCCACCAGTCCTAATTAAGGTTTGTTTAGGGAACGATAATGAGAAGATTTTTCTACATTCCCTGATCATCCCCCCAGATGAGATCATGCAGTCCAGCAATGTGTCCAGGGACGAGGAGGCAGCTGCAAACACAACCAACAGAGCGCCAACTAGGAAGCCCCACCGCTCCTGGCGCTAAGTGTCAGCGTGCAGAAGAGGTCAGAATCTCCCGAAGGGCGTAGCTTTAACTTTCTAAAAGTGTCCCTCTGTGGGCAGTTTATCGCCATGAAGGTAGCGGCGAGGGATATACTCAATCCGTGACCAAGTCTGAGAGCCTCTGGGGTCCCTTGGAGGCAAAGCCACGCTCAACGGAGGAGCCCCGGCAGTGTGGTGCTTACCGTAAGCTGTCATGACCCCCGCGTAGGGCCCATCCACCACATTTCTGTTTTCTTCTGCCAGCGCCTTGATGTACCTCTTGCTGAGGTCCAGGATCTGTTCCCGAAGCATGGAGCTGCTCTCGGGCTGAGTTCTCTGCTGGATGGTAAAATGCAAGAGCATCATACCCCAAATAAAGCCAAAAGTCACGAGGAAAAAGCCCAGCTTCTGAGAGGACAGCTTCCACGGAGTAAAGAGAGCCATTGCTCTCTGGCAACTTCACCTGCCCCGGGCTCTTACAGTGTGGAAAGGAGACACGAGTTCATGGTGTAGGCTGGGCTTGTGGGTTTCTCCCTCTCACTCGGGCTCCTGCGTCAGCCGATTTCCTTTCCTCGTTTCCATCCTGCTGTGAAGAAGGGGGAAAGTTAGCAGAGTCTTGTGGCAAAACACAGTGAAATAAACCAGAGCCTTGTTTTCACCCAAATAGCTCTAAAATGTGAACTTCCTTTTTTCTTAATCTGCCAGTTCCCTACCCTCTGTTATGATTCGGGATCTGTAAATGGAGAGGGGAAATCTGGCTGGGTGATGAAAAGCTGTACAAATACGGAGGAGGGAAATGTGTGTCTGCACGTGTTCACAGGTGTAGCAGGGCTGTTCCAGTCTGGACCAAGTTCAAAACAGGAAGCTTGTTCTGCAAGGTGGGGAGGAGATGGAAGGATATTTCACTGAATGTCAGCAAAAACCCAAGTGGAGGGTGGAGTCTCATCACCACCCAGCACTTCTGTGCCTCTGAAACTTGAACTTACAAAGTCATCATTATGTGCTCTAGCAAGGACAAGAGCCCGCAGCTGGAGAGGCGAGCCAGAAAGTGGACGCCCCTGGCGGGTAATCAGACGAGGAAAGGGGAGAGGGCCCCCCGTATTACTTAAGCACGGCCAGCTTTCAGTAGCAGTGTCCACAGCTGAGCTGAATGCCTCGGGGCCACCAGGTGGCCTCGCCCTAGGCACCAGCACAGAGAGGCTGGGCCAGGGGTACCCAGCCGTCTTTCCGTGCTAGCTGCCACGAGTGACAGCTGCACCATACTCACTTGCACACTTGAGCACAGGAAATGCGGGGCACACGATGGCCTGCTTTTTTGTGGTTCTCATTTTCACTCACACCATGGGACAAAATGCGAGGTTAAAAGCCATCGTTTCAATACGAATGCAGCCAGATCCTACCTGGTACCAGCACAGGCTGGACAACAAATGGCACCGCATTTTAAGCAAAGGCTGAGCATGACCTCCTACGAGGGACTAACCCAGGATGTATTCAGAGTGTGCCTATGTTTCAGATCAAAGGATTCTTCTTCCTAAGCAGCCTAAGAAGAAATGACAACGGGATCCTGGGACAGTTAGCTTTCAGCGTCTGCGATGCAGCGGATCTGTGTCGGTCTTCCTCTCTCACTCTTTTCCTCACCTATCAACAGAGTCATCAGTACCTGGTAGTACCTCTACTGATAGTAAATGATAAATAAATTCTAGTTATGTCCCAGGCACTGTGATAGATGCTGTTTGTGCCTTAGTTCATTGAATTCTTGAAAGAGTCCTATATGGTAAGAACCATTAATGTTATCATGTCTGTTTTATAGATGAAAAAACAGGGACACAGGTAGATTAACTTGGCAAAGGTCAGCCAGCTATGTGGCAGAGGAGGGATAATCTAGGGATAAGCCAGCCCAGGAGTCAGTAAACCACACCCTGCCTTCCAAGGCCATCCTTCCCCCCCAGTTTCTTTATGACCAAGAATGGTCTGTACATGCTTAAAGGGCTGTGAAAAACAACAAAGACTATGCGACTGAAATCTTACGTAGCTCAAAAGCCTAGAACATTCACTCTTGGCCCTTAACAGAAAAAGTTTACCAACTGCTGAATTCTAGGCCAGTGGTTCTCAAAGTGTGGTCCCTAACTCAGAAACAGCAGGAGCATCAGTGAGAGATGTCAATCCTCAGGCCCCACCCCAGACCAACTGAATCAGCAACGCTGGCAGGGAGGGGTGTCCAGCATCCTGTGTTTCAATCAGCCATCCAGGCGATTTTTTGTTGTTGTTTTTGGCTGCGTTGGGTCTTCGTTGCTGTGCGCGGGCTTTCTCTAGTTGCGGCGAGTGGGGGCTGCTCTTCGTTGCGGTGCGTGGGCTTCTCATTGCGGTGGCTTCTCTTGTTGAGGAGCACGGGCTCTAGGTGCAACGGGCTTCAGTAGTTGTGGCTCACGGGCTCAGTAGTTGTGGCTCGCGGGCTCTAGGGCACAGGCTCAGTAGTTGTGGTGCACGGGCTTAGTTGCTCCACAGCATGTGGGATCTTCCCGGACCGGGGCTCGAACCCGTGTCCCCTGCACTGGCAGGCGGATTCTTAACCACTGCACCACCAGGGAAGCCCGTCCAGGTGATTTTGATGACCACTCCAGCTTGAGAGGCCTGGATGCAGGCAGACGGATGCCGTCACGATGCCACACCACCGCACTGGCAATCAATGCGGAGGGAGCTCCCTCTGGGCCCCTCTTTATCACATAAGTTCCTCTGGTCCATCGCTCTCCACTGTGATGCTCCTCCCCAGTCTGAAGTTGTAAAACACTTGTCTGTCTACCTTGCTTTTTTTTTTTTTTTTTTTTTTTTACCAGTTTCTGTGTAGGATCCATGACATCCTTTAAGAGACTCCCCCGCTTATGTTTTCAGAGACAGAGAGTGACCCAAGGGGCACAAATAGAATACCTGTTGACTGAATGAGCTTGTCACCCAGGCACTGTGGCACTCCATTCAGCCCCTCTAACGTGGGCCAGATGAAAGGCACCTGCCATCCACTCCTTCTACAAGGATACACTGAGCAAGGACCCACTTGTTGTCATCAGGCCCTGGGGACTGAACTGGGAACAAGACAGGGCTCCCACCCTCAAGTGGCTGACGCTTTAGAATCCACCCTTCTAACTGGTGCTTAGTTCCCCAGGAAATGTCTGCACTTCCTTTTCGATAACCCACGCCAGTTACCCGATGTCACCCCACGGCTGAAGGGATTTTCCCAGAGCAAGTACACGAGGTGCTGTACCAAGAAAGACAGTCTCTGGTAATTTTCTTTTGCTATTTTAGGAGACAGCCGCACGTGCAGACAGGAATTACCTGTCAGTTTTCAGATAGGAAGCCCTGCTCCGCTTCCTCGATGAACCCCCCTGAAGAAGCTCCTCAAGGCTACAAAGTTTAAGCAAAGGAAAGACCAGGCTCAAGAACTGAGCAAGGGGCTTCCCTGGTGGTGCAGTGGTTGAGAGTCCGCCTGCCCATGCAGGGGACACGGGTTTGTGCCCCGGTCCGGGAAGATCCCACGTGCCGTGGAGCGGCTGGGCCCGTGAGCCATGGCCGCTGAGCCTGCGCGTCCGGAGCCTGTGCTCCGCAACGGGAGAGGCCACAACAGTGAGAGGCCCGCGTACCAAAAAAAAAAAAGAACTAAGCAAGGACCCAGTACAAGGTGGCGTGCTTCTCTGCCTTGACCTTGGGGACAGTCAGGACCACCCAGGTGGTGCATTTGAGGGGCAAAAGGATGGTCAAGAAACCCAGTCGTGGTTAAGTCTTTCCAGCTCAGAGACATAAAAATTTGGAGTGAAAATCTCTAAGTTCAGAGCACAGTTCTGACTATTGAGGCCCCAGATTTCAAGTGACTACAGAACTGCCAGAAATATTCCTTTCTCCGATGAAATCCAGAGTTTGAAATAACAGCATCTATATCAGCACACACACACAGAATTAAATTGGAATCCATCTCTACAATTCCTACTAGAAAGAAAGAATTTAAAGAGACTTTTCAAAATCATCATTAGGGAGACATCCCTAACTGCAACAGTAACAGGACAATGATAGGACAGCAATCCAAACCAGAGGGTGCTGGTGCCATGAGAGGACTTCATGATAATTATCAGTCATGGCTATGATATTAATCAACAGGCCACAGAACAACAGTCATCAAAATGCTGTCAGTCGGGCTCAAAATCTGCCTGCCTCCTGATCTCCTAGCAAACAGCTGGGTCCTCTCCCAAACTGGATTCAGTAAGGCACAAAGAGGGCGACACAGTGTATCTCAAAAGGTCTTGTTGCCAACCAGAGTAGCGACAGCCCAGGGCCATGGCTTCATCTATCCTCCTCCAGAAAGAAGTTTGTACCAAGTCTGTCCCTAATATGTTACGCTTCTAGATTCATCACGGACGCTAACCACCCTAATATGCATCTCCTCTATTCTTGTACTTGTGTGCAGCGTGCACTTCCTCCCTTCCCATTCACTCCTCAACGAAATGTGTGATCAAAGATCTGTGGCAAGGACGATGCAGGGGACGCGGGTTCGTGCCCCGGTCTGAGAAGATCCCACATGCCGAGGAGCGGCTGGGCCCGTGAGCCATGGCCACTGAGCCTGCGCGTCCGGAGCCTGTGCTCCGCAACGGGAGAGGCCACAACAGTGAGAGGCCCGCGTACAGCAAACAAAAACAACAACAACAACAAAAAAAAAGATCTGTGGCAAGGAAATGCATCTTAATTTCAAAAATAAAAGTATATGAAAAGACACTCAACATCATCAGCCATTAGGGAAACCCAAATCAGAAGCACAATGAAATACCAATTCCCATCCGTTAGGATGACTACAGTCAAACAAGACAGATAAGAGCAAGTGTTGGTGAGGATGCAGAGAAATGAGAACCCTATATATCCTGTGGGTGGGACTGTACAATGGTGCAGCCGGTGTGGACAACCGTCTGGCGCTTCCTCAAATGATTAAACAGACAGTTATCATAAGACCCAGCTAACTCCACTCCTAGGAATTCTCCCGAAAGAAATAAAAGCATGTGTCCACACAAAAACTTATACAACGTTCACAGCAACATTATTCATAATAGACAAAAAATGAAACAACCCAAATGGTCATCAACTGACAAGTGGATGACCAAAATGGGGCAAACCCATACAACGGAGTTCTATTCGTCAATAAAAAGAAATGAAGCACTGATACATGTTACAACATGGACGATCCCTGGAAACACCATGCTAAGTGAAAAAAGGCAAAAAGGCAGTCACAAAACACAACACATTGTATGATTCCATTGATATGAAATGTTTCGAATAGGCACATCTCTAGAAGTAGAACTTATAAGAGTAGTTTCTTAGGGCTTGAGAGGATGGGGGATCTGGGAGGTGACAACTAAGGCCTTGCCAGGTTTATTCTGGGTGGTAATGAAAATGTTCTAAAATGGACTGTGGTGATGGACGCACAATTCTGTGGATATTCTAAAAAAAAAAAACCAACACTGAATTATATACTTTAAATGGGAGAATTGGATGATACGTGAAACATATCTCAATAAAGCTGTTATGAAAAAAAAAAAGCAAGCAAGCAAGCCCACCTCCAAAGTTGGGGTAGAAGCTGAATTTGAAGACAGGCAGATAAGCCTCGGGGGCGCGCTGTGGCCCCAGCAAGGAGCCATCCTTCCCCCACTGCCCACAGCACAGCCAAGGTAAGGTTGTGCCCTTACTAAGGGCTGACCACAGGCCCAGCGCCAGAAGGAAAGTACAGAGAAATGTGCCACCCCGTTTACAAGACACAGCTGTCCTTCCCAGCTCGGGATCAACCTCCCGGGCCACGCTCTGAGGCAAGACCTGCTTTGCCTGCCGGATGCCAATTTCTCACAACACTTGAGGACGCTCTCAAAAACAGCCCCATGCCAATGGGGTCAAAGCCAGACTGATGAAGCCGTGAAGAAGTTCCTTCAGGGGCCCATCCACCATCCTTGGAGGACCACTTCTGACATCAGGACCTGTGTCGTCAGAGGATGGATGAGGCTGGAAATGCCCATCCCTTCAGGAGCGATGTCAGCCCCAACCAGAGAGATGTGATCTTTTCCTCACTGCCCACAGGACAGTCTCGACACAGCTTGCCGGTCCCACATTCCCATGGGTAGCACTGCTTGAACTGTCATTCACACACCTCTGCTGTCCTACTACGGACCACCGCATCTTCCCACCTGTCTTTAGATGGCGGCTGTCAGGGCCTACCTCTCGCCTCACCCTCGGCAGCAACATTCAAGAAATCCTAATTGTGTTCGCAGCCGCCGCCATGCGGTGGTCGCTCTCCAACGCCAGCGCTGCTCCAGCCGAAGGGGAAGATGGTAAGGGAGGAGGTCTCTATACACCATGGCTCATACAGAGCCGACTGCCCGCAAATCCACCGGTGGTAAAACACCGAGGAAGCAACTGGGTACGAAAGCTGCTCGCAAGAGTGCGCCCTCTACTGGAGGGGTGAAGAAACCTAACCATTACAGGCCCTGCTGATTCGCAAACTCCCCTTCCAGCGTCTGGCAGGGGAAGTTGCTCAGGACTTCAAAGCAGATCTGCGCTTCCAGAGCACAGCTCTTGGTGCTTTGCAGGAGGCAGGCGAGGCCTCTCTGGCTGGCCTTTTTGAAGACACCAACCTAGGAGCTATCCATGCCAAATGTGCGACAATTATGCCAAAAGACATCCAGCTAGCGCGCCGCATACATGGAGAACATGCTTAAGAATCCACTCTGACGGGAAACATTTCATTCTTTAAAAAAATATATTCTCTTCTTCCTGCTATTGGTAGTTCTGAACGTTAGATTTTTTTTTCCCATGGGGTCAAAAGGTACCTAAGTACATGACTGTAAGTGGAAAAACGGGGGGCGACAGAAATCAGGTACCGGCAGTTTTTCCATTTTCATGTGTGTGTGAATTTTTAATATCAATGCGGGGACATGAAGCATTAATGCAAGTCAAAATGTTTCCGCGAACAAGTTTCAGCAGTTCAACCTTGTAACAATTATAAATAAACCTGTTAAATTTTTCTGGACAGTGCCAGCATTTGGATTTTTTTTAAAACAGGTATATTTCTCACTGACTGAAACTAAATGGTGTTTGTAGCGTTTTTATCATACAGTGGATTCCATCCATTCACTATACTTTTCTAACTGAGGTGTCCTACATGCAGGTACATATTTTTAATGTTGTCTGTCTTCCGTGCTGTTCCTGTAAGTTTGCTATTAATATATGTTAAACTATAAAAAAGAAAGAAATCCTGAGTCTGCTGTGTTCATCCACGTTGCCTTGGAAACCCCGCCCCTGTCTCACAACTGAACCCCACATCCTGCCTAAAACCTCCCCTGGCTCCCTGGACTGAGGAGGGCGCATCCTCCTTGGAGCACTCCCAGCAGTACGTGCTCTTTCTAAAGAGCTTACCTACTGCTCTGTCGGATGATCTTTTCTTTCATTTCTCCGTAAGCTCTCTAAAGACAGGAAGTGCCAGGAATGGGACTGCCTTGCACACCGGGGATGGTCATTATGTGTTTGCCAGATGAAATAACAGGATGATGGGGATGAGATGATGAAACACAAATGAGCAGTGACCTCCAGGGCCACCTCCTGGTGTGAAGCACAAAGAAGTCAGGCACTCTGAGACTGTAAGTTGACCTCACCTTTTGGGAGTTTTTAACCCTAAGACCTGTCGCATAGCAGTGAAGGATCATTATGCCCTTGACTAGATGGGGTTAAACTAAAGGGGATATGGTGGTAGATGGGTACTAATGGGGGGGGGAGGAAAAACAGCTTCAGAAGATAATTCTAGAAGGGGCAGTGACTGTGGGACCAAAATGATGTCCAAGACAAGGGATGAGAGGGGAAACAAGTTGAGGGGAACTCTGGGGGAGGCTGTTGGTTTCATCACTGGGTATCCGAGATGGTGATAGGAAAAGATCAGAAGGGTGATGAGGGGTAACTGAATGAACTCCCCGTTGTTTAAAGCATCTTCTCTTAAAACAATTGGTTAGAAAAAGTCTTATACTATAGAGATTTTCAACAAAACTTCCACATACCTCTGTATGTGGAGTTTGAACTTTGAAATCCTACACTAATTTGCTCAGGAAAATTAATGCTTGGCAGTGGTCTTGTTTGCTCATTTTTTTATAAAATTCAGGTCCACATATCTACTCATGTAAAACTGCACAACAGCAAACACTATGAGACCCCGATTAAATGCTAGATGAGGGTCAGTCCTAAACTGTAAGTTTCAAAGACATGTGTCTGATCACTCCTAATTATAAGTAGCAATAAAAGTCTTTAGAGAATGCTAATGACTCAACTCTGAAACAATTTCCTACTACTTCTCTTTCCAGCCTCAGTACAAATTTACATTAAGAGCAACTTAGAGTGCTTGGAAAACTGTGTTAAAACAAAAATACTAGCCATTAACATCTGCTATCAGGGTGAATCTGGACGTCCACTATTTTGCAACCAAAACGCGGCACAGAAATCAACTGTGTGCTAACCCTGACACGAGTGCACACCACTCCCAACTCTGCTCACCAGCGCAGCTCACTGGCCTAGTCATCGCTTTAAAAGGAAGTAGGATAAATTAAAATGTATAAAGTACCTTCATGCAGACTGGGACACTACATGAGATCTTGCTTAGGAACATAATAACCAAGCACAAACTCTTGATTCACAGAGGACACTGAGGTCCCGAAAACGTTATGTTTCCAACTGGAGTCAGAATCAAACCATAACTCAAGTTCTGCTTCCTGATCTGATTTGGTCTCCACCACACCAAGCTGCGTCTCTCAGCTGCCTGCAGAAACTCAAAATGGAAGAGACGTATCAATATGAAACACCAACCAGAAACCACAGTCTGGTGACAGTAAGGTACTGTGAGTCTACTGCGATGTCCCCCCAACCTCGAGGAGCTGGGAGAATCAGCAGATGAAAGGAAGAAAAACATACATTCACGGAATTACTGGTGCAAGGCAGGCAGATGGCCTAGGCTGGGGTGGGAGTCTGGCTCTAAATATGGTGTGTTCTGTACTTAAAAGGAGAAACTGAGCAGGAGGGAAGGACAAGCAAAGCAGCCTTTTCTTCCAAAATAAGCCCAAATTCCTGGGAAGATGCTCCGAGGCTAGATGCTCACTCCCTGGACGGCTCGGTACCGCCAAACTGAAGCCAGCCCCCAATATAAGGTGTGAGTCCTTGACAACTGTGCTAGCCGCGAGCGCTCCTCCCAATCTGTGGGGCAAAGGAGGCCAGGAACCAACGGTGGTGGGGATACTGCTGGAACATGGACGGACGGGCCCTTTCTCTTCCACTTTCCTGACTCGGTTCTCTGACAAATTCTGGGCCTTTATAAACAGGAAAAACACATTTGAAGTGAAAACAGCGTGCTCTTCTTAGAACCGGCTAAACAAGTCTTATCTTGAGTCACTAACCAAAAGACACCCGCTAAAGCAACACACCTTTGCTATTCTCGAGACGGGGGGAGAGGGGTGGCTGCCTGCTGATGCCTGGTCTTACACGGCCCGTCCCTTTTACTTCATTTTTTTTTATTTTTTGAATTCTATTTTATTTATTTTTTTATACAGCAGGTTCTTATTAGTCATCCATTTTATACACATCAGTGTATACATGTCAATCCCAATCTCCCAATTCATCCCACCACCATCCCACCCCCCGCCACTTTCCCCCCTTGGTGTGCATACGTTTGTTCTCTCCATCTGTGTCTCAATTTCTGCCCTGCAAACCGGTTCATCTGTACCATTTCTGTAGATTCCACATATATGCATTAATATACGATATTCATTTCTCCCTTTCTGACTTACTTCACTCTGTATGACAGTCTCTAGATGCATCCACGTCTCTACAAATGACCCAATTTCGTTCCTTTTTATGGCCGAGTAATATTCCATTGTATATATGTACCACATCTTCTTTACCCATTCGTCTGTCGATGGGCATTTAGGTTGCTTCCATGTCCTGGCTATTGTAAATAGTGCTGCAATGAACATTGGGGTGCATGTGTCTTTTTGAATTATGGTTTTCTCTGGGTATATGCCCAGTAGTGGGATTGCTGGGTCGTCGGCTCATCCCTTTTACCTTTGAAGGGATCAAACCAAGACAGTCCTGCGCCCAGTTTGCATTTATTAGGCTGCACTTGCATTCTTGGTGTGGGCGGGGAAGGGAAACAGCCAGCCCTGCCCACCTGAAGCAGGATCGGCCTTGCAGCTACACTGCTTGCTAAGTGTAGTTCAGGGCTCCATAACTGGCATCAACAGCTAAGTAAATTTTCAAACACTGTAATAAGGCTAATGACTCTGTATCCAGAACAGGCCTTCCTTCCCGCCCGCTCTGTTCCATCCCACCCTCCCCTCCCTCCCAACTGTCCTCTGGTCACTGTGCCTGTGGTCATGTCCACTAGGGGGAGCAGAGGGGCAGGGAAAACAGTTGGAAACACACATGGATGAACTGTATTCTGACTCTGCCTCTCAGGCAGGAGGTGTGCACATTATTGGCAGGTGGACAAAGGAGTGAGAAGGAAGCTGTCACTTCTGGATAAGAATCTTCCCGTGTTCTGTAAGTGTCATTTACCAGGCTCACAGGTTGTTCACAGTTGACAGAATTTCCCATCAACAACAAAAAAATGAAACCACAGCAACGCTAAGAATTCGGAAAACATCTACTAAACCAAAACAAAAAGCACGGGTCGGGCTTCCCTGGTGGCGCACTGGTTGAGATGCAGGGGACATGGGTTCGTGCCCTGGTCTGGGAAGATCCCACATGCCGCGGAGCGGCTGGGCCCGTGAGTCATGGCCGCTGAGCCTGCGTGTCCGGAGCCTGTGCTCCGCAACGGGAGAGCCCACAACAGTGAGAGGGCCACGTACCGCCAAAAAAAAAAAAAAAAAAAAAAGCACGGGTCCCTGAAAAATGAAATAAATCCATTTAATCCAAGGTGTCTCGATTCTTGGCACAATTGACGTTTGAGGCCAGAGCATTCTTTGTCACAGGGGGCTGTCCTGCGTGCTGTAGGATGTTAGGCAGCATCCCTGTCCTCTAGCTACTACACGCCTTTAGAGATATAGGCCATTAGAACCCGCCACCACCAACTGTGACAACATAAATGTCTCCTGACATTGTCAAATGTTCCCTAAAGGATAAAAGCACCCAGGTTGATAACCAGTGCTTTAGCCCATCAGCAGCACCTTACCCGCCCCATAGGATGAGGCTCAGGGAAGGGCAGCCCATAGGACTAGATCGCAGGGCAAGGAGAAGCAAACCAAGTAAACTCAGGAGCCAGTCACCAGCCCTGAAGATGCGCAGGCTCAGAGCCCTGAGCTAAGACTAGAGGCCACAGAAAGACGAGAGGAGGGCGGATTCCTGATGCTGCCCCAAGCTGACTGATCATGAGTCTCATTTTCTTCCACATCCCTCAGTGCCAACACTATCCTGGCACCCGCCACGGAGTTCATGCCTGGGCTGGCTATGCCTCCATGTACTAATTAGTATATGTCATTGACGCTCCACTCCACAAAGATCCTAGTCTACAAATCAAGGTACAGGGAAGAAGGCTTTGAGAAGACAAAAGGTGGATGATGCTACGTCAGACAGTCTTAAATAGAAAAGGATTGTCATCTGGCTTCCAGCCCAGGAAACCATGAACACACATTGTGACAGGTCGATGATGACTCTCTAGGAAGAAAAAAGGAATGGTCTGTGAAAAGATCACATGGTGTATAAATTCGTTAGGTAGGTCTCCTTGATGTTGGATGAAAAACTCAAAGATTCGCTTCCACTCAGAGCCAAAGGACAGTAAAGCCACAAAGGAATTTTATGGGTTTTTTCCTCTGAGGATCAGACTTCCGGCAACTCCTTATACGTAGAAAACACCCACGAATGACAACAGGCCCCAGATGGCCCCAGTAATCAAGAAAACCAGAGTCACAAAAATCAGCAAAATTACTTCCAAAAACTAGGACAATGCCCTGAAGATAAAGCTCATTATTCAACAAGTGTTCCCCGAACCCTACAAGTCAATCACCCCAGGACCCCACTCCTCCACCTGGAGAGCAGCACACGCTGGGGTTGGCTCAAGAGTGTGCACTGTCTGCAGGAACGGGACAGCCTTTCAAGCATGAGATCTGATAAAGACCAGCAGGTTAAAAGTTTTTAAAAACTAGCTGGCGGGGACTTCCCTGGTGGCGCAGTGATTGGGAATGCGCCTGCCAATGCAGGGGACACGGGTTCGAGCCCTGGTCCGGAAAGATCCCACAGGCCGCGGAGCAACTAAGCCTGTGCACCACAACTACTGAGCCTGCGCTCTAGAGCCCACGAGCCACAACTACTGAAGCCCGAGGGCTTAGAGCCCGTACTCCGCAAGAGAAGCCACCGCAATGAGAAGCCCGCACCCCACAATGAAGAGTAGCCCCCACTCGCCCCAACTAGAGAAAGTCTGCACGCAGCAACAAGACCCACGCAGCCAATAAATAAATAAATAAATAAAAACCAGCTGGTGAGTGAGAAGATGAGTGCACACACGTGAACATGCACACACCATCAGCGAAAGTGGCCACTCAGAGGCTTATCAAACGTAAATGGTTTAATGAATTTCCCATCACTCCTAAAACGGGGTTATAGCAAATCCCCCTGGAATGCAAAGCCCAGGCTCTGGCAGAACCTAGGTCATAAACGCCCCCAGTCTGAATTTTCTTAGGGAAGAACTCAACCACCAGATGCTTACTTGTCCCTGAATTTATAAATGAAGGTCAAAGCTAAAATGGAGCACCTCAGGAGAGTTCCCTGCCCTCAGAGTTAAGGATTGCCGAAATCCAGGCCTCCCAACCGTGATACACTTAAGAATCACCGGGGCTCCTTTTTTTAAAAAAAAAAAAAAAAGACAGCTGCCAGGTCTCACACCTCAAGATTCTGATTAACTTGGTCTGAGGTGCGGCCCAAGCCGGGGTATTTTTATTTAATACACAGGCAAACATGATAACTATTACATTCTTGGAAAGATGTCTTTGCTATCATGTCTATGGGTCCTATCTAGTGGGATCCAAAACATGGTCTAGCCCACTATTTAAAATGATAAACTCTCTACTCTGGACAAATGCAGTCGAACTGGCTTATTAGACAACCTACATGCAAGGCACTCTGGTTTTCTCCTCAAAGAATCATGCGCTGGTCTTCTCAGATGAATGCCCACGAAGCCCTGCCCAAGGAGGCAGTCTTTCAGGAAGAGCTAGCCCACTATAGAGCCCTGTTAGACCTCTACACCATGGAAGGACTTGTTGGACTGTTAGGGTTTTTATTAACCTCTCCTTGGCATTTGGCTCCAAAGATGAGAGATTATCTGAGGCCTCAATGTGTACCAATGCATCTAGTAACCAGCACCTCTATAACCTTGCTACTCAAAACCTGGCCTGCGAGGGGCTTCCCTGGTGACGCAGTGGTTGAGAGTCCGCCTGCCGATGCAGGGAACGCGGGTTCCTGCCCCGGTCCAGGAAGATCCCATATGCTGCAGAGCAGCTGGGCCCCTGAGCCATGACCGCTGAGCCTGCGCGTCCGGAGCCTGTGCTCCGCAACGGGAGAGGCCACAACAGTGAGAGGCCCGCGTACTGCAAAAAAAAAAAAAAAAAAAAAAAAACCTGGCCTGCAGGCCTGACCAGCAGAACTGAGATGAGCTGGTGGACTGTTAGAAATCTCAGGCCCAATCCCAGACCAACCGAATCAGAACTGGTATTTAGAATGCGATCCTCAGGTATTTGTTTGTTTGCACATTAAAGTTTAGAGACACATTGGTTTTTTTTTTTTTTTTGCAGTACGCGGTCCTCTCACTGTTGTGGCCTCTCCCGTTGCAGAGCACAGGCTCCGGACGCGCAGGCTCGGCGGCCATGGCCCATGGACGGGGCCCAGCCGCTCCGTGGCATGTGGGATCTTCCCGGACCGGGACACGAACCCGCGTCCCCTGCATCGACATGCGGACTCTCAACCACTGCGCCACCAGGGAAGCCCAGACACATTGTTTTTTATCTCATCCAGGATACTAAGAATGAGGGCCAATCGGACACTACTTTCCAGTGGGGGGGGTGATGGAGAATGTGGCACAATTCTTCTCCTTTTCATAATGTGCAAAGAACTTAATGATTTGGTATTACTTCTGAATAAACTGGAGACACGTCAGGAAGACCGGCTGTCTTATAGACATTCTTTGAGTTACTGTTAAGATGCATACCGCTGAGATGAGAATGACCTCTGCAGATGGCAAGGTTTTATCATTGTGAATTAGGAGTGCTTATAAGACAACTGGCCATGCTTTCTAACTGCAGGATTTTGATCCATTTTGCTAAAATCCAAGACACAGTGTGGATCCATGTCTTCCAACTTTAACTCCGATATAGCAAATAACTCTATACAACGAATCACTCTATGCAGCTACCCATCATATACTCTGTGCTGCTCAAAGTCAGATATCAGCAGGGGGTTATTGGGCTTTTGTTGTCTTTTAATTGCTCAAGTGCGCAGTTTAGAAAACCTGCTTAAGGATCCTGACTATTGTCCTACATGACTTCAAAGTGAAACAGCCTTCAACTCAGGTAAGCATCCTTTATCAGGGCCTTAATTTTGCCTAAGATGATGTGAACCAATATTTAAGTTTCTAGAAATGCCTCTAATTCTGATATCTTCCAGGGCATATAACTAACTGACTTTATGGCCACTGAAAGCCTTTCAAAGCTTTGCTGAAAGAAACTATTTTTGAAAGATGACTTAAGTTCTTTCTGAAAGAAACTATTTGAAGGATGACTTAATCCATCTACTGTTCTTGATCGACTTTGCCCAACCTTTTGTAACAAACAAGCTCCTTTAACAGTCTTTCTTTCTCTCACACACATACGCATAGGCACACATACCATAGGAACTTTCTAATCCTTTAACTCCTATTTCATTTTTGAAACAAGATATTAGTTTATGAAGTTCATTTTGATAACATCTTTGTTCATGTGCAAAATGATTAATGACAAATTACCTTTTACCCATTTAGCGTGTAACACACAGCATCTAATTATGTAAGAAAAAAGTATGACTGGTCAACAAAATCAATTTCACAATTACAGTCTTATTAGTATACATTTTGCGTGGGGACCCAACGTCTATTCAAAACCAGAGAGCAATCTAATTACCGGCCCCAGCATCAAAACTAGACAGGAAACAGCCCAATGTTTGGATTTCTTGTATCTGAATTTGAAAACAACTAATCGAATGGTTTATAAAGGGAGGACTCTTTACTTCCTCTGGACACATTTTCATGCAGAACGTGTGCTCCATTTCCCAGGAAGAACCACAGAGGAGACTATTACTGCTCTTTCATCAGTGTTCACAGGTCTTCTTGGGGAGGAAGGACAGCATCTCAGCTGTGGCGCGGGGAGGCGGGGCATGACTGCTGGGCTTCCTGCCCTCAGGAGGTGCACTCCCCCTTTCCCTGCCCGCAGGAGTTAAAGAGGCGGGGCTTCCCTACCCAGCTGAGTCCACCCAAGGCTTCCTGGCAATCACCAGGGCAGCTGTGTAGATTTCTATCTAGGATGGATCAGAAGTCTTGCACCCAAGACCCATCTTCCAACTCAGCTTTGCTCTAATAAAGCTGGTTCTGTAATCTTCATCTGGCTTCTACTATTCTCTCTACTTCAGAACCCAGAAGGGAGGAAGGGTGTGATTAACTGGCATCTCCAATCCCCCATAAGTTTATTTTCTAAGTTTTCCATGTTTTGTTGCTAAGTATCAGGATAAGACAGGTGGTTTCCGGCAGCTATTTGAAAGCACTTCTCCACAAATAACAAATTCCAGGTGTATGAGTCTTTAATTCTAATAAATTAAAAGACAAAATGACTATCACAGTCAAAATATTTTCTCTAAATATTGATTTTTTTAAAAATACTGTAAGATATGCCAAAAGATTTCTGATCCGATGACTCCAACTTGTGGCTAGAAGGGAAGATAATCTGGAGGAAAATCGGCAGAATTATCAGTAAAATGCTCAATAATTTATACTTTGCCCTGAGTGTTCCTAATGCATCGTGCCTGTAACCAACAGTCTGTTGGGGATATACATATTTTTATAACATAGCATTTCCAAAAACTTCCTGGGTTGCTGGTACAGAACTACTAACCACAATGCAAGCTCTTGATAAATGCTGGCAGGCTTTCAAACTCTTCCATCTTAAAGTGGGATCGGAGATCATATATGTAAATATCTATTTTATTTAATGACTTTGAAAAATAGAAATGGTGAAAAGGACATCACCAGCATTCAGAATGAAAGCCTAGGACACCCTCAAGAACCCCCAGGGCATGAGAACCATCACATGGCAACTGCTGCTCTAGACATTTCCAAAATCTTCAAAGCAATGTATACATTTGACCTAAAATAGAAGGCAGTAAAAAGGAAATGGCCAGGGCTTCCCTGGTGGTGCAGTGGCTGAGAGTCCACCTGCTGATGCAGGGGACACGGGTTTGTGCCCCGGTCTGGGAAGATCCCACATGCCGCGGAGCGACTGGGCCCGAGAGCCATGGCCGCTGAGCCTGCGCGTCCGGAGCCTGTGCTCCGCGACGGGAGAGGCCACAACAGTGAGAGGCCTGCGTACGACCAAAAAAAAAAAGAAAAGTAAGAAAGGAAATGGCTAGATAAAACATATCTCTGGGTTTACTGTAAACCTGACAAAGGTTTTTCTCATTCTTCTTCTTGTATTCAGAAGGACCTAGAGAAGAAAGTTCTCTTTCATCTTAGTATCATCTGGGCATCTAAACAACTGGTCGGATCTTACTCAATGACACAGTAAAATATAACTGACATTGCTTCCCCCTTCAAGAGAGTGGCTAGGAAAAGCTCAAAGCCAAATCACAGTTCACTTCCAGGAAGTAAATTGGTGTCTATTTTGTGTTTAAACCTCATTCCTGACTCTAAATGTCCTCTTATTTTCTCCCTGTTTCCCCTTAATTTTTTTTTTTTTTTTTTTTTTTTGGCGGTACGCAGGCCTCTCACTGTCATGGCCTCTCCCGTTGCGGAGCACAGGCTCCAGACGCACAGGCTCAGTAGTTGTGGCTCACGGGCCCAGCCGCTCCGCAGCATGTGGGATCTTCCCGGACCAGGGCACGAACCCGTGTCCCCTGCATCGGCAGGCGGACTCTCAACCACTGTGCCGCCAGGGAAGCCCTCGCCTTAATTTTAAATGTATTTTTATCTTCCTGTATTACATATTTTAATCCTTTTTGAAACATATTGTAGGTAATTAGTTAAACAAAAAGCAACAAAACTATAGCACATAGAATAATGGTCCTCCAAATACGTCCACATTCTCATCCCCAGAATCTGTTACATTACATGGCAAAGGGGGATTATGGTATCGATAGAATTAAGGTTGCTAATCAGATGACCTTAAAATAGGGAGATGATCCTGGCTTATCCCGGTGGGCTCACTGTAATCAAAGGATCCTTAAAAGTAGAAAAGGGAGACAGAGGGTAGGTCAGAAGGATACAACAGTCTCTCCTCAAGAACTCTCAGACTGTGTCCTAAGTTGTTTGCACAAAGCCAAGCATATCGATGTAACAAGTCTAGTCATTTGGTTTCTCCTGGTGACCTTTGGTTCTACTCTAGTGGTGAGAGATTAGGAATTTTAGAGGTCAGGAGGGTGTGAATGAAGATGACAGCACACAAACTAACAGCAGAAAAGGACCACAGTTTAGGGCCATTTGGTATAAGTGCCAGCAGCCTCTCAGGAGGGCCTGGGAGCATCACTCTACGATTCTGACCAGAACTGATCTTCACAACAATGATACTGCACCACCTCACTCATTAACAAGATGTAATACAGAATTCAGGGATATTTCTCGATAAATTCATATAGCTGAGCTCCTCATTTATAGATAAATGAGGCATGGATGGGGGGTGCAGAGGGAGGGAAGACTGTATGGTGAGATGTGAAAAGCACAGACGGGGTCAAATGTCACATGTGCTGACCACGGTGCTTCCCTGCTGGACCCTGGTTGCTACCCAACTACCCACTCTCTGAAGGCAGGGCTGTCCTCATCCTCACTGCAGTAAGAGCTGGCCGTTATCACTGTTAACACACATCCTCTCGGCTGATGAGGTCCCCATTTAGAGCGGGGAAACTGAGGTATGAACGACTGAGCAATGAAGGCCACACAGCTACCAGGTGGCAGAGCTGTTGAAGACCCCGGCCATCAGGCTTAACCATGGTTCTCGGATGCCTCAGCATCTATCAGAGAGCCTCACACCTCGAAGGTATCTCACTGATGAATAAATGGAGTGAGTCTGCAAAAAACCAAAGGGATTAAATCACTTGCTTGGCCCACGACAATAAGCACTTAATAAATTATCAGCTGCTTTCCACCGAGTGTTAGGGTTTTCCCCCAATTTCAAGGAAACCCTGTAAGGCAGCTCTTTTCAAATGAGGAGCTGGGGAGATATATAATAATCATCTGGAAAATGTTCAAAACATTTAGCGCTGAGCAGAGCCCTCCCTCATCCTCCTCCCCTAAGTTTGCTTTAGTCATCCTAGTTGGGCTTCAATTTGGGGATTAGAAAAGAAAACAACTTCCCAGGTGATCCTGCAAACACTCACTCCTATCCCCACACCACTCCCACCCAGCAAAGCATCTCTGCTACGAGGGGTCTTGGCCTTTACGACAGGGAGGGAACCCAGAATGGGTTGAGTGTGTAGCCTCACGGTGGAGACTTCATTTCAAAGGTTATGAGGGGGCACAACTAAAATTTATGTAATCAGCAAAGTAATTCCAAATATTAGAGCTGGGCATCCAGGTATATAGCAAGGGCGTAAAAACACACGCATACCTTACACTGCAGAGGCTATCCGGAGGAAAATGGCTGATTACTAACACCTCCGTCAGGCAGACGTGCACAGAAGGAGCACGCGGTGTGCCCTCTGTGGGTCCACACGTTGTGGAGAAGACACCGAAGGTTCAAGAGATGGTCCCTGCCCTTAGAGACAAGTGCCTTCTCCACCAACCCTCCCACACAGCCGTGCAGAACACGCGAACTCAGGGCTCTCTCCAGGGCACCACACCAGGGGGCCCCAGAGGCTCGGGAGATGGAGAGAAGCTCCCCAGAGGTTTCAGAGACCCTGTGATGTAAACTGGGTCTCTTCCCTTCATTTCCCCTCATTTCTTAAGCTCCAACTAATGCCAGGCTCCAGGCTAGGCATCGGGGGATAAAGGATGAACAGAAGTTCTGGAAGCTACTGACTGCAAGCTGCAAGCTTGAGGAAGGGTACACAGCAAGAGAGATACCCAGTTTCTCTGCAGTTCTGGGGACCTGGGGAGGGTAGCTGTAAACCAGAGGGAGGGGACCCTGAGGCACAGAGTTCCAGGACTCGGGACAGTTTTGAATGAGTCTCTTAACATCTCAATTTGTTTCTGTCTGTCCTTAAAAGGAAGCCGCAGAAATAGGGGGTATCTAAGTCCCTTCCATTTTAAGATTCAAATGAGAACAGACTTCTATTGACCAGCTACTCAAATGTTTTGATAATTCAGGATGAACAATCTCATAGCCTAGAATGCGATCCTGGCAGGAGAGGGAGGGGCAGGTTGGCATCAGATGACAGAAACTGATTTACAGTGAGGGAATTATACATGAATGAAGCCATTATGCAGAACGGAAAACCACCGAAGTTCATTTTAACTGTGCCCCCTCCATTTTATCCCTTGCCTCGAAGGAATATACTAAATTTATGTCACTTGCCTCTCACGACCGCTGGATTTATAAGCTCATTAAAAAATACTTTTATAATCACTGTGCAAAATACTATGGTCATTATTATAATGATTTAAATGCCTGCAGCAGTGCAGCAGGACCTGGGGAGAGTTTATTAATACCTTGGCAAAATGTGCCGTGAACACGCCATCGGGATGTTTGCTTTGAAAAACGTTCCCTGATTTTTTTCCAGTGAGCTCAGTTCACGTTGCGCTCACATTGTGACAGCCCCAACCAATGGGGCAGGTGAACTGTTTCCTCATTTCCTCTGCCCCATGGTGCTTCTCCCCACCAAAACCTACCCCAGGATCAAGGTTCTCAACCCGGAGGCACTGGTTCTCAACCCTCACTGTGCATCAGAATCACCGGGGGAGACTTTTTAAACACAAATGTCAGCCCACCACCCTCCCCAAGACGATGACTCAGTTGGCCTGGGTAAGGCGAGGAAACCAATGTAACGTTAAGCGTGCCCTCAAATTCTAAGCGCTATTGAGCGTAAGTGTCCACCTTATCAGACACATAATTGAAGTGCGCAGAGAGAAAAATGGGGGAAAAGCAAGTCTGAGGGGTGAGGGTGGTAGGTGAGGGAACCCATCTAGAGGCAGCAGCCACTCTGCAGCTCCAGACATGGGACAGCTTGAGGGTAGACAGTCTGGGGTTGGCCGAATCTTTCATTCTTTCCAGAGAACCAGAAAGCCCAGAGTCTTGGGACAAATCTCTGTATTTATCAATGTCTGCACTAATTTCGTTTTGTCGTTGTTGTTTTTTTAAGTTCAAAGGAGTTTACAGTCTGTGCACCTGCTCAGCCCACCTCATTACAGGTATCTGTTACTTTATCCTAACTGCCTAACCATACTTAACTTTCTGAACAGTAGCCGGTATTGTTCTCAACCAGATACTAATTTCTTATCATCACTCTCAAAGGCTTCAGAGCTCTAGCTTCTAGCCCGCATGCTCTCCCCAACACAGGCTTGTGAATTAGTCATACCTAACTGCCAATCCTAAGAAACTGGAAAGGCATTTAAAAGCCGTCTAGAAAGAGAGATGCAGACCCCAGGATCCAGAAAGTCTAAGTGACCCGCCCAGGACCACAAAGACTGTTGAAGGTGGGGTGACCAACTCCACCCTGGTATTAGCACTGGAAGTCCCCCGTCCTGGGAAACCCAGGCAAAGCGGGATCGTTGATCGTCCTGGATGAAGGACAGAGCCACACGGCTGTTCCTTTGGAAGGCACCCCCATCATCTGGAACTCTTGATACATATACACATTCTAGCGTCAAGGTTTGCTCCCTGTTAAGATTCAAACTCCCTGAAGGAAGGAATTCAGATCCTGCAAGTCAAGTGCTTGATACTTGCTGGAAAAAGTCCTTATGACTCCTTGGTCAAGAAAGATGCCTGCCGGTCTTGTCCTTGGAAAATACAGGCATCACTGCTCTGGGAATCTCTCTGAAGAACCTAAGGTCTTGACTATTCAACTGGAGCGTCCTTCTCAGCCCGCAATGACCACTTCACCACTTCACTGACAGCAAGCATGAGAAACATGAATGAACGAGATGAGTAACTTTCAGCTGGCCGCTCCTTTCTCTCCTCGTACCACAAAGTCTCCTTCCTACCCTAATGAGGTTATTACCCATCACCAAGGACGTGGCACCTAGTACGTTCTGAATTCTCCACTCAGAAGGCAGCCTCTCAGCCGTGAAAGGCGTCAGCCTCTGCAATCCTCTCTCAGAAGCCTGCTTGGGAATCACTCAAGAGGGTCAGAGCTGAACGCCGAGTGTCTTGCATGGATGGAGGGGCCGTCTGGTGTGGCAGCAAGAACCAGATTCCAATCTCAGCACTGACGTGAACTGCCTCTGAGCCCCCTCCCTCCGGGAAATTACAGAAATGGAGACGCAGCTTCCTCGTCTATAAAATGTCTACCTTGCAGGGTTTTCATTTGCAAAGGGCCTAGTCCAGTGCCTGGTCCTGTAAGGCACCCCAGAGGCCTTTGCAAGTCAGGTGGGAGATCTCCCCCTACTGCCTGATTTCAAAACACACAACCGGCCTCCGCTAACCTAGTTTTATTCCGAATCAGACAGTGGTTTTCTTACTGCCCCTCAGCTGCCTTTCTCAAAAGATGCAAGCAAATCTGTGCGAGACACAGAGAGCAGAGGCAAGTGTTAGCAAATGTCACCACAACTGACACAAAGGATTTTTCTAGCTCGTCCGTCCGTGTTGATGGGGAAGACCGCAGAGCTCTGTCACCAAGCCCGATTCCCGATGTTGGTAAAGATCACTGCTTCAAAGAATTTCCTAGGTCAGCCCTTAAAGTCTGAAATCCGTTCCCCGAATTCATTATAACCCATAGTAATTCATTATAACTCCATCTCTCAGAGCAAAACTCCACTTTCTGATTCACGGTCTAGAGCCATTCCCTTGTAGATGCTGTAGTTTAGAATTCCGACCAAATCAAGACCGAACAAGCCCTGTGCCCTTACGTTTTACCATCTAAACAAGTTAAAACAAAGCAAGATGTACACATGCTTGGGAAACAATTCACATGGACATCATTTTAAGCAAACTGTATCTTAGATTCGAGAACTGTCTGCATTATTCTCCTAGCATAAAACCCGTTGTGGCAGTTCCACCTTTTTACATAACAAAGTTATGACCTTAGGTCACCAGATAGAATTACACTGCTCAAATTTATTCTTGGCAAGCTCTTTGGAGGTATAATCCACTTTGCAAGGATAAACAAGTGGCAGCTATCAAACTCTTACAGACACTCACATACAACAAACACCACCGCCATGACCCTCAACTCTCACAGACTCAAGACTGTCCATGCCAATCCTAAATTAAAATGTATCCCGATAACGTCAAGAAATAACCCAAGAGTCCGTGTAACAGGAAGTGTGACATTCTAACCTGGCAAGGGAAATGGGCATTAAAAAGCATTACTTAGGTCTGTAGTCAATGTCCTGGTACTAGAGCATACAAAATGACACCACTGGGGGAAGCTGGGTTCATGAAACTCTCTGTACTCTTTCTGCAACTTCCTGTGAAATAATTATTTCAAAACAAAAAAGTTGCCTTTTAAAGCATTACTTATTGGGTTTCTTCCTGTTTGGGGAGATTTTTCATAATACAGAAGCCCAAACCCCATTCTGAATGCCCCCTTTCTACTTATGGGTCCAGGATAGGACCTACACCTAAATACTTTGAAAAAGGTCTGCAGATGTTTCCAGAAAACCTCCCCTGTTCAATGAGAACCCCAAATGACGTAAATCACTGGAGACTTTAAGAGTGGAGAGGCCGTTGTATTTGATCTTGGCTGCCGTGTGGAGGATGTGAAGAGGACACGGCCAGAGCCCAGGAACCCAGGGAGAGGCTCCTGCAGCTCTGGGTGAGGACTGAGTCGGATAAAGGCCTCAACAGGGTAGTGGCAGCCTTGGTTGGGAGAAATATTTAAGAGGTCAAATAAGCAGGACAATGAACAATGACTAAGTGGTGGGGATGGAGGGAGGAGTCTCAGGTGACCACTAGACTTTCATCTTGGGCAGCTGAGGCAACGTGGTATGTCGTCCACCAAGACAGGAAAATGGAGGAGCCGGTGTGTAAGACAGGATCAGGAAGGCTGCCTGAAGGTTCTACAGGGCAACAGTATGATGTACCTTCTTCCTCTAGTGGAGGAATCCCCTCTCCCTTGTCTGACGGAACATAAAGAACTGAGGACGGACAACTTGGCACAGGGGGTGAGAAGAGCGGCCGTTGTTCAGCCACATCACCCACTTGACCCTGGTCAGATCATTCTCACGGCCAACAACACACACAGGCATTTAAACTTATGTACCTCCATTTGGAAAAGAGCTACCCAACCAAGATGTCGTGCCCCACAGGATCTAGAGGCGCTTGGATTCGAACATTTCTATGAA